>NC_057812.1:695661913-696261913 GCF_018294505.1 Triticum aestivum | reverse complement strand
CGTCGTCGACGCCGCGCTCCGCTGCGGCTCCGTCCGCAAGCTCCTCTTCCTCGGCTCCTCCTGCATCTACCCCAAGTTCGCGCCGCAGCCCATCCCGGAGGGCTCCCTCCTCTCCGGCCCGCTCGAGCCCACCAACGAGTGGTACGCCGTCGCCAAGATCGCCGGCATCAAGATGTGCCAGGCCTACCGCATCCAGCACGGCCTCGACGCCGTCTCCGCCATGCCCACCAACCTCTACGGCCCCCAGGACAACTTCCACCTGGAGAACTCGCACGTCCTGCCCGCCCTCATCCGCCGCTTCCACGAGGCCAAGGCCACCGATGCCCCCGAGGTCGTCGTGTGGGGATCTGGCTCCCCGCTGCGTGAATTCTTGCATGTCGATGACCTTGCCGACGCGGTGATCTTCTTGATGGACCAATACTCTGGGCTGGAGCATGTAAATGTGGGGAGTGGAAGCGAGGTTACCATCAAGGAGCTCGCCGAGCTGGTCAAGGAGGTGGTTGGGTTCCAGGGGAAGCTAGTGTGGGACTCGACCAAGCCGGACGGCACGCCGAGGAAGCTCATGGATAGCTCCAAGATACATGGGATGGGGTGGAAGCCCAAGGTTCCCCTCAAGGAGGGGCTTGTCGAGACATACAAGTGGTATGTGGAGAGTGTCATCGCCGACAAGAAGTAATGGGGTGGTATCATGTTCTCCTTTGCCTCTTAAAGTTTGTATCTTGATATCATGATCAATAGTGTGTCTATTCTTGTTGGATACTGGATCACACAAGTACCAGGTATTAGTGCACCAAAGAAAAGAGGTTGCTACGTGTTGGTTGAATAATATATTGGTCAAATTAGTGTACCATTAGAATCTTAATTCATGCTGAGCATGTTCTTTTATTACAGAAAGTGTAACACTTTATACATTGGATGGTAACTGGCCTACACTCGTTCTTTGCCAATTCAGCATGAAACAGATATTGAAGAGTTCGCATGCTTCATTAAGATGCCCTTTAAATTTGTATTTGTCTTGCACACATTCCTTGCCGGTTCTGCAGAATTGTTTCTTCTGAAGAGTCTGCTTACTTGGCTGTCAATGCATCACATTTTTAACAAGTTCAGAATGTAAAAATCGGTGCAGATGAAACTAATTTCCAGTGCTTTAATATCGTATGGGAAAATGACCTATGAGACTTGAGAAATTTTGACTTTGTTTTTTACAAGGCAAAAGTGCCAAGTTATTTTTTCTCAACCAGTATCGGGTAATTTGTCTACAAATGAAGTTCTTGTTCCAGGGCTTTATATTTTCATTAAGGCCATCAGATGTGCTGCAACTTAAAGGCTAATTTCATCAAAGATTTTATGTCAAGGATAAACCGCATTCTGTTAGACTTGCCTTCTCCTAATAAAATATTCACTATCTCTATTTCTCTAAACATGGTGATTTATATCCAATATGATGCATTGATAGGAACTAGCCACAGGATTTTTGTAGTAATGTACAATAAGGTAACAAGTTGCATTACTATTTTTCCTCATGTGTTAATGTCTGATAATGTATCACATGGAAGCTCCTTATCTTTACATGCTTACTGTTTATCCAGAATTTGAAGTGCACTACCTGGCCATTCCAGACTTTGAACAGTAGTGATTCCAGACTATTGATACAATTCAGAGTTTTAACAAGTTCAGAATGTAAGAGTCAGTGCAGAGACAAACTAATTTCTTGTGTTTTTAATATCATTATGGCAAAAGGACCTATGGGACTTGAAATTTTTTTATCGTTGTTCTTACAAGGCAAAAGTGGCAATGTCATTTTTCTTTCTCAAACCAGTATCAGGCAGTTTGTCTTGAAATGAAGTTCTTGTGCCGGGGCTTTATATTTTTATAATAATATATCAGACGTGCTGCATCTTGACAGTCCTAATTCTTAAAGACTAATTTCATCAAAGACTTGATGTTAAGGATAAACATCTTTCAACTAGACGTGCCTTCTCCTGAAAGCATTCACTATCTGCATACATGGTGGTTTATACTGAAGTTGACAAATTGTGAGGAAGTAATCACAGTATTTTTTTTTAAATAATTTATGATGAGGTAACAAGTCGACGGACCATTTTCCCTGATGTGCTACTCAGTGAAGGAAGGATAAAATCATCTGATAATGTGCTATCAAATGGATGCTCCTTTTTACATACATGCTCACTGTTTATCTAGAATTCGAAATGCACTACCTGACCATTTGGACTTCCCTAGTTGATACAGGAAAGACAGTTTCACCCTGAACCTGAATCACATTCATTTCTTCAGTACTGTTAAAGGCTTCAGGATCCTGCCGTCACTGATGGACAGTTACCTCCATTTTGTGATTGCTTTGTAGTTTTTGGTTGAATTATATATTGGTTAAATTAGTGTACCAATAGAATCTTAATTGATGCTGAGCATGTTTTTTCATTACAGAAAGTGTAACACTTTATACATTGGACGGAAACTGTCCTACATTCATTCCTTTGCCTATTCAGCATGATACTCTGTTTTTCTTTTGTTATGAAAAAGTATTGTGCATCTGGAAGAGTTCGCATGCTTGATTGTGATGCCCTTTGAATTTGTGATTGGCCTACTCACATTCCTTGTCTGTTCTGCATGATTGTTTTAACCTTGCGAAAAACATCGTGTGTCCTGAAGAGTCTGCTTACTTGAGTGTCAATGCAATTCAGATTTTTAACAACTTCAGAATGCAAGAATCGGTGCAGAGATAAACTAGTTTCTTGTGTTGTTAATATCGTTATGGGAAAAGGGTCTGTGAGACTTCAGAAATTTTATCGTTGTTCTTACAAGGAAAAACTGGTAAGGTCTTTTTCTTTCTCCAACCAGTATCTCGTAGTTTGTCTAGAAATGAAGTTCTTGTTCTGGCGCTTTGTATTGTTATTAAGAATATCAGATGTGCTGCAACTCAAGCAGTCTTGAAGACTAATTTCATCAAAGAACTGATGTCAAGGATAAACCTCTTTCAGTTTCATTTGCCTTCTCAAAATATTCACTATCTGTAGATGCCTGATGACCTGATGGCCAGCTTGTGATGGTAACCTTGGAACTTTCAGAAGTTTCTTTGACTGAGACACACAAACGGTTGATCCTCCCAAGATATTGAACTGTTGTGGGGTGGGGGGTTAGCTTCTACTACCAATCAATTGGGAGGCATATTGCTCAAACTTTTTCCGCAATGAGCATGAAATTCGATCAAGAGGAAGTGAGGTTACCATCAAGGAGCTTGCGGAGCTGGTCAAGGAGGTGGTTGGGTTCCAGGGGAAGCTAGTGTGGGACTCAAGCAAGCCGGACGGCACACCGAGGAAGCTCATGGATAGCTCCAAGATACATGGGATGGGTTGGAAACCCAAGGTTTCCCTCGAGGGGGTTGTCGAGACATAGAAGTGGTATGTGGAGAATGTCATCGCCAAGAAGATGTAATATGGTGGTATCATGTTCTCCCTTTCTTCTTATAGTCTGTACCTTGATATGATCTGTAGTGTTTCCATTCTTGTTGGTTACTGGATCATAAAATTACCACACATTATTGCATCAAAGAAAAGAGGTTCTTATGTGTTGGTTGAATAATATATCGGTCAAATTAGTGTACCATTAGAATCTTAACTGATGCTGATGATCATTTTTTATACAAAGTGTAACACTTTAAATGTTTGATGGTAACCGGCCTACACACATTCCCTTGCCAGTTGAGCATAATACCCAGTATCTCTTTTATTATGAAATGGCAATGTGCATTTGAAAGAGTTCACATGCTTGATTGTGATGCCCTTGCTGGTTCTGCATAATTGTTTTTCCCTTGTGAAAAACATTGTCTGCCCCGAAGAGTCTGCTTACTACTATCGATGCAATTGAGGTTTTTGACAAGTTCAGAGTGTAAGAATAGTGCAGAGAGAAACTATTTTTCTTTTGGTGATTTTAACATTTTAACTTTGCCCTTGCAAAGCAAAAGTGACAAGCTTAATTTTTTCCAACCAATGTCGGGTACTTTGTCTAGAAAATGAAGTTCTTGTTATTCCAGGGTTTTATATTTTCACTAAGACTATCAGATGTGACCTTGAAGACTAAATTCATGAAAGACTTGGTCAAAGATAAACCTGTTTCAGTTAGACTTGCCTTCTCAAAACATCCGTTATCTGTAACATTGTGGTTTATATTGAATTTGACACATTGAGCAACTAACTTCTTGTCGAAAGAAAAGGAACTAACTACAGGATTTTTTTTATGTAATGTACAATACACAAGGTAACAAGTCGAATGACCATGTTTCCTGATGTGTTACTCAGTGAAGGATAAATATATCTGATAAAGTGCTACCACATGGAAGCTCCCTTCTCCTACATGCTCACTGTTTTATCCAGAATTTGAAATGTGCTACCTGACCATTTGGACTTCCCTACCTGATATAGGAAAGACAGCTTGTCACCCTCAAGCGGAATCTCGTTCATTTCTTCAGTAGTTTTAATGCTTCAGGATGCTGCCATCAGTGATAATGGACAGTTATCTCCATCTTGAGGTTGCTTTCTACTACTAGTTTTCGGCGGAAGCAAATGCTTGTAAGGTAAATCTGAGCAAGCTAGATGCCTAATGAGCTGATGGGTAATTTATGATATAGGAGAGACGACTTGTCTGTCACCCTGAACCGGAATCTCATTCAGCTATTCGGTAGTGTTACTGCTTTCAGAATGCTGCCGTCAGTAGTGGGGGCATGTTAGTTGGTTGATGAGCTACTCTGTGATGGTAACCTTGAGCCTTGAGACGTTCTCCTTGACCGAGACACCGGCGGTCGACGATTCCAAGATCTTGAGCAGTAGTATGGGCAGCTTCTACCGCCGATCAACTGGGAGGCATATCGGTCGAACCTTCTCAGAGACTGAGCGCAGAGTTCTCAGAGACTCTGTCTGTATTTGCGTTCTGACCGGTCCATGGCGCAGAGCTTCAGTGCTGTTGACTAATTTTCACTGATTTTATTTCGTTAGTAGTAGTAGCTCAAGTGGTGGTTTCTGTTATTACAAATCGGGGGCGGAACCCCCTTGCTCCGGAGAAAAAAAAAGGGGGAAACTTAAATGTGTTATGGAATCAATCAAAAAGGAGGTGCAGCGCCCTACCAAACGCAGCTGGCGTTCGGTTTAGGGATGTTTGTAGCCATGTGTATGACCAAGCGTGCTGTTTTGTGATGCAGTGATACAGTCAGTTCATCTCTGATTGTACCCTTCCCGTTCGCCGCAGCTTCCGCCGTAGTATAGTTGGTTAGGAATTTAGGATACGAGCCGTCACGATTCCGTCGTAGTCTAGGTGGTTAGGATACTCGGCTCTCACCCGAGAGACCCGGGTTCAAGTCCCGGCGACGGAAATTCCAATTTTTGTTTTCTAATTTCTCCTTGAAGTTTTTCCTTCTTCTTTTTTGCGGGGGAAGAACTCCACGTTAGCGTCCACTCATCATGCAACCGCAGTTGCTTTGATTCCGTGCGGTGCACCTTGCCTGCAGTTCTTTTTACTTTAAACATTTCTAGCTTTTAAAGCTTATTATGAGGTGTGCACTCAGTCTTAACTGCTGTCGATGTTCAGAATGTGACAGCATCAACATCAAATGTATTCTTCAGCTCAGCTGAAAACCTTTTGCTCGTTTCCGGATCCTTCAGATGAGTTGCGAACTAGATTCACTACTAGATTCACTTCACTGGTTAGATGTTATGATATTTATCTGATTATTTGATTCCAATTTCTTGTGATAATTTGCAATCAGCTGTGCTATGAACTTTCTACTGTACTGTTAGAAAGCTGAGGGCTGTTTTTTTTTTTTGAATTTTCACTTGGGGGGGGGGGGGAGATTTCCCCACCTGAATCTTTATAAAGGTATAGACCAGAAGGTCAGGTGTTACATCATACACATGGACAAGTCAGGGAGAGGGAGTTTGGGGGCCGAGGCAGAGCAACCCCGAGGGAGGGGCTCAGTCGGAGCTGGGCAGACAGGCCAGCCAGGCATCAGCCACATGTTTCAGGGGGCGGGGGAGTCGAACTCGCTAGAGCACTGCGTCTTCCCTACAAGCTCGGAGCAACCTGGAGAGGGACAGAGGCATCCCCTGGAAGACCACCGCATTTCGGTGCTTCCAAAGTTGCCAGCAACAAAGCAGCAGGAAGGTTGGGCCCGAAGCAACGGGGACCCCTGACGGCGGGGAGAGCAAGTGGAGCTCGCTGACGGTGGTGGCTTCAAAGGAGATCTTGCCGACCGCCTGCCAGAAGCTACAGGCGAACGCACACCCGAAGATGAGGTGGTCCGCCGTCTCGAGGGGAGAAGTACATAGGGGGAAACCAGCGCCCGCGGCCTCAACAATGTGCTTGCGGAGAAGGACGTCCCGCGTGTGGATCCGGGCCTGGACCAGGAGCCAGGCGAAAAAAGGGACCCGACTCGGAGCGTAGTTCTGCCAGACGAAAGCAGCGAAAGGCACCCGCACCCCTCCAAAGTGACATAGGCGATAGACGCCGGACGACGAAAGGAGGTTGCCCTTCCCGCACTCGGGACGGAGACATCGTTCGTCAGGCTCGTCCGTGAGGGTCACCCCTACCAGGTTCCGAAGAAGGATGGCACGATCACGGCCCCCCGCGTGGTTTACTCGGGGGACAAGAGCTCCGTCGAGGCCGCACCGGAGGACCTAGGCCACGGAGGCCTCCAGCATGGTGGTGTGGGAGAAGAGCGACGTCAGCCGCCACACTAGAGCGCCCCCCGGAAGCCAGGCGTCGAGCCAGAAAGCGGTGGTCCGCCCGTCCCCCACCCGGACAGAAGAGACCGCCCGGTACATTGGCATCAGCTCAGCCAGCGAGTAGCTGAGGGCTGTTTAATCACCATGTGCATTTATAATATGCTTACTGAATTAGATTCCAGAATGCAGTTTCTTACCTGAACTGTTCGTGAAGGGCATCCATTTCCAATGTCCAGCGATGCATTTTCATACCAAATCCAGCGGGAACCCAGTCTAGAAACTCCCAACGTAGGGAGGACGCAGCAAGATTGCTGGAAATTTTGTCCGAGACAAACAAATGATATGTTGGTTTGGATTCTCGGGATCCGCTTTGTCTGAATTTGGTACAATCCATATGTTAGTTATCTGATTATTTGATTCCAATTTCTTGTGATAATTTGCAATCAGTTGTGCTATGAAATTTCTACTGTACTGTTAGAAGCTGAGGGCTGTTTTTTTTTTTTAAATTTTCACTTGGGGGGGGGGGGAATTTCCCCACCTGAATCTTTATAGAGGTATAGACCAGAAGGTCAGGTGTTACATCATACACATGGACAAGTCAGGGAGAGGGAGTTTGGGGGCCGAGGCAGAGCAACCCCGAGGGAGGGGCTCAGTCGGAGCTGGGCAGACAGGCCAGCCAGGCATCAGCCACATGTTTCAGGGGGCGGGGGAGTCGAACTCGCTAGAGCACTGCGTCTTCCCTACAAGCTCGGAGCAACCTGGAGAGGGACGGAGGCATCCCCTGGAAGACCACCGCATTTCGGTGCTTCCAAAGTTGCCAGCAACAAAGCAGCAGGAAGGTTGGGCCCGAAGCAACGGGGACCCCTGACGGCGGGGAGAGCAAGTGGAGCTCCCTGACGGTGGTGGCTTCAAAGGAGATCTTGCCGACCGCCTGCCAGAAGCTACAGGCGAACTCACACCCGAAGATGAGGTGGTCCGCCGTCTCGAGGGGAGAAGTACATAGGGGGAAACCAGCGCCCGCGGCCTCAACAATGTGCTTGCGGAGAAGGACGTCCCGCGTGTGGATCCGGGCCTGGACCAGGAGCCAGGCGAAAAAAGGGACCCGACTCGGAGCGTAGTTCTGCCAGACGAAAGCAGCGAAAGGCACCCGCACCCCTCCAAAGTGACATAGGCGATAGACGCCGGACGACGAAAGGAGGTTGCCCTTCCCGCACTCGGGACGGAGACATCGTTCGTCAGGCTCGTCCGTGAGGGTCACCCCTACCAGGTTCCGAAGAAGGATGGCACGATCACGGCCCCCCGCGTGGTTTACTCGGGGGACAAGAGCTCCGTCGAGGCCGCACCGGAGGACCTAGGCCACGGAGGCCTCCAGCATGGTGGTGTGGGAGAAGAGCGACGTCAGCCGCCACACTAGAGCGCCCCCCGGAAGCCAGGCGTCGAGCCAGAAAGCGGTGGTCCGCCCGTCCCCCACCCGGACAGAAGAGACCGCCCGGTACATTGGCATCAGCTCAGCCAGCGAGTAGCTGAGGGCTGTTTAATCACCATGTGCATTTATAATATGCTTACTGAATTAGATTCCAGAATGCAGTTTCTTACCTGAACTGTTCGTGAAGGGCATCCATTTCCAATGTCCAGCGATGCATTTTCATACCAAATCCAGCGGGAACCCAGTCTAGAAACTCCCAACGTAGGGAGGACGCAGCAAGATTGCTGGAAATTTTGTCCGAGACAAACAAATGATATGTTGGTTTGGATTCTCGGGATCCGCTTTGTCTGAATTTGGTACAATCCATATGTTAGTTATCTGATTATTTGATTCCAATTTCTTGTGATAATTTGCAATCAGTTGTGCTATGAAATTTCTACTGTACTGTTAGAAGCTGAGGGCTGTTTTTTTTTTAAATTTTCACTTGGGGGGGGGGAATTTCCCCACCTGAATCTTTATAGAGGTATAGACCAGAAGGTCAGGTGTTACATCATACACATGGACAAGTCAGGGAGAGGGAGTTTGGGGGCCGAGGCAGAGCAACCCCGAGGGAGGGGCTCAGTCGGAGCTGGGCAGACAGGCCAGCCAGGCATCAGCCACATGTTTCAGGGGGCGGGGGAGTCGAACTCGCTAGAGCACTGCGTCTTCCCTACAAGCTCGGAGCAACCTGGAGAGGGACGGAGGCATCCCCTGGAAGACCACCGCATTTCGGTGCTTCCAAAGTTGCCAGCAACAAAGCAGCAGGAAGGTTGGGCCCGAAGCAACGGGGACCCCTGACGGCGGGGAGAGCAAGTGGAGCTCGCTGACGGTGGTGGCTTCAAAGGAGATCTTGCCGACCGCCTGCCAGAAGCTACAGGCGAACGCACACCCGAAGATGAGGTGGTCCGCCGTCTCGAGGGGAGAAGTACATAGGGGGCAACTAGCGCCCACGGCCTCAACAATGTGCTTGCGGAGAAGGACGTCCCGCGTGTGGATCCGGGCCTGGACCAGGAGCCAGGCGAAAAAAGGGACCCGACTCGGAGCGTAGTTCTGCCAGACGAAAGCAGCGAAAGGCACCCGCACCCCTCCAAAGTGACATAGGCGATAGACGCCGGACGACGAAAGGAGGTTGCCCTTCCCGCACTCGGGACGGAGACATCGTTCGTCAGGCTCGTCCGTGAGGGTCACCCCTACCAGGTTCCGAAGAAGGATGGCACGATCACGGCCCCTCGCGTGGTTTACTCGGGGGACAAGAGCTCCGTTGAGGCCGCACCGGAGGACCTGGGCCACGGAGGCCTCCGGCATGGTGGTGTGGGAGAAGAGCGACGTCAGCCGCCACACTAGAGCGCCCCCCGGAAGCCAGGCGTCGAGCCAGAAAGCGATGGTCCGCCCGTCCCCCACCCGGACAGAAGAGACCGCCCGGTACATTGGCATCAGCTCAGCCAGCGAGTAGCTGAGGGCCGTTTAATCACCATGTGCATTTATAATATGCTTACTGAATTAGATTCCAGAATGCAGTTTCTTACCTGAACTGTTCGTGAAGGGCATCCATTTCCAATGTCCAGCGATGCATTTTCATACCAAATCCAGCGGGAACCCAGTCTAGAAACTCCCAACGTAGGGAGGACGCAGCAAGATTGCTGGAAATTTTGTCCGAGACAAACAAATGATATGTTGGTTTGGATTCTCGGGATCCGCTTTGTCTGAATTTGGTATAATCCATGTGTTCGCATGGATGGCGGAATTCAAATATGTAATGGATCAAATAGAGTAAATGCAGTTTGTTCTCGGTTTGTAGATCTGTTCTAGGCATGTCTGAATAAAACAAAGCTGCGGCCCAGCTCGTGCCCAGCCCTATCAGTCGTTCTGTTTTGAACCACCACTGATTCCGTTGTAGTCTAGGTGGTTAGGATACTCGGCTCTCACCCGAGAGACCCGGGTTCAAGTCCTGGCGACGGAAATTTCTTTTTTTCTTTTTGTTGATTTTGACCGAAACTATTGATCCTTGATACGGACGCAACTCCATTATTATGTATTTGTGGCAAAGCTGATCAGCAAGCGGCAAGATCTTCACAAGATCAGCAAGCTCAACTGAAACCGCATTATATTTAGACATGTAGGTAGGTCAAAATTAACAAATACATGTTGAGCTTGCTGATCGAATTCATGAAGATCTTTACAGGATCGACTTTCCGTCGCTCGGGACATCTTACAACAATAATGCCTTCCAGTTTTAAATAAATTGGGGTAGACTAAAACTGAAATTAATAAGATCTCGAAACCAAGTCATGGCTCTGACATATGGATAGCTAACTTTCAAGCACTTCTGTCCATGGCTAGTTATTTAGTAATATTTCAGTTTTTTAGATCCCTCTTGACGGATTTCTCCCCTTGTCAAATTTGGTCTACCTAATTTTTCTTGACATTATGAGCACGCTTTAACTATCTGCTATGTATTGACACTTCTTGAGGCATGTGTTGTATATGCCAAACCATCTCAGATGATGATGGACAAGCTTTCCTTCAATCGGTGCTACCCCTACTCTATAATGTATATCATCATCCGGACTCTGTCTTTCCTTGTGTTGACACATATCCATCTGAACACGTGTATCTATGCTACACCTAACTGTTGAACATGTCGTCTTATAGTTGATCAACATTCAGGGCCATACAACATCACAAGTCAAATCATCATCCTATAGAACCTGCCTTTTAAACTTTTGTGACACTCTCCTATCACAGAGAACAGTAGAAGAAGCTTGGCGCCATTTCATCCATCCAGTTTTGATTTGATGACTCACTTCTTCATCGATATCACCATCCTTCTGCAGATTAACCCCCAAATATCAAAAAGTGTCCTTCTGAGGTATCACTTGCTCATGAAGGCTAACCTCCTCCTCCTCGTGCCCAGTAGTACTGAAACTTATATTTAGTTTGTTTCTAGGGAAGGTTATACTTAGTTGTGTGTGTGTGACCAAACTTTCAGCATCTACACAAAAAACTTGCTTCTTTTTTAGCAGAACACAAAAACTTGCTGGACAGGCAGAGCGTCTATCTAGAAGGTTGGGCTAGTACAACACCGGTGTATGCTGGACCGGGCTTGGCGGCATGACTGTCTCGCTTGTAGAGGCACCGGCCACCCTCGCATCAAGCAGCGCCCAGAATGGGCCGGTTGTTTTTTCACAGTTTTGCTTTGTTTTTTACCTTTGCTTAAAATTCTAAATATATCTATTATAAAAATCAGTTTACAATCATAATTGAAAAATATTAATCTTGCATTTAAAAATATTAACATGTATAGAAAAATATTTCTAATGTATACAAAAAATGTACAATGTCCGTCGAAAAAGGTAGACATCAAAACATATATATTTGAGAAAAATGTTAATCATGTATTTAAAAAATTAGATGTGCATAAAAATATATTTCAAGTGAATACAAAAGGTACAATGTGTATAAAAAAAGTAGACATCAAAACATATATATGAGCGTGTTGCCTGTAATAAGTCTTTTGTCACAACTACTTTAGGTTGTGGCCGAGAGAAGTGAATCATCCTTGATGTGAACTTTTGCCTTGGCTTTTTCAATAAAAATTTGGGGAGGTGGGCCCTTTGATAAAAATATATAGATATTAAAAAAATACTGTGTGCGTGATTTCCATAAAGGTGGAGGGCGTTTTCATAAAAAAAAGTCGGGCTAAGCCAAGACACGGCCAGCGTGGCGCCATTTGTCAGCTTGTGATTGGCTCTGGACTAAACCTTCATATACATTGCAAGTCTAGGGATGAGGTGATCACCTTTTGCAAGTTTATGGACTAAACCATTACATCAATTGCAAATTTGTGGGTCTGTAGTGCTCTTGCCTCATTATTCTTCTTCGGTGTTCATGATGAAGCCGACGCCTGCATAACGGTCAATGTTCGATGTTCATTGCCTCTCCAGTGAATCCTCTGGCCAAAGGGCGGCCTAATAAAGCCTTGGCATCTTGCCAGCACCCTTTCTTCATCCTGGTCGATGCGGCAAAAGGGAGGCAGTGTAGATATAGTGTGATGGTCACTTCTGTTTTCTCTAGCTGGCATGCGTAGCTGCTGGAGAACTGGCTGGAGATGCACTTACGGTGGTCTTGTTGTCCCAAGTGGTGTCATCCCCAGCATTGGCATGGTTGGATCTGGACCGGAGATGCAATTTGGACCCAATTGTGTTTTCTATTCTCATATTAGGGTCCCCATTCAAAATGTGAGAGACTGAGTTGTAATTTTCTTTTTCCACGTCCTTGTTTGAGCTTGGTAATGCGAATACTTTCATAGTCTATGAAAACTTTTGGGGCCTTTATGGCTCTGTCTGTTTCAAAAATGGTACTCACTCCTTTCTGATTTATAGGGCTCATCTCAAAATATTTATTTTTCCATTTTATAAGTCTCAGTTCTACTACTCACCATCATATGGTCAGATTTTAAGATGCATTAAATCACTGCATGCAAGGATTAAAAAAAACTAACCAATGCATGTAGAAGTTTTTGGTTATTTAATGGTCATGCATACATGCATTGTAATTAATGCATCGGTAAACATAACTTTAAGAAAAAATAGTGTAGTAATTAAGTATTTTTACAAACTACGAAATTTATTCCAGCACTCACCATCTACTTTGGTTGGAGATATTTATAAATTGAGCCCTATAAGGCTAGTCATAGTGGGTAGTAACTTAGACTAGTAACATATGCATATTACTAGTTATATTACTAGTCTAAATTACCACCATCATAGTGGGTAGTAACATAAGTGTAGTGTCATGCAAGCCTTCATTTATTATATTGCAGACTCATTTTGCATTGGGGTGTGTTATGTTACGTAACATATTATATTACCATAAACACCTCTCTCCTCATTAACTTCATGCCATATAAGCATATATGTCTTGGGGTGCGTTATATTATAACCTAAGTTACTCCCACTATGGCTAGCCTAAACTTGAAAGAAGGTAGTATAAAGTAATTCATAGTACATGGAAGTGTGCAAAGGCCAAAGGATATGCAAATATCCACAAGATATCTTTGATTCATAATAAATGTAGAAATATCCTCTTCTACATGGTGGTATGGAAGGGATATGCAAATCTCAACAAAGTATTTTGGATTCATATTAAATGCAACCAAACCCTCATTTACTAGGAGTATATGCAAATCCCAACTAGAGATTTTCAATTCATAGTACATGCAGCCAAACCCTCATCTACATGGAAGTGCGAGGGATACGCAAATCCCAACAGAGGATTTTTGGTTCATAGTAAATGCAGCCAAACCCTTTCTACATGGAAATGCGAGGAATACGCAAATAACAACAGAGGATTTTTGGTTCATAATAAATGCAGCCAAACCCTCCTCTATATGGAAGTGTGCAAGGGATACGCAAATTCCAATATATAATAAATGCAGCCAAAACCTCCTCTACATGGAAGTATGCAAGGGATACTCTACATGGAAGTACGCAAGGGATACGCAAATCTCAACAGAGGTTTTGGGTTCATAATAAATGGTACCAAACCCTCCTCCAATAGTTCAATTCACCATCTACAAAAGGGTACTACTCTTACTCATTGTTGCATGCACGGACCAACACAAGTTAATTAGCCAGTATATGTGTTTGCATTTCTACAACATATACATCCATGGAGCTCACCGCTCACACTCTTCTCCTTCCTCTGGCGCTTGCGGCCCTCCTCCACCCCACCACCGCCACTGTTGACGATGCCCCACTAGGCCTCAACGACGGCTTTAGCCTGCGCATGGTTCCCAGGCCTGGCTGGAACAGTACCATCCATGTCGACGACGACGGCTTCCTTCACCTGAAGGAGCCAGTTGGGCACGACACCACCGCGCTTCGACCGCATGTACGCTTTCTCCCAGGGAAGTACAACGTTGTCACCACTGTTGGGACGGGCCATGGCCGCCGCACATACACCCTCGCGATGGAGATGACCAGCAGCCTGACGTGGATGCAGTGCGCGCCGATCCAACACCCGTTTCAGCAAGTGCCGCCGCCCTTCCACCCACGGACATCGCCGTCATTCCGCCACCTCGCACCCACAAACCGCCTTTGCTCACCCCCGGGGCACAATGTGTGCAGGTTCCACGTCACCCCCATCCACGTTGGTGGCGTACATGCGAGCGGTGTGCTCGGTGATGAGACCCTATCCTTCACGGGATATGCGCCGACGGTCTTTCCCACCGTCATCATTGGCTGCGCACACATCAGCACGGGTTTCATCAGCCACGGAGTGCTCGCCGGTGTCCTTGGCCTAGGTAAGACATACCCGTCGCTCGTCCCGGTGTTACTCCAACGTCACGGCTTGCATCGCTTCTCCTATTGCCTCTTCGTGCCCAGGTCGGCGAACCGGCACGGCTTCCTCCGGTTCGGCAACGACATCCCGGTCGACACGAGGCGCATGAAGAGCACCAGGATCCTCTACCCCGAGGATAGCTCCTACTTTGTCAACCTCAACGGCATCAGCATTGCAGAGACACGGCTGGGCGGCAACCTGGCGGAGGTGTTCAGGCGCCGACAGCTCGCTGATGGCAAGCGGCACAGCGGGACCGTGATCGACGTCGGGACGACTCGGAGTGTGATGATCGAAGCTGCATACAGTGTCCTGGAGCAGACCTTGGCGGAGCACGGCAGGAGGCTCGGTTTCCCGGTGCGCCGCACCAGCTCCGGCCTCTGCTTCCGCGTGACACACTCCCACTTCTCGCAGTTGCCGACGGTGACGCTGCACTTTGAGCAGGACCTCGTGCTCACCCCAAATAAGTTGTTTGTAGTGCGGGAGCAAGACATTTGCCTCGCCGTGTCACCGAGCCAGGACATCACCATCATCGGGACAATGCAGCAAGTGGGCACGCGCTTCGTGTACGACCTCGCCGCCAGCAGGGTGTACTTCGCCCCCGAGAACTGCAATGACGACACCGACGAGCATGATTGATATCCTGTTTTTTAGCAAACAATCCAATTTGACGTGGTCAACTGTCTGTTTTTGAAATAAAAGAAAAAATAAACTATAACGAGAGTGCACAAACAAACAAAATAGATTGGCAGCATATCTTGTGAATCCGATGGATAAATGTATCCCTTTATCCCTCTGTTTCTCAGCCTCCCGATCAAAATCCATCATCTCACATGCAGCCAAGTGAAAATTTGCAGTCACCCGCCCGCTTTCTGACTTAACAAATCCCATTTCCAGTTTTACTATTTTTCAGTCATCTGTTTTTAAATTCGTCTCAGGTCGTTTTTGTGTCCGTCCGATCCACGCAAATCTCCGCGCGTCGTACGCCCTCGGTCTCGCGTGAACCGGGTCGATGTGTCGTGGATTTTTTTATTGTTGTTGGGCTTTCGGGTTCACGGGTTTTCCACCCTCAGTCTCGCGTAAGTGTTTTTTGAATTTTCTATTCAGTCGGTGGGGCGAAGGGCGGCGGCCTTTGTCCTAGCCGGGGAGGGGATTGGAAGGGGTTGGCCGAGGCGGGCGGAGACGGCGGAGGGAAGGGGCCTCCTCGCCGGTGATTAGCGGTTGGTCGGCCAACCGGAGATGGAGCGTGGCGCTTGATTGCTGGAGGCGTGCGTCACAGAGAGGGCCGCGGGCTGGAGAGGAACTCAGCGGAGCTCCCCGTCGTGCTCGCGGCCAACAAGCACCCATGCTGGGGGAGGTAGTATTTGCCGGCGTCGGTGGGGCGCAAGGTATACTTCCGTCTCCCTGTTGTCCTAGGTTTGTCCATTTTTTTTGTTTGTTCTATCTGATCTGCCTCTTTCTGTGTTTGATTCAGTTCATCGTCGTGGTCGCCGGGCATAGAGCCATGTCGCAGGGGTTGTTCGATTAGCTGGTTTTTGGGTAGGAACGTTTTGCGATAGCTTAGTTCACATCTGCGATTTTGAGTGGTTCATGAGAAACGATCCTGAATATTTTGCAGCCACCTATGCGTGTGTGTCAGTCAATCCCCAAATTTCATCGCCAAGTCCGGCTTGTTGTTTTTCTGGATCTAGATCTCCGGTTCAAAGAAGTGTTGAGTGTCAATTTCACCACTAAACAAAACATTCCATTAAGTTGACTACGAAGTGTTGGATGTAGATCTGCGGTTCGGCTCCTCTGCAGTCTTTTAAAAACTGCACATGTGTTGCATGTGTGGAAGTAGGTATTTGAGTTTTTTAGGCATTTGCTGGTGATTTTATTTTTTTGTGGGAGGGTCTATGCAATGTTCAGTAATGGTTCAGGCGGCATTTTCGTCTGCTTTCTGTTGATGTAAGCATGGACGAAGGAATGTTCTGAATCCTATTTTCTTCGGTAGCATCTTCCATGATGAAAACATGTTACATGCGCACAATCTATATTTTCTGTACTTATCATTTTTCAGTTTAGTGAATGAGAGCTAGCTTTTGGTACTAGATTATTCAGTTTTTTTTACCATGTTCTGTACATTATTCAGCTTAAATATTTCCTTCATTATGGAGATGGTTTTGCTTCTCACGCCCGACTTTTGTGAGCAAGCTCACGGTTATTTTTTGGCGTGATTTATTCACGCTAAAACAGACAGATCTGAATTTTTCCTGTTACCTGTTATGTATTGGCTATTATAATTTTTCAGTATGCTTTTTGTAGGTTTAGGCCTTTTTCCTGCATGAACACTGGTTGCTTTTCGGTGTAGGTTTCTTTTTTGCTGTAGTGCAGGTTCATGGGCGTTCATTTTTCAGTAGACAGCGATTTTTCTTTCATTGTAGTGCCTCCAATTAAGGTGTGTTCGAAGTCAATTTTTTCAGGGGTCAGCCTAACAGTAAAAAAACCAGAGCACCCCTAAATTAGTTTCTTTGAACACACGCGAAGAAATCAACATCTACCAGGAGACGGGTCGGCTAGGTTGCGCGCTAGTTGTGAAAGATCGATGTGTCTCAAAGGCGAAAGGGCCTACTTTTTTGTTTAGTTCTTCTGGCAATGGCTATCGTTTAAAATGAATTTCAACTGCTGCAAACTTCACTTCATATTTTTTTTAACTACAGTGCCTGAAAATCACTTATCCAATCAGGGAGGTTAGACAAATTGTCAGGCTATAGTAGGATTCAATAGCTCGACAGTCAAACTGTCACCTCCACTCTGCGCCATATAGTGGTTAGGGTCCCTATTGTCCTGTTGGAATTGCTTCATTCATCTGTTTGCATACCTTGCCCATTACATCTCTTCTTCATCCTGTCATCAGTAACTATTTCATATATATTTTCAGTCATCTTTCTTCAGTCTTTAGTAATTGTTTATTTCTTCAGATTTCTTTTCTCTGTCTTCAATCCTTCACTTTTCAGTGTTTCTTGAGTCACCTTACTATTCAACCACCTTTTTTGTCTTGTTTATTCAGCCCTCTTTTCTCTCTATCTCTAGTTCTTCAGTTTTCTGTGTCTTTAGAATCTTTGTTTTCAGTGTTTCTGTAGTCTAGTCTTCCGTTTTCAGTACCTTTCTATAATTTTGTTCCAGCAATTGGTGTTTTTCTTCCTCAGTTTGTAAGCTTGCCTTCTCAGTCTTATGTTAGTTTTGGTAATAGTATCAGTCCTCATTTTTATCATATTTAGTTATCATTTGCATCTTTCTTCACTCCTATCTCTCATGAGTCTTGTCTTTTAGTAGATGATTATTTCTGTTTTGAACCTTATGTTCCTGTAAGTCCTAAGTTTTTAGTTTTTGGTTTTCAGTTTTTTGCACTGGTTTTTTTGCTAGATTATTTTCAGTTTTTAGTCATCAGTACTCTAAAGTATCAGTTTTAGTTCTCTTCAACTGTATATTAAGTGATTAGTTATTTGGTCGGTGTTTGTTTAGTATCTTAAGTGTCTCATTTTAGTTCTCTTCAGTTATTTGGTCAGTGTTTGTTCTAGTCTATCAGTTTTAAGTTAAGTCATTTATTATTCTAACTAGTTAGTTTCCATTCAGCTTATTATTTTCACTTTATGATGTTATTCCTGTATTTTCGGCATTCATTTTAAATTTGTTAGACTTGATATGTGTTTATAATTCCTGTAGTTTAAATTAGTTATCTGGTGAGTCTCTGTTCTTAGTTTTTCAGTCATCTTTTTGCTAAAAAAATAGTTTTTTCTCTGCTACATATGTAACGGGGATGGCGTACCCAATCTGCAGGTCCGACTGCGCTGACCGTCGCTCATCGCGTCTAAATTTTGGGGTTTGGTTGTCTGAGGACTTTGAAAGCTGAGTGGTAACTTAGTTTTGAATATGTTCAATTTATCACTATAGTTCTGTTTCAAAAAAATTTATCACTATAGTCTAGTTCACTGTCATGGTCAGTTATTCATTTATCACTACAGTCTAGTTCTTGTTATGTTTCATTTTTCATTCATCACTCATTTTTACAAGGCTATGATGTGGATATTACCAACACCTCCATGTATGTTTTATGATAGCATGATAGTTGTCCTGTTCAGTTAAACATTTCATTTCTTCTTTAGTTTGTGTATGAATTCAGTTTTTTCCTGCTTCAGATACAAACTTAGTCCTTTTAGCTGATAGAATTATATAAACTTTAGCTTTTTCTTAGATTTGTTTTTCTCATTTAGTCATTACTTGTTGCATTCATTTCCTTTTTTAGTCTATCAGTTTTTAGTCAATCAGTCTGAGTCCCTAGTGCTTACTCACTCTGTCATTTTCCAATGAGTCCTGATCATTTTCTTACCTTTATTTTTGTACCTGTAGGTTATATTTCACATCTCCGAGCCAAAGTTGTCCCACACTTACTCAACAACTTCTCCCACACTAGTGTCATTTTAAGTACTCTCAGGGGTTAGTGTCATTTTTTAGTTATGTTATTAGTTTCAGTGTTAGGTGTCATTTTGTTCAGTTTTGTGTGTTACCACATAGGTAGGTTAGTTAGTATTCACTGTTCAGTCTTAATTTAGTATTCATTGTTTCAGACCTAAGTCCACCACAGCCTACAACCACGAAAAATTTGTTCTGCTTATCTAGACTGTTTTCTTATTTATGAGTATTCAGACCTTCAGCTACTTCAGTCCTTGTTCGATCTTCTCGAATAAAGCTGTCCATCCTAGTTGCTTAGTTTGTCAAGAAATCCCAGGTAGGTTAGCAAGTTTGTTCATACAGTTTTCAGTTTATCTGCATTTTGTCATCTTACTAATTTGGCCTTCATATTTATTGCTTCACTTCATTTTTTACAGATCAGATGCACGCTGGAAATGGACCAAATGGGGCGTCAGTGGTGTTGAATCCCATCACAACAGATACATGCTTTTGACGCTCAAAGATACAACTCTCGGAGGAAGATCATTTTTTGTGGGTCTACGCTAATAAGCGTACTGACACCTGTGTCGCTTCCAGCAGCTGTAGCAGCCAAGGAGTGGTTGTTTTACGAGGGCGGAGTTTAAGAAACAACTTTTCGAAGATAATTGTTGTCGTATGCTATTCTGGCAAGATCTCTGTTCCCATCATTGTTTTTTATTGAAGTTACTGTCAGGTTTTGTATGCGTTTTCATCAGTCTTCAGCACAAGTAGCATCAGTCTTCAGAGTTTTTTCTTCATCCTAATTTTTGACTTTTTTCTACATTTTCCCATAGGGGAACAACAAGATGTTTCTTCTTCAGTCTTATTTTTGAGGTATCTAATTCTTCCTTACGGCAAATGTATGGTCAAGTTCTTTTTTTTTCAGTTTTTGTTTTGTAGTCTTAGACAGTACATTTTTTCTAGGTAAAATGTGTACACAGCAGCAGGATATTTCTCTGAATTCAGTTTTTATTCACAACATGGGAAAATTGTAGTATGGGGAATTTTTTTAGTGTGGGAAAGTATGCAGCTGGGGTTTAGTTAGAGTCAGGGCAGTAAGCTACGGCTCCAAGTCGCCCCAATCTGGGTAAGATCTTGGGCTACCCCAGCGTTTTTGTGTGTTAACGGGTTGGCCAGGCGGCCCGATTAGGGGAAAGGAAGGATGACGCGCAAACCATCAGAAGGGCCAAAGAGGCTGGCGCATAGTTTTCGACCTGAACCCAGCGAGAAAACAGATGTTTTTTGTTACTAACATTTAGACTGAGTAGTCACTGCAGACGCGTGTCAACCCTCCATTGGAATAAAAAACAGCCTGAAGCAAATTGAAAAACAGACGTCTGATAATTAGTCACTCCCAATATTTTTGTTTGCGGAAACCCCACTAAAGCCAGATCCATCATCGCAAACCCAAGACCCAAGTCGTGCGTCGTGCGTCTCCTGCCCCAAGTCCTTCGTTGCCAGATCTCTTGGCTCCCAAATCAAGTCCTAATCCGAAGGTCTCGTACGACGACAACGCCCAGATGATTCCCTCGAACTTCTCCAGGGACACGACAAGCAAGTAGCGAAAGCAACGGCTCGACGGTTATATAGACCCGGCCGGCCGGTCGTCTCGACGGCGAAGGCATGATAACTGACGACGTTCCGCGGCTGTGAAGACGAGTCTGATGAGGCACCAACGACGCCCTGGGTGGCCTCCCCTGACCGCGACGGTTCCTTCATAGGAAGATGCAGTCTCTCGTGATTCATAGGAAGCTGTAGTGATGTAGTCTTGTAGCCTGTAGCAGAGTAATAATATTTGCCCCTAATGAATGGCATGGTATGAGATGTTTTCATATGTTTCTATTCATTTCTAAATTGCTTACCAATACGTGATATGCCTTGTTCAGATCAGAGGCTTTGGCTCAGCTTTTCCCTTATTAAAAATATCATGTTTGCTGTTGCCACAAAATTCAGTGACTAATTCAGTTATGTACTTATGTGTTGAAAAAAAATCAGTGATTTTCTCAGTCATGTGGTCAAAGCATGTATTCTTTGTTATAAAGCTTTTGAGTTGCAGAAGTGGGCTGGGGTGGTTTTCTCCACTTTTGATATGTAAGCTGTAAGCAGCAAGTCACTATCCAAAATATCCTGAAGATTTACAAAGTTCAGTGACTAGCTCCCGTATGTGTTGAAAAAAAATAGTAATTACCAGAAGTTGCCTGGGATGGCCTTAACCAGTTTTGAGGTAAAAAAGGCTATAAGCAACAAGTCACTATCCAAAGTTTCCTGAATATTTACTGTAGTTTTTTATGTGTCATGTATAAAAGTAAATTGAGAAACAGCGTTGTGTGCTCCAGTATGATGCTGGTCTGAGCAAAGAATTGATTTCACATAATGCAAATTTGACAATCATCCACCGGCTGAGGTTCAATATATAATGTAATAATTTGACAATCATCAAAGTTGTGATAAATCAAGCCAAATTTGATTTAACATAATTTGAATCCCCATCCATTACATGGCTTATGTACATCCAAGAGTAAATCAAAACATATATAAAATCATTATTTGCTTGTTAAAATTTGGTATCAGGGAGCACAATTTAGTTGCATATATCTTCCATAGTCATGCTTCTTTTCCCTTTGCTTGGACACAGCTCTAGAATGCCAACGTGAGGAAGAATTGATGGCAGACAATAGAAGTATACAGCTCTAGGATGCCAATTTGGAATTGAATCCTTCACGGTTACACATGAAGCGCTTAACTTCATTCTCAATCTTCTTCCGTTGTCCGATACAAACTCCAAAACCCACATTATGTGCATAGGCCTTGTAGAACTCCAAAATCAAATATGTACAAACAAAATAATGTCTTTGCAAGTAGGCTGAAACTCATTTTAAACAGCTCCGCTGCTGAGACCCGTGAGCCAATCGTATGGCGCCAGCGCATAGAGTATACCGGAACATCCTATTTGATTATTTATCTTGTTACTCCGATGTTGATATGTCATCACTCGCCCCACCATCACATTCGGTGGTTCATATTTCTTTCAAAAGAAATGATTTTTTAAACCTATTTTTTGCAGAAATTTCAAAAAAGAACAAAACTAATTTTCACCAAAAAAGTTTGACAGAAGTTTTCAATTATTCCAGTGATATTAGGAAACACATTTGTGCATTTTTAACGATTCACTGTATAAAAATGTTTACAAACATACTCCCTCCGTTCCAAATTACTCGTCGCAGAAATGGATGTATCTAGAACTAAAATACATCTAGATACATCCATATCTGCGGCAAGTAATTCGGAACGGAGGGAGTATTTCATAAATACTCGCACAAATTGCAATCATAGTTCAACCATTTTTAGAAGCATTACATAGAGATTCATACAAATTTTAATTATTTCAGTCATATCTTAATGAATTTCGTTAATATATAGAAGCACAAAATATCAAAAATATTCACACACATTTAACTAATTTTGACAGTAATTTAATCAATTTTAGAAACACGATGCTTTTTTTAACACAGTATAGACGCAGACGCTCATACATATGCACATACACTTACCTTATGAATGCACACACACCCTACCCTTCCGAGCATCTCTGAGAGACCGAGCCCGACAAGTTGACGGGAATGTCTATTCCACTGAACGAACATCGCTGAAAATACTAAATAAAATCCAGAAAAATGCGAGCAGCAGTGCCAAATACTGAAGTAAACCTTGGTGCGCTAGTTCCACCACAAAAAACGTAATCATCTAAGCTAGGTTCCGATGCTCTCTCTTCTAGTCATCTAGCAAGTGCACAAACATAGTTGCACCCCATTCAAGCATGCAGATAAGCAACAGACTTGCCACCTCCCCTCCTACCCCCCCCCCCCCCCCCCCCCCCCCTAAAGAGCGCTGCTATACAGACGACTAACATGCGGCCGATGCGTGCACGATTCTGCTGTGGCAGCGCCAACAGCAAGCATGCACACAGGAGCGCTGTTGGAGAGGAAAAATTGTTTGCATCTCATGCGGAAATAGTCGTCCGTGAAGCAATTTCGCCACCTAAATATCACATACAAGTTGGTCATGTAGACAAACAGATTCAATATATGTCACATATAAAAAGTGATTCAGTATGCATAAAAGTATTTCGGCATGTCGGAATTGCCTATGGAGACTAACAAATATACATAACTAGTGCATGCTCTCCCAAAAATAATCACCTCAGGAACATATACAAAGTTGTGCCTAGTAGCATCTCTCATGCCTCTCAATGATACATAAATTACATATCATCATCCATATCTATATATAGAAGATCTAGTTAGCCCAAATCTGCCAAAAGATCTCTCATGCCTCTCAATGATACATGTTATAATCATCCATATATTAACATTTGTCTAATCTATTTGCATAACACCAACCCAAAAGTCCAAACAAAAATTATTATTTTTTGCCCTGCATACAGAGTCCAAACCCAACTTTGCCCCTAAGAAGGGAGAAAAAAAGAAACAGTACCTCACGGGCAAACAAACCTGTATATTTGTCATTTTTTTTTTCAAAAGGAGGATGACACCCAGCCTCAGCATCTTGACGATGCATACACCATTTTATTAATTATTCATAAAGACCTCACAAAATAATACATCAATAAGTCTGAAGGCACCATCTTGGCAATATCTGTCGCTACTTCTATCCACTTGATGAAGGGGTGCAGATGGTCAAAACCGAATACCCAAACGTCTCATCAAAGCCTATCATCTAAAGCTAGGGGCCCCAACCCAGCCGTCATGCCGAGTCTGGGGCACACACTAGTCCGACGCACTCTCAGACGTCGTCGCCGCCTTTCTTTCACCGATCCATCTTTAGAGCATGTACTGACGCATCGAACTTGCCAGGCCTACCGTAGGCGCCCACACGGTGCAAGACAATGCCTCCTCCCTACCATCATCACACATCCGTCGACAAGACCCTACCGCGCCACACCGCCGAGACTCCACGTCGTCGATGCATCACATGGAACGTCGCTCCACCGCTGGAACCATCCACTTGTATATTTGTCATAGAATTTTAATAAGATAATACAAGAATGGCATTTTAATAAGACACAATTAATGACAGCAAGCAAGCGAAGAGATACTTAACTTGTTTAAAAATTGTTGGAAGAAGGGGCCCACCCCGGTGAAATTCAGGGGGGAGAAATTGGTGAGGAAAAATTGTGCAACATACCCCTAAAAGAGCAGTAGGTGTAGGATTATTGATATTCTCCTAAGATTCGGAATGCACTCCCCCATCTTGGTGGAATCACATAGAGCGCCTTGGTCTCGCATCTCCCCCACAACCCCCTCACCACTGAACCCATATCCCAGTGCCGCCACTCCCTCATATCTCCCCACTCTCGATATGCGCCCCCTCGCCTCTCCCTCTCCGTCGATGCATCTATCTCTTCTACCAGCTCCGCTTGGTCCTCTCAGCCTCCTTTCCCATGACCCGCATTGGGTCGCTGCGGATCTCCGCGAGCTGCTGTTTCAATTGCAATACTCCATAGGCTGGGGATTGGAGTTGTCGATGGATGCATCGACGACGTCTACTCTAATAAGCTCGCAAGCATCCTTGATCTGGAGGATTACCTACTCCTTGGGCCGTTCTTGAGTCGCCACCATGGTGATGGGGACAGAGAAGGGGATGAGAGGAGATTGGGATCACGTCGATTGGGTGCTGGTGATTCTTCTTTTGTGTATGTGATGGAGCCTTGGCACCCGGACAACAGTACATAGTCGGTTTCATTGCCTCTTTGGTGAATCCTCTAGTTGAAGGGTGGCCTAATGAAGCTTTGGCATCTTGCCAGCTTCCCATCTTCCTCCCGGTCGATGTGCCAAAAGGGAGGTAGTGCAGTGATGGTGTGGTGGCCACTTCTCATTTCTTTGGCATGCATAGCTGCTGGAGATGTGGTGGTGGTCCTATGGTCACAAGTGGTGTCATCTCCAGCGACGAAAAGCTGGATCCGCGGTAGAGATGCAATTTGGACCCAAATGTGTGTTTCCTATCCTCATATTAGGGACCTACTTGAAAATGTCAAGGACTAGCTTGTAATTATTTCTTTTGCATCCTGATTTGATCTTTGTAATGCAGCCGCTTTAATCTGTGAAAGCTTTTGAAAAAAATCTTACACAACTGGGTCGTACGCCCGAGATAGCTAGACCCTCCCCATGGTTGACACCTGAAAAATTTGTCTTAAAAAAATCAGGCCAAAATCCGAATCAAGGATTCCATTCCTGACTTCATGTCAACCAAGTTTTACAAAAAACAGTCTCATGGCCGAAACCCTCTCTACAACGATAGGCTGTATAGGTAGCCGTTTTGCCAACTGTGAGGATGATGTGCCGTCGTGTAGTGCGGCTGCTATCGACAAGAGCTCATGTTGTTCGTCACCCTGACTAATCTTGTGGCCTAACGGAGGAGCTGAATGGGCAATGCAACCAGGAGTATGCTCTGTCGTGCCGCATGATGGCCGCTGGTGAGAGGTCGTACCGAATCGAAGACAATGGTGGGATTAAGAAAAAGCAATTGTCAAAGAAAGAAAGGAGGGGAATCAGGATTAGGGTGGATTGCTTTGAGATTGATAATGACAGGTGTCGTGAATCAAAGTGGAGAAAATTCCTTATATGACACTCTTTTAAATATTGTCTCCCTATTTAAAGTTCATGGCTTAGTAGTTTGTATAGTTTTGTGAGATCTCTAGTTTTGTACTAGCAGCAATGATCATGCATATGTTTTGTACTAGTAGAAAATGATAATGCATAGGTTTGTGTCCAGATTGGTAAATTCATGCATAGGTTGTACTTGGTTTATGTTGCTGTTAATTTGCTTGCCTGCGATCACAACAAGATGAGACTCCAACAAAAGTACTTGTTCACTTAGATTCAAGTAAAAGATCAGATTGTCTAGCAATAGGCATGCATAGATTTAATGCAAAGTTGTCTCTTTAATTGACGGGATGGATCCAAATTCAAGTTATCTGCTCAAAATTAAATTTTTTGGCAATAAAAAAGCTCGAAAGGACATAAGATGTTTTGTTTTGAGAAGGTCATTGATTATAACTTGACAAATTATAAGGATTTGGTTGAATCCATTGTAGAGAAGTACTCGCCGCGTTATTTGGAAGATGAAGTAGAGGAGGCTGAAGTAGAGCAAGATGAGGAGTTGCATGAGGCAGATCATACTCCACATGTAGAGTATGACAAATTAGACCCTCCAATGACAAAAGGCTTTACATATCCCAACATGAAAGAGGAAAAGTGGCCAGCACTTGTGCCCTATTTGTAAGGAATACGGGCACCATTCGCATAAGTGCAAGAAGGGTAACAAAGATGACATTGCTGCTTTGATGGAAGTGAGGTAATCAACTATGCATTCTACTTTCTTATTGCATGTTAACTACTTTCTTGCATTACTGTTTTGTAATCACTTACGAATGTTCACTACTTTCTTATTGCTCGTGTAGAGAACCGCCAAAGAAGAGGAGGAAGAGTACTAAAACAACTGATTCGTCCATTGTGCCAACAGGTGATGATGCACCGGCAGTTGCTATGTATTTTCCACCAAGGTTACCAATTCTACACCAATGCTTGTTCCAAATGAAAACTAAGTTTTATTTGTGTGAAGCGAAAACTGAGTTCGGTTTGTATGTATTCATGTAATTCATAGCCAAAACTTGGAAACTACTGTTGGGGAATGTAGTAATTTCAAAAAAAATCCTACCCACACACAAGATCATGGTGATGCATAGCAACGAGAGGGGAGAGTGTTGTCTACGTACCCTCGTAGACCAGAAGCGGAAGCATTAGCACAACGCAGTTGATGTAGTCGTACGTCTTCATGGCCCGACCGATCAAGCACCGAAACTATGGTACCTCCGAGTTCTAGCACACGTTCAGCTCGATGACGATCCCCGGACTCCGATCCAGCAGAATGTCGGCGGTTCCGTCAGCACGACGGCGTTCAGTTCCGTCAGCACGACGGCGTGGTGACGATCTTGATGTTCTATCGTCGCAGGGCTTCGCCTAAGCACCGCTACAATATTATCGAGGATTATGGTGGAGGAGGGCACCGCACACGGCTAATAGATCTCAAGGATCAATTGTTGTGTCTAGAGGTGCCCCCTGCCCCCGTATATAAAGGAGCAAGGGGGAGGGGCGGCCGGCCAGGAGGAGGCGCGCCAGGGAGGAGTCCTACTCCTACCGGGAGTAGGACTCCCTCCTTTCCTTGTCCAACTAGGAGAGGGGGAAGGAAGGGAGAGAGGAGAGAAAGGAAAGGGGGGGGGGGCGCCGCCGCTCCCTCCTTGTCCAATTCGGACTAGAGGGGGAGGGGGCGTGCAGCCTGCCCTAGCCGCCCCTCCTCTGCTCCACTTTGGGCCCATGAGGCCCATTAACCCCCCCCCCCGGGGGGGGGGGGGTTCCGGTAACCCCCGGTACTCCGTTTTATATTCGATAACTCCCGGAACCATTCCTGTGTCCGAATATAGTCATCCAATATATCAATCTTTATGTCTCGACTATTTCGAGACTCCTCGTTATGTTCGTGATCACATCCAGAACTCCGAACAACCTTCGGTACATCAAAATATATAAACTCATAATGAAACTATCATCGTAACGTTAAGCGTGCGGACCCTATGGGTTCGAGAACAATGTAGACATGACCGAGACACGTCTCCGGTCAATAACCAATAGCGGAACCTGGATGCTCATATTGGTTCCTACATATTCTACGAAGATCTTTTATCGGTCAGACCGCATAACAACATACGTTGTTCCCTTTGTCATCGGTATGTCACTTGTCCGAGATTTGATCATCGGTATCTCAATACCTAGTTCAATCTCGTTACCGCAAGTCTCTTTACTCGTTCCGTAATACATCATCCCGCAACTAACTTATTAGTTGCAATGCTTGCAAGGCTTATGTGATGTGCATTACCGAGAGGGCCCAGAGATACCTCTCCGACAATCGGAGTGACAAATCCTAATCTCGAAATACGCCAACCCAACAAGTACCTTCGGAGACACCTGTAGAGCACCTTTATAATCACCCAGTTACGTTGTGACGTTTGGTAGCACACAAAGTGTTCCCCCGGTAAACGGGAGTTGCATAATCTCATAGTCATAGGAACATGTATAAGTCATGAAGAAAGCAATAGCAACAAACTAAACGATCAAGTGCTAAGCTAACGAAATGGGTCAAGTCAATCACATCATTCTCCTAATGATGTGATCCCATTAATCAAATGACAACTCATGTCTATGGTTAGGAAACATAACCATCTTTGATCAACGAGCTAGTCAAGTAGAGGCATACTAGTGACACTATGTTTGTCTATGTATTCACACATGTATTATGTTTCCGGTTAATACAATTCTAGCATGAATAATAAACATTTATCATGATATAAGGAAATAAATAATAACTTTATTATTGCCTGTAGGGCATATTTCCTTCAGTCTCCCACTTGCACTAGAGTCAATAATCTAGATTACACAGTAATGATTCTAACACCCATGGAGCCTTGGTGTTGATCATGTTTTGCTCATGGAAGAGGCTTAGTCAGCGGGTCTGCAACATTCAGATCCGTATGTATCTTGCAAATTTCTATGTCTCCCACTTGGACTAAATCCCGAATGGAATTGAAGCATCTCTTGATGTGCTTGGTTCTCTTGTGAAATCTGGATTCCTTTGCCAAGGCAATTGCACCATTATTGTCACAAAAGATTTTCATTGGACTCAATGCACTAGGTATGACACCTAGATCGTATATGAACTCCTTCATCCAGACTCCTTCATTTGATGCTTCCGAAGCAGCTATGTACTCTGCTTCACATGTAGATCCCGCCACAACGCTTTGTTTAGAACTGCACCAACTGACAGCTCCACCGTTCAGTAAAAACATGTATCCGGTTTGCGATTTAGAATCGTCTGGATCAGTGTCAAAGCTTGCATCAACGTAACCATTTACGATGAGCTCTTTGTCACCTCCTTATACGAGAAACATATCCTTAGTCCTTTTCAGGTATTTCAGGATGTTCTTGACCGCTGTCCAGTGATCCACTCCTGGATTACTTTGGTACCTCCCTGCTAGACTTATAGCAAGGCACACATCAGGTCTGGTACACAGCATTGCATACATGATAGATCCTATCGCTGAAGCATAGGGAACATCTTTCATATTCTCTCTATCTTCTGCAGTGGTCGGGCATTGAGTCTTACTCAATTTCACACCTTGTAACACAGGCAAGAATCTTCTTTGCTTGATCCATTTTGAACTTCTTCAAAATTTTGTCAAGGTATGTTGTTTGTGAAAGTCCAATTAAGCGTTTTGATCTATCTCTATAGGTCTTTATGCCTAATATGTAAGCAGCTTCACCGAGGTCTTTCATTGAAAAGCTCTTATTCAAGTATCCCTTTATGCTATTCAGAAATTCTATATCATTTCCAATCAATAATATGCCATCCACATATAATATCAGAAATGCTACAGAGCTCCCACTCACTTTTTTGTAAATACAGGCTTCTCCAAAAGTCTGTACAAAACCAAATGCTTTGATCACACTATCAAAGCGTTTATTCCAACTCCGAGAGGCTTGCACCAGTCCATAAATGGATCGCTGGAGCTTGCATACTTTGTTAGCTCCCTTTGGATCAACAAAACCTTCTGGTTGCATCATATACAACTCTTCTTCCAGAAATCCATTCAGGAATGCAGTTTTGACATCCATTTGCCAAATTTCATAATCATAAAATGCGGCAATTGCTAACATGATTCGGATAGACTTAAACATCGCTACAGGTGAGAAGGTCTCATCGTAGTCAATCCCTTGAACTTGTCGAAAATCTTTTGCAACAAGTCGAGCTTTATAGACTGTAACATTACCGTCAGCGTCAGTCTTCTTCTTGAAGATCCATTTATTCTCAATTGCTTGCCGATCAACGGGCAAGTCAAAGAAAGTCCACACTTTATTCTCATACATGGATCCCATCTTAGATTTCATGGCTTCTAGCCATTTTGAGGAATCTGGGCTCACCATCGCTTCTTCATAGTTTGTAGGTTCATCATGATCTAGTAGCATGACTTCCAGAACAGGATTACCGTACCACTCTGGTGCGGATCTTACTCTGGTTGATCTACGAGGTTTGGTAGTAACTTGATCTGAAGTTTCATGATCAATATCATTAGCTTCCTCACTAATTGGTGTAGGTGTCACAGAAACCGGTTTCTGTGATGTACTACTTTCCAATAAGGAAGTAGGTACAGTTACCTCATCAAGTTCTACTTTTCTCCCACTCACTTCTTTCGAGAGAAACTCCTTCTCTAGAAAAACTCTGAATTTAGCAACAAAAGTCTTGCCTTCGGATCTGTGATAGAAGGTGTACCCAACAGTCTCCTTTGGGTATCCTATGAAGACACATTTCTCCGATTTGGGTTCGAGCTTATCAGGTTGAAGCTTTTTCACATAAGCATCGCAGCCCCAAACTTTTAGAAATGACAACTTTGGTTTCTTGCCAAACCACAGTTCATAAGGCGCCGTCTTAACGGATTTCGATGGTGTCCTATTTAACGTGAATGCAGCCATCTCTAAAGCATAACCCCAAAATGATAACGGTAAATCAGTAAGAGACATCATAGATCGCAGCATATCTAATAAAGTACGATTACGATGTTCGGACACACCATTACGCTGTGGTGTTCCGGGTGGTGTGAGTTGCGAAACTATTCCGCATTGTTTCAAATGTAGACCAAACTCGTAACTCAAATATTCTCCTCCACGATCAGATCGTAGAAACTTTATTTTCTTGTTACGATGATTTTCAACTTCACTCTGAAATTCTTTGAACTTTTCAAATGTTTCAGACTTATGTTTCGTTAAGTAGATATACCCATATCTGCTTAAATCATCTGTGAAGGTGAGAAAATAACGATATCCGCCACGAGCCTCAACATTCATTGGACCACATACATCTGTATGTATGATTTCCAACAAATCTGTTGCTCTCTCCATAGTACCGGAGAACTGCGTTTTAGTCATCTTACCCATGAGGCACGGTTTGCAAGTACCAAGTGATTCATAATCAAGTGGTTCCAAAAGTCCATCAGTATGGAGTTTCTTCATGCGCTTTACATCGATATGACCTAAACGGCAGTCCCACAAATAAGTTGCACTATCATTATCAACTCTGCATCTTTTGATTTCAACATTATGAATATATGTATCACTACCATCGAGATTCATCAAAAATAGACCACTCTTCAAGGGTGCATGACCATAAAAGATATTACTCATATAAATAGAACAACCATTATTCTCTGATTTAAATGAATAACCGTCTCGCATCAAACAAGATCCAGATATAATGTTCATGCTCAACGCTGGCACCAAATAACAATTATTTAGGTCTAATACTAATCCTGAAGGTAGATGTAGAGGTAGCGTGCCGACCGCGATCACATCAACTTTGGAACCATTTCCCACGCGCATCGTCACCTCATCCTTAGCCAATCTTCGCTTAATCCATAGCCCCTGTTTCGAGTTGCAAATGTTAGCAACAGAACCAGTATCAAATACCCAGGTGCTACTGCGAGTATTAGTAAGGTACACATCAATAACATGTATATCACATATACCTTTGTTCACTTTGCCATCCTTCTTATCCGCCAAATACTTGGGGTAGTTCCGCTTCCAGTGACCAGTTTGCTTGCAGTAGAAGCACTCAGTCTCAGGCTTAGGTCCAGACTTGGGTTTCTTCTCCTGAGCAGCAACTTGTTTGCTGTTCTTCCTGAAGTTCCCTTTCTTCTTTCCTTTGCCCTTTTTCTTGAAACTGGTGGTCTTATTGACCATCAACACTTGATGCTCCTTCTTGATTTCTACCTTTGCGGCTTTTAGCATTGCGAAGAGCTTAGGAATAGTCTTATTCATCCCTTGCATATTATAGTTTATCACGAAGCTTTTGTAGGTTGGTGGCAGTGATTGAAGAACTCTGTCAATGACACTATCAACAGGAAGATTAACCCCTAGTTGAGTTAAGTGATTATGATACCCAGACATTTTGAGTATATGTTCACTGACAGAACTATTCTCCTCCATCTTGCAGCTATAGAACTTATTGGAGACTTCATATCTCTCAATCCGGGCATTTGCTTGAAATATTAACTTCAACTCCTGGAACATCTCATATGTTCCATGACGTTCAAAACGTCGTTGAAGACCCGGTTCTAAGCCGTAAAGCATGGCACACTGAACTATCGAGTAGTCATCAGCTTTGCTCTGCCAGACGTTCATAACATCTGGTGTTGCTCCTGCAGCAGGCTTGACACTTAGCAGTGCTTCCAGGACATAATTCTTCTGTACAGCAATGAGGATAATCCTCAAGTTACGAACCCAGTTTGTGTAATTGCTACCATCATCTTTCAACTTTGTTTTCTCAAGGAACGCATTAAATTTCAACGGAACAACAACACGAGCCATCTATCTACAATCAAACATAGACAAGCAAGATACTATCAGGTACTAAGTTCATGATAAATTTAAGTTCAATTAATCATATTACTTAAGAACTCCCACTTAGAAAGATATCCCTCTAATCCTCTAAGTGATCACGTGATCCAAATCAACTAAACCATGTCCGATCATCATGTGAGATGGAGTAGTATCAATGGTGAACATCAATATGTTGATCATATCTACTATATGATTCACACTCGACCTTTCGGTCTCCGTGTTCCGAGGCCATATCTGTTATATGCTAGGCTCGTCAAGTTAAACCTGAGTATTCCGCATGTGCAACTGTTTTGCACCCGTTGTATTTGAACGTAGAGCCTATCACCCCCGATCATCACGTGGTGTCTCAGCATGAAGAACTTTCGCAACGGTGCATACTCAGGAAGAACACTTATACTTTGAAAATTTAGTGAGGAATCATCTTATAATGCTACCGTCAATCAAAGCAAGATAAGATGCATAAAAGATAAACATCACATGCAATCAATATAAGTGATATGATATGGCCATCATCATCTTGTGCTTGTGATCTTCATCTTCGAAGCACCGTCATGATCACCATCGTCACCAGCGCAACACCTTGATCACCATCATAGTATCGTTGTCGTCTCGCCAATCTTATGCTTCCACGACTATTGCTACCGTTTAGTGATAAAGTAAAGCATTACAGTGCAATTGCATTGCATACAATAAAGCGACAACCATATGGCTCCTGCCAGTTGCCGATAACTCGGTTACAAAACATGATCATCTCATACAATAAAATTTAGCATCATGTTGTGACCATATTGTAGGGGAACGTAGTAATTTCAAAAAATTTCCTACGCACACGCAAGATCATGGTGATGCGTAGCAACAAGAGGGGGAGAGTGTGATCTACGTACCCTTGTAGATCGACAACGGAAGCGTTAACTTGGTTGATGTAGTCGTACGTCTCCACGGCCCGACCGATCAAGCACCGAAACTACGGCACCTCCGAGTTCTAGCACATGTTCAGCTCGATGACGATCCCCGGACTCCGATCCAGCAAAGTGTCGGGGAAGAGTTCCGTCAGCACGATGGCATGGTGACGATCTTGATGTACTACCGTCGCAGGGCTTCGCCTAAGCACCGCTACAATATTATCGAGGACTATGGTGGAAGGGGGCACCGCACACGGCTAAGAATATGATCACGTGGATCAACTTGTGTGTCTAGGGGTGCCCTCTGCCCCCGTATATAAAGGAGCAAGGGGAGGAGGCCGGCCGGCCCTATAGGCGCGCCAAGGAGGAGTCCTCCTCCTAGTAGGAGTAGGACTCCTACTAGGAGGGGGAAGGAAGTGGGGAGAGAAAGGGAAAGGGGGGCGCCGCCCCCCCTCTCCTAGTCCAATTCGGACCAGGGGGGAGGAGGCGCGCGGCCCACCTTTGGCTGCCCCTCTCTCTCTCCACTAAGGCCCATATGGCCCATTACTTCTCCCGGGGGGGTTCCGGTAACCCTCCGGCTCTCCGGTTTTCTCCGAAATCACCCGGAACACTTCCGGTGTCCGAATATAGCCGTCCAATATATCAATCTTTATGTCTCGACCATTTCGAGACTCCTCGTCATGTCCGTGATCACATCCGGGACTCTGAACTAACTTCGGTACATCAAAACTCATAAACTCATAATATAATTGTCATCGAAACCTTAAGCGTGCGGACCCTACGGGTTCGAGAACAATGTAGACATGACCGAGACACGTCTCCGGTCAATAACCAATAGCAGAACCTGGATGCTCATATTGGCTCCTACATATTCTACGAAGATCTTTATCGGTCAGACTGCATAACAACATACGTCGTTCCCTTTGTCATCGGTATGTTACTTGCCCGAGATTCGATCGTCGGTATCTCAATATCTAGTTCAATCTCTTTATCGGCAAGTCTCTTTACTCGTTCTGTAATACATCATCCCGCAACTAACTCATTAGTTGCAATGCTTGCAAGGCTTAAGTGATGTGCATTACCGAGAGGGCCCAGAGATACCTCTCCGACAATCGGAGTGACAAATCCTAATCTCGAAATACGCCAACCCAACATGTACCTTTGGAGACACCTGTAGAGCTCCTTTATAATCACCCAGTTACGTTGTGATGTTTGGTAGCACACAAAGTGTTCCTCTGGCAAACGGGAGTTGCATAATCTCATAGTCATAGGAACATGTATAAGTCATGAAGAAAGCAATAGCAACATACTAAACGATCGGGTGCTAAGCTAATGGAATGGGTCATGTCAATCAGATCATTCAACTAATGATGTGATCCCGTTAATCAAATAACAACTCTTTGTCCATGGTTAGGAAACATAACCATCTTTGATTAACGAGCTAGTCAAGTAGAGGCATACTAGTGACACTCTGTTTGTCTATGTATTCACACATGTATTATGTTTCCGGTTAATACAATTCTAGCATGAATAATAAACTTTTATCATGATATAAGGAAATAAATAATAACTTTATTATTGCCTCTAGGGCATATTTCCTTTAGTCTCCCACTTGCACTAGAGTCAATAATCTAGATTACACAGTAATGATTCTAACACCCATGGAGCCTTGGTGCTGATCATGTTTTGCTCGTGGAAGAGGCTTAGTCAACGGGTCTGCAACATTCAGATCCGTATGTATCTTGCAAATCTCTATGCCTCCCACCTGGACTAGATCCCGGATGGAATTGAAGTGTCTCTTGATGTGCTTGGTTCTCTTGTAAAATCTGGATTCCTTCGCCAAGGCAATTGCACCAGTATTGTCACAAAAGATTTTCATTGGACCCGACGCACTAGGTATGACACCTAGATCGGATATGAACTCCTTCATCCAGACTCCTTCATTTGTTGCTTCTGAAGCAGCTATGTATTCCGCTTCACACGTAGATCCCACCACGACGCTTTGTTTAGAACTGCACCAACTGTCAGCTCCACTGTTTAATGTTAACACGTATCCAGTTTGCGATTTAGAATCGTCCGGATCAGTGTCAAAGCTTGCATCAATGTAACTGTTTACGATGAGCTCTTTGTCACCTCCATATACGAGAAACATATCCTTAGTCCTTTTCAGGTACTTCAGGATGTTCTTGACCGCTGTCCAGTGATCCACTCCTGGATTACTTTGGTACCTCCCTGCTAGACTTATAGAAAGGCACACATCAGGTCTCGTACACAGCATTGCATACATGATAGAGCCTATGGCTGAAGCATAGGGAACATCTTTCATTTTCTCTCTATCTTCTGCAGTGGTCGGGCATTGAGTCTGACTCAACTTCACACCTTGTAACACAGGCAAGAACCCTTTCTTTGCTTGATCCATTTTGAACTTCTTCAAAATCTTCTCAAGGTATGTGCTTTGTGAAAGTCCAATTAAACGTCTTGATCTATCTCTATAGATCTTTATGCCTAATATGTAAGCAGCTTCACCGAGGTCTTTCATTGAAAAACTCTTATTCAAGTATCCCTTTATGCTATCCAGAAATTCTATATCATTTCCGATCAGTAATATGTCATCCACATATAATATCAGAAATGCTACAGAGTTCCCACTCACTTTCTTGTAAATACAGGCTTCTCCAAAAGTCTGTATAAAACCAAATGCTTTGATCACACTATCAAAGCGTTCATTCCAACTCCGAGAGGCTTGCACCAGTCCATAAATGGATCGCTGGAGCTTGCACACTTTGTTAGCTCCCTTTGGATCGACAAAACCTTCCGGTTGCATCATATACAACTCTTCTTCTAGAAATCCATTCAGGAATGCAGTTTTGACATCCATCTGCCAAATTTCATAATCATAAAATGCGGCAATTGCTAACATGATTCGGACAGACTTAAGCATTACTACGGGTGAGAAGGTCTCATCGTAGTCAACCCCTTAAACTTGCCGAAACCCTTTTGAGACAAGTCGAGCTTTGTAGACAGTAATATTACCGTCGGCGTCACTCTTCTTCTTGAAGATCCATTTATTCTCAATTGCTTGCCGATCATTGGGCAATGTCACATCCCTAGTCTGGTATGACCTAGACTAGCTAGTCATTTGTGCATCATGTTTAAATTTCATTTAAATTTGAAATGAGGATTGGTGGAACCCTCAGAATCAATTTTGAAAATGACCCAAATAAAAATTTCTCCAAAAGGGTCCAAGGAAATGCTCATGATGCCCTCTAAAAATATTGGACAGAGATAAAAAAATCAAAACAATATTTTTAGGAGCTCATGGTTATTTATTTTGGCCAATTGGATTAATTCGATAAATATTTGCATTGGAAATATATTTCTATATATATGAAATATGGCCCAAAAATTATGCCATTTATAAAAGAGCTCTGGAATAATAATATCCAGCTCCTGCAAAAATTGGCATAATCAAATTAAATGATTTAATATATTTATTAAATCAAAACAAATGTCAGAAAAATTAGAAAACAAAAATAAAAGAAGGAGGGGCTTACCTGGGCCTCCCCTCCCCTGCGCAGCCCAGCAGCAGCAGGCCGGCCCAGCCAGGAGGCGGCCCGGCCCGCCTGGCCCCCCTCCCCTGTCGCCTTCCTCCTCTGCCAGGAGGACGGGCGTGTGCCCGACGCTCGCCGGCACGTGCGCGCGCCACCTCCCCCCTGCTGGCCACCTCCTGCTTCCTTCTCTCGCCCTCGATGCCCCGGACGTCGCCACGCGCTGCCCCGCACCGCTCTCACTCTCCCTCGCCCTCCTCCTCTCCCCCTGCTCTCTCTCCCTCTCACCCGAGAACCACCGCCGTCGCCGACGAGAACCACCACGGCCACCGGCCTCCCCTCGCCTCCCTGAGACGCTTCCCAGCTCCGCCTCGACCCCCTCTACCTCCTCGTCAAGCCACGCACCTCCGGACGCGCTCCATCACCGACGCCGTTGTCTTCTTCACCACCGACGACGGAGATCGACCTCGCCGCCATCACCGTCAATTCGCCGGACGCAGGACGTCCCCAAGCACACCGGCCTGCTCTGCGAGTCCGCCGTGAGCCTCTCTTCCTTTCCCCTCACCTCTCTCTCTCGCGCGTGCCCTGTAGCCGCTGCCCCACGAGCACCCGAAGCCGCCGTCCGCCATGGCCGGCGAGCTCCGTGCCCCCCGAGCACCTCCGCCTCGCGTAGATAGCTCGATGTGCTCCTACTGCCTCGTAGCTACCGCCTGTGCCCTCCGTTCGCTCGAACGCGAGCTGCAGCCCCACGCCCGCGCTATCCCGAACTCCGGCCGCCGCCCCGAGCTCCGCTCCGGCGAGCTCCGGCGCCCCCGCAGCCCCCCATCAGCTCCCCTGGTTGCGGACGAAGACGGGCTACGCCCCGGTGGTCTTCGCGCGATCAAACGCTGTCTGTAACGCAAGTCCGGCGAGTCGCCGCCGCGCTAATGGTCGCCGCCGGCCAGAACTCCGGCGGGCTGACGTGGCTTGTTAATTAGTCACTAATTCCCCACCCGCTGACGCTGACAAGTGGGCCCCAGGGCTTAGTCAAAGCTGACCAGCCCAGGTTTGACTCGGGGTTAACCCCCTGTCACTGACGTGTGGGTCCCACACGTCAGATTTGACCTGGACAGCCGCGTTGACCGCTGATGCAATGATGACGTCATGCTGACGCAATTATACATTTTCTGGAATTAAAATAATTCAGAAAATCCAGAAATTGATTTAAACTTCAAAAATTCATAACAATTCAACCGTAGCTCAGATTTAAATAATTTATATATGAAAAATTATCAGAAAAATGCAACCTTTCCATCTGTACTAGTTTCATGCATGAAAAACCAACTTATACATGCTGAATATGGGAAACACATTATGGCTTATATAAGAGACCTAATTTAGAAATGCATTTGAACCTTTGGTTCAAATGGACTTCAAACCAATTGAACACTAGTTGCATTAGCTCAACAGCATCACATCTACATGCCATGTTCATGCATCATATTGTTGCATATGATTGTGTATTGATTGCCGGCACTGTTCCTTCTCGATAGATCCTGCTCCGGAGACGTTCCAGAGTACCTGTCTGTGAAGCAGTGCCTCCCCTGTTGTTTTACCAGGCAAGCAAACCCCCTTGTTCATTTCGATAAAACCCTACTCTCTCGCTCCTGCTCTCAGTTATTGCATTAGGACAACAACGATTCATCTGCTACTTTGTGCTGCGGTAGCTGAACCCATTCCTCTGCATGACCTGTCATTGCCACAGTAAATAGTTGAAACCCACTAGCATGTGTAGGAGTTGATTGAAGCCACTGATGTGTTCCTACCATGCTATGCCTGCTATTGCTTAGAGTGTGTCAGGTCTGGTTCATTGGGAATGAATTGGAGTGTCACGATATGTTCTATGCTGAGAGTGAAGTGTGTGAACACGATTTGGTAAAGGTAGCGGTGAGAGGCCATGTAGGAGTACATGGTGGGTTGTCTCACTGGAACCGTCCTTAAGCACTGAGTTCTATGTATGTTGTCCAATGACTCGATACTACCACACATTGGGCTCCGGGCGCTCCAAGCCCTCTCGACTTATTAATCAACTTGATCTCTGTCCAGGAGTCGCAACTAGTTTCTGGCGTTTGTAGGTAGTGTTAGTAGTCTACCAAGTGGCACCCGGCCAGGTGGGCTTGGGACAGACTAGGCACCAGTGGCACGGTGTACCAAGCGTAGATCCATCCGGCAAGGTGGGCTTGGGAACCCTGCACACATCGTTTGGGGCCGTGAGTGAAACCCCGGCCGGATCTCCTTGCGGATGGAACCCGAATAGGCGATAAACCTGGATTAGAGTCTTGTGTGGTTAGTCAGGTCGTGGCCGACACCCTCGCCAGGCTTCCGCTTGAAGGTTGCCGAGATACATGACGTGTACATGGCGGTAAGTGGCGAGAGCGTGTGTGAAGAGGTACACCCCTGCAGGGTTAACATGATCTATTCGAATAGCCGGGTCCGCGGTTATGGACTTCTTGGATGCTTACATGGTACATAGACAACTTGAAGTGGATACTATAAAATGCTCAAGACAAGTGTGAGTGCTATGGATGGCCTTCTCGTAGGGAGACGGGGATGAATCCATAGTAGTGTATTGTGTGGTGATTAGTGGACTCGTGTACGTTATTTCACCTCCAGAGTTTCTGGTAGTCGTAGAATAGGATAGCCACAGAGTCAAAGCTGGCTTGCTGCAACTAAACCCCACATTACCCTCTTGATACAAATGCATGTATGATAGGATCTGATGTAAGTCTTGCTGAGTACCTTTGTACTCATGTTGCTTTATTTATGTTTTTGCAGCGGAGACTTCGGTCTTACTAGTGTTCTCGTGGACTTCGACTAGTAGCTAGTACCTCAGCTACGATCTTGATCGGATGTTGTGGATAGTCAGGCTCTTCAGCCTTTTTCATTTATAGATGTCTGTACCCAGACATGTAATGCTTCCGCTTGTTGCTTGTATGCTCTGTATGACGGGTCTTGTGACCCCTGTTTGCAATAAATGCTGTGATGGCTCTTCTGAGCCTTTATCTATATGAGTTGTTGAGTTATGCTGTGATGCCATGTTGTACAGCACATACTTGCATGTTATGCGTACGTGTAATGTGTATTGCTATGTGTGGGATCTGACTATCTAGTTGTTTATCTTTAGTAGCCTCTCTTACCGGGAAATGTCTCCTAGTGTTACCGCTGAGCCATGGTAGCTTGCTACTGCTCTGGAACACTTAGGCTGGCCGGCATGTGTCCTTCTTCGTTCCTGTGTCTGTCCCTTCGGGGAAATGTCACGCTTTGAGTACCGGAGTCCTGTTAGCCCGCTACAGCCCGGTTTACCGGAGTCCTGCTAGCCCAGTGCTACAGCCCGAACCCACTTGCTGATGACCGACACGTTCGAAGCTGGGTCATGGATGCCTGTCCCTGTAAGTCTGTGCCACTTTGGGTTTACGACTAGTCATGTCAGCCCGGGCTCTTTATCATATGGATGCTAGCGACACCATCATATACGTGTGCCAAAATGCGCAAACGGTCCCGGGCAAAGGTAAGACGACACCCGTGGGGATACCGTGCGTGAGGCCACAAAGTGATATAAGGTGTTACATGCTAGATCGATGTGGCATCGAGTCGGGGTCCTGACAGCGTTGGTATCAGAGCTTGACTGCCTGTAGGTTTACCAAGCCAACCTGGTCGAAGTTGAGTCTAGAAATTCTTTAGTTATATAAGGGAATTGATTGTGGGATGGAACGTAAGGCTCTTTTTACTCCTTTACCTCATGGCCTTCTGATCTGAGTCATCCTATCTTTCCGACAGGGTTAAGGAACTAGGCTTCTCTTCCGTCTATCAGGATCACGTGTTACTACTCCGTAGTTCCATAAGACTGGTTGATTAGAGTCATACCCCAGCTTGAGTATTTCCGGTGTAGTCTGTTTAGTATGATCTCAGAACCTTGAGTATGTTACCACCCCATTTTTAGTAGGATGTCTCATTCTGAGCATTTTACTGCCGTTATGCTGCCGAAATTTCCCTAGGAGTTCGAGAGATACTAATTCCTTGTCCTACATTCTACAGGCCATAGTTAATGTTGATTTCGTCCTTGGTTTCGTTTCTCAGGATGTCATCAGCTAAGCGAAGTTCCGTTGCTCGTAGCCAGAACCATGGAGATGGTAGGGATGAGGATCCTCCTGATCAGCCTTCGTTGACAGAGTTCATGCTAGAGATGGAGAGGAACAAGCGTGAGTCCAACCGCTTGTTGGCACGTATCGAGGAGAACACCGCACATCAGTCCAATAAGCCTGTGACCATTCATGACTTTATCCGCTTGCATCCACCTATCTTTCATCATTCCATCGAGCCACTCGATGCAGATGACTGGCTCCGTAGCATCACCCATAAGCTGTGTTCCGCGAACGTAGCTGAAGATGACAAGGTCACTTATGCCACATACCACCTGGAAGGTCCTGCTAGTCTTTGGTGGCAGAACTATGAGACTTTGCTTCCAGCCGGCCAGATTCCTACCTGGAAGGATTTCACTGAGTCTTTTCGTGAGCATCACATTCCCCAGGCCCTCCTTGATCGCAAGAGAGAAGAGTTCTGTAGTTTCACCCAGGATAAAATGGCTGTTGATGCCTATAGTAGAGAGTTTGAGAACCTCGCCCGCTATGCCACAGAAGAGGTGTCCACGGACGCCAAGAAGCAGGCTAGGTTCCGGAAGGGTCTCAACCCCAAGTTGCGTCGTGATCTCCATCTGCATCATTGTGGTACATTCCAAGCCCTTGTGAACAAGGCCATTAATGCAGAGACAGCTCAACTCACTTACGAGGAGTCTCGTAAGCACACTCGTGCTTTGGGATCTTCCTCCGGTTCTAGCTCTCAGAAGCGCCGGATTTGGGTTCCAAACTCTGCTCTTCCGCCCAAATATGTACCGAGGCCATCTTATGTGGCACCTCATCAAGCTCAGCAGTATGCTCCACCCAGGCCTATTGGTGGACCGCTTTCCAATGCAGGTCCACATCCTACCTCCAAGATTTGTTACAAGTGCGGAGAGCCAGGCCACATTGCCCGTATTTGCACTCAGACCAGAGTTGCTCCACCCCAGCCCGAGAAGTCTATCGTCCATGGTAAGCCATCACGCAAGATGGTCAGTGCCAAGTCAGCTCCCACTGAACATGGACGTGTGCATCATGTCTCAGCTAAAGCCGCTCATGGTGATCCAGATGTCGTTCTTAGCACACTCCTCGTTAATTGTCACCCAGCATCAGTTCTATTCGATACTGGAGCGTCTCATTCCTTCATTTCTGAAAGCTATGCCCGTTTGCACGACATGTCATTTTGTGATATGCCCTCTCCACTACTTATTCAAACTCCTGGATCCAAATGGCAAACTTCTAGGATAAGTTATGGCAATGAAATCCTTGTGGACAGACTTGCATTCCTTGCCTCCTTGATATCTCTCAAGTCTTCGGATATTAACATCATCTTGGGTATGGACTGGATGACAGCTCATCATGCCAAGATTGATTGTTTCACCAGGTCTGTTCAGCTCACACACCCATCTGGCAAGATAGTCACCGTCTCCACTAGAGTTGCAAAGCGTCAGCTCTATTCCCTTAATGCCAGCCCTCTTCCAGACCTTGAAGATATCTCGGTAGTCCGTGACTTTCCGGATGTCTTTCCAGAGGAACTGCCAGGTGTTCCGCCTGACAGAGATGTAGAGTTCGTCATAGATCTTATCCCAGGAACAGCTCCAATCTCCCGGAGACCTTACAAGATGGCACCCTTAGAACTAGCTGAGCTTAAGAAACAACTCGATGAGTCCTTGCAAAAGGGTTTCATCCGTCCTAGTTCTTCTCCTTGGGCTTGCCCCGTCCTCTTCGTCAAGAAGAAAGACGGTACGGACCGGATGGTTGTAGATTATCGTCCCGTTAATTTGGTCACGATAAAGAACAAGTATCCGCTTCCCAGGATCAACGACCTGTATGATCAGCTCGCTGGATCCTCAGTCTTTTCCAAGATGGATTTAAGGTTAGGCTACCATCAAATCAAGATCAGGAATGGGGACATTCCCAAGACAGCTTTTGTCACTCGTTATGGTCAGTACGAGTACACCGTCATGTCCTTTGGCCTAACCAACGCCCCAGCCACATTCTCCCGTTTGATGAACTCGATCTTCATGGAGTACTTAGATAAGTTCGTCGTGGTTTACCTCGACGATATTCTTATCTACTCGAAGAACGAGGAAGAGCATGCTGAACATCTTAGACTTGTGTTAGAAAAACTCAGAGAGCACCGCCTTTATGCCAAGTTCTCCAAGTGTGAATTTTGGTTGCCAGAAGTGACCTACCTAGGCCACGTAATCTCTGGTAAGGGCATCGCTGTCAATCCTGAGAGAGTTCAAGCCGTTCTCGATTGGACTCCACCTGAAACAGTCAAACAAGTTAGGAGTTTCCTTGGTCTAACCAGCTATTGTCGCCGCTTTGTTGAAAACTTCTCCAAAGTAGCCAAACCCCTCACGGAACTTCTCAAGAAAGATAAAAAGTTCGAGTGGTCCCCATAGTGTGAGTATAGTTTTCAGGAACTGAAAAGACGCCTGACTTCTGCTCCCATACTTGTGCCACCGGATTTCACTAAAGACTTTATTATCTACTGCGACGCCTCACGACAGGGACTAGGTTGCATTCTTATGCAGGATCGTCATGTGATTGCCTATGCATCTCGACAGTTGCATCCACATGAGGAGAATTATCCTACACATGATCTAGAGCTTGCAGCCGTAGTCTATGCACTCAAGACCTGGCGACATTACCTCCTTGGTAAACGTTGCGAGATCTACACCGATCACCAGAGTCTCAAGTATATCTTCACCCAACCAGATCTGAACCTTAGGCAAAGACGTTGGTTGGAGTTGATCACAGATTATGATCTAGGGATTACCTACACCCCAGGCAAAGCCAATGTCATGGCTGATGCTCTAAGCCGTAAATCCTATTGCAACAATCTCATGTTGCAGCAAGGCCAACCACTTCTCCATGAGGAATTCTGTAAGCTTAACCTTCACATAGCTCCTCACGGATTCCTTTCTACCCTGGTGGCGAAACCTGATCTTGAAGATCGGATTATCACTGCTCAAAAGCAAGACACAGGAATTTCCCGGATCAAGAGAAACATTAAGAAGGGAGTTGGTCGATGTTTCTCTATGGATGATCGTGGTGTTGTTTTCTTTGAGAATCGCTTGGTGGTTCCCAAGAATCAACATCTGCGACAATTGATTCTTAAGGAGGCGCATGAATCCCCTCTCACGATTCATCCCGGTAGCACTAAGATGTATCAGGACCTACGCCAGAGGTTCTGGTGGACTAGGATGAAGAGAGAAATCGCTGAGTTCATTGCTAAATGTGACGTATGTCGTCGCGTTAAAGCAGAGCATCAAAGACCTGCTGGCACCCTTCAGCCTTTAGCTATTCCTGAATGGAAATGGGATAAAGTTGGTATGGACTTCATTACCGGCTTTCCCAGGACCAAGAAAGGGAACAACGCTATCTTCGTAGTCGTTGATCGTCTTTCCAAAGTGGCTCACTTCCTCCCTGTTCGAGAAAATATCACTGCTAGTCAGCTTGCTGACTTATATATTTCTCGAATAGTGTCACTTCATGGTGTTCCACTAGAGATCAATTCAGACCGTGGCAGTCTTTTCACTTCTCATTTTTGGGAGAGCTTCCAAACTGCCATGGGAACCCATCTTTCCTTCAGTACCGCTTTCCACCCTCAGTCGAGTGGTCAGGTGGAACGGGTCAATCAAATTCTCGAAGAGATGCTTAGAGCTTGCGTTATCTCATTCGGTATGGATTGGGAGAAATGTCTTCCTTTTGCCGAGTTTGCTTATAACAATAGCTACCAATCCAGCCTCAAGCAAGCTCCTTTTGAGGTTCTCTATGGACGAAGATGTCGAACACCTTTGAACTGGTCAGAAACCGGTGAAAGACAATTCTTTGGACCGGACATGATTCAGGAGGCAGAAGAGCAAGTTCGCATCATTCGTGAGAATTTGAAAACAGCCCAGTCTCGTCAGAAAGGTCAGTACGATCGTCATCATAAGGATATGACTTATGAAATTGGCGACCAAGCTTACCTTCGGGTTACTCCTTTGAAGGGTACCCATCGTTTCGGTATCAAGGGCAAGTTGGCTCCTCGTTACATTGGTCCTTTTCGCATTCTCGCTAAACGAGGAGAGGTTGCCTACCAGTTGGAACTACCCCCACATCTTTCTCGAGTTCATGATGTCTTCCACGTCTCTCAACTCAGGCGTTGCTTCTCGAATCCTATCCGTGGAGTGGACCACGAAACGCTTGATCTCCAAGATAACCTCACATACCGAGAGTACCCGGTTCGCATTCTTGATCAAGTAGAGCGTGTTACTCGACGTCAGAACATCAAGTTTCTCAAAGTTCAGTGGTCTCATCATTCCGAGAGAGAAGCTACTTGGGAGCGAGAAGATCGTCTTCGACTGGAGTACCCCGCTTTCTTTCCGTCGACCCCTGAATCTCGAGACGAGATTCTGTCAAGTGGGGGCGAGTTGTCACATCCCTAGTCTGGTATGACCTAGACTAGCTAGTCATTTGTGCATCATGTTTAAATTTCATTTAAATTTGAAATGAGGATTGGTGGAACCCTCAAAATCAATTTTGAAAATGACCCAAATAAAAATTTCTCCAAAAGGGTCCAAGGAAATGCTCATGATGCCCTCTAAAAATATTGGACAGAGATAAAAAAATCAAAACAATATTTTTAGGAGCTCATGGTTATTTATTTTGGCCAATTGGATTAATTCGATAAATATTTGCATTGGAAATATATTTCTATATATATGAAATATGGCCCAAAAATTATGCCATTTATAAAAGAGCTCTGGAATAATAATATCCAGCTCCTGCAAAAATTGGCATAATCAAATTAAATGATTTAATATATTTATTAAATCAAAACAAATGTCAGAAAAATTAGAAAACAAAAATAAAAGAAGGAGGGGCTTACCTGGGCCTCCCCTCCCCTGCGCAGCCCAGCAGCAGCAGGCCGGCCCAGCCAGGAGGCGGCCCAGCCCGCCTGGCCCCCCTCCCCTGTCGCCTTCCTCCTCTGCCAGGAGGACGGGCGTGTGCCCGACGCTCGCCGGCACGCGCGCGCGCCACCTCCCCCCTGCTGGCCACCTCCTGCTTCCTTCTCTCGCCCTCGATGCCCCGGACGTCGCCACGCGCTGCCCCGCACCGCTCTCACTCTCCCTCGCCCTCCTCCTCTCCCCCTGCTCTCTCTCCCTCTCACCCGAGAACCACCGCCGTCGCCGACGAGAACCACCACGGCCACCGGCCTCCCCTCGCCTCCCTGAGACGCTTCCCAGCTCCGCCTCGACCCCCTCTACCTCCTCGTCAAGCCACGCACCTCCGGACGCGCTCCATCGCCGACGCCATTGTCTTCTTCACCACCGACGACGGAGATCGACCTCGCCGCCATCACCGTCAATTCGCCGGACGCAGGACGTCCCCGAGCACACCGGCCTGCTCTGCGAGTCCGCCGTGAGCCTCTCTTCCTTTCCCCTCACCTCTCTCTCTCGCGCGTGCCCTGTAGCCGCTGCCCCACGAGCGCCCGAAGCCGCCGTCCGCCATGGCCGGCGAGCTCCGTGCCCCCCGAGCACCTCCGTCTCGCGTAGATAGCTCGATGTGCTCCTACTGCCTCGTAGCTACCGCCTGTGCCCTCCGTTCGCTCGAACGCGAGCTGCAGCCCCACGCCCGCGCTATCCCGAACTCCGGCCGCCGCCCCGAGCTCCGCTCCGGCGAGCTCCGGCGCCCCCGCAGCCCCCCATCAGCTCCCCTGGTTGCGGACGAAGACGGGCTACGCCCCGGTGGTCTTCGCGCGATCAAACGCTGTCTGTAACGCAAGTCCGGCGAGTCGCCGCCGCGCTAATGGTCGCCGCCGGCCAGAACTCCGGCGGGCTGACGTGGCTTGTTAATTAGTCACTAATTCCCCACCCGCTGACGCTGACAAGTGGGCCCCAGGGCTTAGTCAAAGCTGACCAGCCCAGGTTTGACTCGGGGTTAACCCCCTGTCACTGACGTGTGGGTCCCACACGTCAGATTTGACCTGGACAGCCGCGTTGACCGCTGATGCAATGATGACGTCATGCTGACGCAATTATACATTTTCTGGAATTAAAATAATTCAGAAAATCCAGAAATTGATTTAAACTTCAAAAATTCATAACAATTCAACCGTAGCTCAGATTTAAATAATTTATATATGAAAAATTATCAGAAAAATGCAACCTTTCCATCTGTACTAGTTTCATGCATGAAAAACCAACTTATACATGCTGAATATGGGAAACACATTATGGCTTATATAAGAGACCTAATTTAGAAATGCATTTGAACCTTTGGTTCAAATGGACTTCAAACCAATTGAACACTAGTTGCATTAGCTCAACAGCATCACATCTACATGCCATGTTCATGCATCATATTGTTGCATATGATTGTGTATTGATTGCCGGCACTGTTCCTTCTCGATAGATCCTGCTCCGGAGACGTTCCAGAGTACCTGTCTGTGAAGCAGTGCCTCCCCTGTTGTTTTACCAGGCAAGCAAACCCCCTTGTTCATTTCGATAAAACCCTACTCTCTCGCTCCTGCTCTCAGTTATTGCATTAGGACAACAACGATTCATCTGCTACTTTGTGCTGCGGTAGCTGAACCCATTCCTCTGCATGACCTGTCATTGCCACAGTAAATAGTTGAAACCCACTAGCATGTGTAGGAGTTGATTGAAGCCACTGATGTGTTCCTACCATGCTATGCCTGCTATTGCTTAGAGTGTGTCAGGTCTGGTTCATTGGGAATGAATTGGAGTGTCACGATATGTTCTATGCTGAGAGTGAAGTGTGTGAACACGATTTGGTAAAGGTAGCGGTGAGAGGCCATGTAGGAGTACATGGTGGGTTGTCTCACTGGAACCGTCCTTAAGCACTGAGTTCTATGTATGTTGTCCAATGACTCGATACTACCACACATTGGGCTCCGGGCGCTCCAAGCCCTCTCGACTTATTAATCAACTTGATCTCTGTCCAGGAGTCGCAACTAGTTTCTGGCGTTTGTAGGTAGTGTTAGTAGTCTACCAAGTGGCACCCGGCCAGGTGGGCTTGGGACAGACTAGGCACCAGTGGCACGGTGTACCAAGCGTAGATCCATCCGGCGAGGTGGGCTTGGGAACCCTGCACACATCGTTTGGGGCCGTGAGTGAAACCCCGGCCGGATCTCCTTGCGGATGGAACCCGAATAGGCGATAAACCTGGATTAGAGTCTTGTGTGGTTAGTCAGGTCGTGGCCGACACCCTCGCCAGGCTTCCGCTTGAAGGTTGCCGAGATACATGACGTGTACATGGCGGTAAGTGGCGAGAGCGTGTGTGAAGAGGTACACCCCTGCAGGGTTAACATGATCTATTCGAATAGCCGGGTCCGCGGTTATGGACTTCTTGGATGCTTACATGGTACATAGACAACTTGAAGTGGATACTATAAAATGCTCAAGACAAGTGTGAGTGCTATGGATGGCCTTCTCGTAGGGAGACGGGGATGAATCCATAGTAGTGTATTGTGTGGTGATTAGTGGACTCGTGTACGTTATTTCACCTCCAGAGTTTCTGGTAGTCGTAGAACAGGATAGCCACAGAGTCAAAGTTGGCTTGCTGCAACTAAACCCCACATTACCCTCTTGATACAAATGCATGTATGATAGGATCTGATGTAAGTCTTGCTGAGTACCTTTGTACTCATGTTGCTTTATTTATGTTTTTGCAGCGGAGACTTCGGTCTTACTAGTGTTCTCGTGGACTTCGACTAGTAGCTAGTACCTCAGCTACGATCTTGATCGGATGTTGTGGATAGTCAGGCTCTTCAGCCTTTTTCATTTATAGATGTCTGTACCCAGACATGTAATGCTTCCGCTTGTTTCTTGTATGCTCTGTATGATGGGTCTTGTGACCCCTGTTTGCAATAAATGCTGTGATGGCTCTTCTGAGCCTTTATCTATATGAGTTGTTGAGTTATGCTGTGATGCCATGTTGTACAGCACATACTTGCATGTTATGCGTACGTGTAATGTGTATTGCTATGTGTGGGATCTGACTATCTAGTTGTTTATCTTTAGTAGCCTCTCTTACCGGGAAATGTCTCCTAGTGTTACCGCTGAGCCATGGTAGCTTGCTACTGCTCTGGAACACTTAGGCTGGCCGGCATGTGTCCTTCTTCGTTCCTGTGTCTGTCCCTTCGGGGAAATGTCACGCTTTGAGTACCGGAGTCCTGTTAGCCCGCTACAGCCCGGTTTACCGGAGTCCTGCTAGCCCAGTGCTACAGCCCGAACCCACTTGTTGATGACCGACACGTTCGAAGCTGGGTCATGGATGCCTGTCCCTGTAAGTCTGTGCCACTTTGGGTTTACGACTAGTCATGTCAGCCCGGGCTCTTTATCATATGGATGCTAGCGACACCATCATATACGTGTGCCAAAATGCGCAAACGGTCCCGGGCAAAGGTAAGACGACACCCGTGGGGATACCGTGCGTGAGGCCACAAAGTGATATAAGGTGTTACATGCTAGATCGATGTGGCATCGAGTCGGGGTCCTGACAGGCAAGTCAACCAAAGTCTACACTTTGTTCTCATACATGGATCCCATCTCAGATTTCATGGCTTCAAGCCATTTTGCGGAATCTGGGCTCACCATCGCTTCTTCATAGTTTGTAGGTTCATCATGATCTAGTAGCATGACTTCCAGAACAGGATTACCGTACCACTCTGGTGCGGATCTTACTCTGGTTGATCCAACAATACCGCCGAACCAAAGTATGACATGCTGGTAAGCAGTATGACTTATATCGCCCACAACTCACTTGTGTTCTACTCGTGCACAACATCAACGCATAAAACCTAGGCTCGGATACCACTGTTGGGGAACATAGTAATTTCAAAATATTTTCTACGCACACACAAGATCATGGTGATGCATAGCAACGAGAGGGGAGAGTGTTGTCTACGTACCCTCGTAGACCGGAAGCGGAAGCGTTAGCACAATGCGGTTGATGTAGTCATACGTCTTCACGGCCCGACCGATCAAGCACCGAAACTACGGCACCTCCGAGTTCTAGCACACGTCCAGCTCGATGACGATCCCCGGACTCCGATCCAGCAGAATGTCGGGGAAGATTTCCTTCAGCACGACGGCTGGTGACGATCTTGATGTTCTACCGTCGCATGGCTTTGCCTAAGCACCGCTACAATATTATCGAGGATTATGGTGGAGGAGGGCACCGCACACGGCTAATAGATCTCAAGGATCAATTGTTGTGTCTAGAGGTGCCCCTGCCCCCGTATATAAAGGAGCAAGGGGGAGGGGCGGCCGGCCAGGAGGAGGCGCGCCAGGGAGGAGTCCTACTCCTACCGGGAGTAGGACTCCCTCCTTTCCTTGTCCAACTAGGAGAGGGGGAAGGAAGGGAGAGAGGAGAGAAAGGAAAGGGGGGAGCCTGTTGGGGAACGTAGCAGAAATTCAAAATTTTCTATGCATCACCAAGATCAATCTATGGAGTAATCTAGCAATGAGGGGAAGGAGAGTGCATCTACATACCCTTGTAGATCGCTAAGCGGAAGCATTCAAGTGAACGGGGTTGATGGAGTCGTACTCGTCGTGATTCAAATCACCGGAGATCCTAGTGCCGAACGGACAGCACCTCTGCGTTCAACACGCGTGCAGCCCGGTGACGTCTCCTACGCCTTGATCCACCAAGGGGAGAAGGAGAGGTTGGGGAAGACTCCATCCGGCAGCAGCACGACGGCGTGGTGGTGGTGGAGGAGCGTGGCAATCCTGCAGGGCTTCGCCAAGCACCGCGGGAGAGGAGTAGGGAGAGAGGCAGGGCTGTGCCATGGAGAGGTCAAAACTCATGTGTTGGCAACCCCAAAGTCCTCAAGTATATATAGGGGAGAGGGAGGGGGGTGCGCCCCCTTTAGGGTTTCCACCCCAAGGGGTGCGGCAGCCCCAAACCCATCTAGGGTGGCGGCCAAGGGGGGGGGAGGGGAAACTTGCCCCCCAAGCTAGGTGGAGGCGCCCCCTCCCCAAACCCTAGGCGCCTTGGGCCCTTGTGGGGGGTGCACCAGCCCACCTGGGGCTGGTCCCCTCCCACACTTGGCCCATGTAGCCCTTCGGGGCTGGTGGCCCCACTTGGTGGACCACCGGGACCCTCCCGGTGGTCCCGGTACATTACCGATAAAACCCGAAACTTTTCCGGCGACCAAAACAGGACTTCCCATATATAAATCTTTACCTCCGGACCATTCCGGAACTCCTCATGACGTCCGGGATCTTATTCGGGACTCCGAACAACATTCGGTAACCACGTATATCTATTCCCTATAACCCTAGCGTTATCTAACCTTAAGTGTGTAGACCCTACGGGTTCGGGAACCATGCAGACATGACCGAGACAACTCTCCGGCCAATAACCAACAGCGGGATCTGGATATGCATGTTGGCTCCCACATGTTCCATGATGATCTCATCGGATGAACCACGATGTCAAGGATTTAATCAATCCCGTATACAATTCCCTTTGTCCATCGGTACGATACTTGCCCGAGATTCGATCGTCGGTATCCTGATACCTTGTTCAATCTCGTTACCGGCAAGTCTCTTTACTTGTTCCGTAACACATCATCCCGTGATCAACTCCTTGATCACATTGTGCACATTATGATGATGTCCTACCGAGTGGGCCCAGAGATACCTCTTCGTTTACATGGAGTGACAAATCCCAGTCTCGATTCGTGCCAACCCAACAGACACTTTCGGAGATACCTGTAGTGTACCTTTATAGCCACCCAGTTACGTTGTGACGTTTGGCACACCCAAAGCACTCCTACGGTATCCGGGAGTTGCACAATCTCATGGTCTAAGGAAATGATACTTGACATTAGAAAAGCTTTAGCATATGAACTACACGATCTTTGTGCTAGGCTTAGGATTGGGTCTCGTCCATCACATCATTCTCCTAATGATGTGATCCCGTTATCAACGACATCCAATGTCCATGGCCAGGAAACCGTAACCATCTATTGATCAACGAGCTAGTCAACTAGAGGCTTACTAGGGACATGGTGTTGTCTATGTATCCACACATGTATCTGAGTTTCCTATCAATACAATTCTAGCATGGATAATAAACGATTATCATGAATAAGGAAATATAATAATAACCAATTTATTATTGCCTCTAGGGCATATTTCCAACGGTCTCCCACTTGCACTAGAGTCAATAATCTAGTTCACATCACCATGTGATTAACACTCACAGGTCACATCGCCATGTGACCAACATCCAAGAGTTTACTAGACTCAATGATCTAGTTCACATCACTATGTGATAAACACTCAAAGAGTTCTGGGTTTGATCATGTTATGCTTGTGAGAGAGGTTGTAGTCAACGGGTCTTGCCATATTCAGATCCCTATGTATTTCGCAAAACTTTATATCGTAGATGCTGCTACCACGTTCCACTTGGAGCTATTCCAAATTGTTGCTCCATTATACGTATCCAGTATGTCTACTCAGAGCTATCCGGATAGGTGTTAAGCTTGCATCAACGTAACTCTTTATGTTGAACTCTTTATCACCTCCATAACCGAGAAACATTTCCTTATTCCTCTAAGGATAATTTTGACCGCTATCTGGTGATCTACTCCTAGATCACCTTTGTACCCTCTTGCCAGACATATGGCAAGGCACACATCAGGTGCGGTACTCAGCATGGCATACCGTATAGAGCCTATGACAAGAGCATAGGGGACGACCTTCGTCCTTCCTCTTTCTTCTGCCGTGGTCAATCTTTGAGTCTTACTCAACTTCACACCTTACAACTCAGGTGAGAACCCCTTCTTTGACTGATCTATTTTGAACTCTTTCAAAAACATGTCAAGGTGTGCGTTCTTTGAAAGTATCATCAGGCGTCTTGATCTATTTCTATAGATCTTGATGCCCAATATGTAAGCAGCTTTATCCAGGCCTTCCTTTGAAAATCACTCTTCAAACAACCGTTTATGCTTTCCTGAAATTCTACATTATTTCAGATCAACAATATGTCATCCACATATACTTATCAGAATATTGTAGTGCTCCCACTCACTTTCTTGTAAATACAAGTTTCTAGCAAACATTGTATAAACCTAAAAGCTTTGATTACTCCATCAAAGCATATATTCCGATTCCGAGATGCTTGCTCTAGTCCATAGAAGGATCGCTGGAGCCAGCATACTTTTTAGCATCCTTAGGATCGACAAAACCTTTTATTATATCACATACAACTTTTTCTTATGAAAACTGGTAAGAAAACTTGTTTTGACATCCATCTGTCAGATTTCATAATCGAAAAACACAGCTAATGCTAACATGATTCCGACGGACTTAAGCATCGCTACGGGTGAGAAATTCTCATCGTAGTCAACTCCTTGAACTTGTGAAAAGACTCTTTCCCACAAGTCGAGCTTCATAGAAGGTAACATTACCGCCCACGTCTGTCTTCTTCTCAAAGATCCATTTATCTCGATGGCTTGCCGATCAACGGGCAAGTCCACCAAAGTCCATACATGGATCCTATCTCGGATTTCATGGCTTCTAACCATTTGTTGGAATACGGGCCCACCATTGCTTCTCCATAGCTCGTAGGTTCATTGTTGTCTAACAACATGATATCTAAGACAGGATCACCGTACCACTTAGGAGTAGTACATATCCTTGTCGACCTACGAGATTCGATAGCAACTTGATCCGAAGCTTCATGATCACTATCATTAACTTCCTATTCGACAGACGTAGGCTCCACAGAAAACATCTTTCTGTGTTGCATCACTCTCTGGTTGAAATAAAGGTTCGACAACCTCATCAAGTTCTATCTTCCTCCCACTCAATTATTTCGAGAGAAACTCCTTCTCGAGAAAGGACCCGTTCTTAGCGACAAAAAATTTGCCCTCGGATCCGAGATAGAAGGTATACCCAACTATCACCTTTGGGTATCCTATGAAGATGTGTTTGTCCGGTTTGGGTTCGAGCTTCTCCGGCTGAAGCCTTAAGCATCGCAGCCCCAAACATTAAGAAACGACAACTTTGGTTTCTTGCCAAACCAATGTTCATACAACATCGTCTCAACGGACTTAGATGGTGTCCTATCTAAAGTGAATGCAGATGTCTCTAACGCATAACCTCAAAATGAAAATGGTAGATTGGTAAGAGACATCATAGATCGCACCATATCTCATAGTGTTCTATTACGACGTCCGGATACACCATTACCTTGTTGTGTTCCAGGTGGCTTCAACTGTGGAACAATTCCACAATGTCTTAAGTGATTGCCAAACTCATAACTCAGAAAATCCCCTTTTGATCAGATCGTAGGAACATGATCTTATTGTTATGATGATTCTTAACTTCACTCTGAAATCGCTTGAACTTTTCAAACGTTTCAGACTTGTGCTTCATTAAGTAGATATACCTATATCTACTCAAATCGTCAGTGAAGATGAGAAAATAGCGATATCCACTGCACGCTTCAATTCTCATTGGATCACACGCATCAGCATGTATGATTTCCAACAAGTCACTTGCCCGTTTCATTGTACCTGAAAGCGGGGTCTTAGTCATCCTGCCCATGAGGCATGGCTCGCATGTGTCAAGCGATTCAAAAACAAGTGACTCCAAACATCCATCGACATGGAGTTTCTTCATGCATCTTACGCCAATATGACCTAAGCGGCAGTGCCACGAGAAAGTGGTACTATCATTATTAACTCTACATCTTTTGGCGTGAACATTTGTATTACCACGATCAAGATTCAATGAACCATTCACATAGGGTGCATGACCATGAAAGGTATCATTCATGTAAACAGAATAACCATTATTCTCTAACTTAAATGAATGACCGTATTGCAATGAACATGATCTAATCATATTCATGCTCAACGTAGACACCTGATAACATTTATCTAGGTTCAATACTAATCCCGAAGGCAGATGGAGCGTGCGATGGTGATCTCATCAACTTTGGAAACACTTCCAACACACATCGTCACCTCGCCCTTAGCCAGTCTCTGTTTAGTCCGTAGCTTTTGCTTCAAGTCACCATTAATAGTAACTGAACCGATATCCAATACCCAGGTGCTACCAGGAGTACTAGCGAGGTACACATTAATAACACGCATATACTTTGTTGAAGTTGCCAGCCTTCTTATCTACCATGCATTTGGGGTAATTCTGCTACCAGTGACCGTTCCCCTTACAATAGAAGCACTTAGTCTCGGGTTTGGGTTCAACCTTGGGTTCCTTTACTGGAGCGGCAACTGGTTTGCCATCCATGAAGTTTCCCTTCTATCCTTTGCCCTTCTTGAAACCAGTGGTCTTGTTAAACCATCAACAGTTGATGCTCCTTCTTGATTTCTACCTTTTGCGGTCTTAAGCACCGCGAACAGCTCCGGGATCAATTCCATCCCTTGCATGTCATAGTTCATCACGAAGATCTAGTAGCCTAGTGATAGTGGCTAGAGAACTCTATCAATCACTATCTTATCTGGAAGTTTAACCACCACTTGATTTAAGTGATTGTAGCACCCAAACATTCTGAGCACATGCTCACTAGCTGAGCTATTCTCCTCCATCTTGTTGGCAAAAGAACTTGTTAGAGGTCTCACACCTCTCAACACGGGCATGAGCCTGAAATCCCAATTTCAGCTCTTGGAACATCTCATATGTTCTATGGCGTTCAAAATGTCATTCAAATCCCGATTCTAAGCCATAAAGTATGGTGCACTAAACTATCAAGTAGTCATCAGGATGTGTCTGTCAGGTGTTCACAACATCCACAGACGACGTTGTAGGGGTTTGCACATCGAGCGGTGCATCAAAGATGTAAGCCTTCTATGTAGCAGCGAGGACACTCCTCGGACTACGGACCTAGTCCGCATCAGTGCTTACAATATCTTTCAACTTGGTCTTTCTCTAGGAACGTATTGAAACAGGGAGCTACAACATGAGCTATTTATCTACAACATATTTGCAAAGACAATTTAGACTATGTTCATGATAATTGAGTTCATTTAATGAACTCCCACTCAGATAGACATCCCTCTAGTCATCTAAGTGAAACATGATCCGAGTCAACTAGGCCGTGTCCGATCATCACGTGAGACGGACTAGTCAACATCGGTGAACATCTTCATGTTGATCGTATCTTCTATACGACTCATGCTCGACCTTTCGGTCTTCCGTGTTCCGAGGCCATGTATGTACATGCTAGGCTCGTCAAGTCAACCTAAGTGTTTTTGCTGTGTAAATCTGGCTTACACCCGTTGTATTCGAACGTTAGAATCTATCACACCCGATCATCACGTGGCGCTTCGAAACAACGAACCTTCGCAATGGTGCACAGTTAGGGGGAACACCTTTCTTGAAATTTTAGTGAGGGATCATCTTATTTAAGCTACCGCCGTTCTAAGCAAATAAGATGTAAAACATGATAAACATCACATGCAATCAAATAGTGACATGATATGGCCAATATCATTTTGCTCCTCTCGATCTCCATCTTCGGGGCTCCATGATCATCGTTGTCACCGGCATGACACCATGATCTCCATCATCATGATCTCCATCATCGTGTCTTCTTGAAGTTGTCTCGTCATCTATTACTTCTACTACTATGGCTAACGCTTTAGCAATAAAGTAAAGTAATTACATGACGTTTATGTTGACACACAGGTCATAAATAAATTAAGACAACTCCTATGGCTCCTGCCGGTTGTCATACTCATCGACATGCAAGTCGTGATTCCTATTACAAGAACATGATCAATCTCATACATCACATATATCATTCATCACATCCTTTTGGCCATATCACATCACAAGGCATATGCTGCAAAAACAAGTTAGACGTCCTCTAATTGTTGTTGCAAGTTTTTACGTGGCTGCTATAGGTTTCTAGCAAGAACGTTTGTTACCTACGCCAAAACCACAACGTGATATGCCAATTTCTATTTACCCTTCATAATGACCCTTTTCATCGAATCCGATCCGACTAAAGTGGGAAAGACAGACACCCGCTAGCCACCTTATGCAACTAGTGCATGTCAGTCGGTGGAACCAGTCTCACGCAAGCGTACGTGTAAGGTCGGTCCGGGCCGCTTCATCCCACGATGTCGCCGAATCAAGATAAGACTAGTAACGGCAAGTAAATTGACAAAATCAATGCCCACAACTGCTTTGTGTTCTACTCGTGCATAGAAACTACGCATAGACCTAGCTCATGATGCCACTGTTGGGGAACGTAGCAGAAATTAAAAAAAATTCTACGCATCACCAAGATCAATCTATGGAGTAATCTAGCAACGAGGGGAAGGAGAGTGCACCTACATACCCTTGTAGATTGCTAAGCGGAAGCGTTCAAGTGAACGGGGTTGATGGAGTCGTACTCGTCGTGATTCAAATCACCGGAGATCCTAGTGCCGAATGGACGGCACCTCCGCGTTCAATACACGTGCAGCCCGGTGACGTCTCCTACGCCTTGATCCAGCAAGGGGAGAAGGAGAGGTTGGGGAAGACTCCATCCAGCAGCAGCACGACGGCGTGGTGGTGGTGGAGGAGCGTGGCAATCCTGCAGGGCTTCGCCAAGCACCGCGGGAGAGGAGTAGGGAGAGAGGCAGGGCTGCGCCATGGAGAGGTCAAAACTCATGTGTTGGCAGCCCCAAAGTCCTCAGGTATATATAGGGGAGAGGGAGGGGGGTGCGCCCCCTTTAGGGTTTCCACCCCAAGGGGTGCGGCAGTCCCAAACCCATCTAGGGTGGCGGCCAAGGGGGGGAGAGGGGAAACTTGCCCCCCAAGCTAGGTGGAGGCGCCCCCTCCCCAAACCCTAGGTGCCTTGGGCCCTTGTGGGGGGGCGCACCAGCCCACTTGGGGCTGGTCCCCTCCCACACTTGGCCCATGCAGCCCTCCGGGGCTGGTGGCCCCACTTGATGGACCACCGGGACCCTCCCGGTGGTCCCGGTACATTACCGATAAAACCCGAAACTTTTCCGGCGACCAAAACAGGACTTCCCATATATAAATCTTTACCTCCGGACCATTTCGGAACTCCTCGTGACGTCCGGGATCTTATCCGGGACTCCGAACAACATTCGGTAACCACGTATATCTATTCCCTATAACCCTAGCATCATCGAACCTTAAGTGTGTAGACCCTACGGGTTCGGGAACCATGCAGACATGACAGAGACAACTCTCTGGCCAATAACCAATAGCGGGATCTAGATACCCATGTTGGCTCCAACATGTTCCACGATGATCTCATCGGATGAACCACGATGTCAAGGATTTAATCAATCCCATATACAATTCCCTTTGTCCATCGGTACGATACTTGCCCGAGATTCGATCGTCGATATCCTGATACCTTGTTCCATCTCGTTACCGGCAAGTCTCTTTACTCGTTTCGTAACACATCATCCCGTGATCAACTCCTTGATCACATTGTGCACATTATGATGATGTCCTACCGAGTGGGCCCAGAGATACCTCTCAGTTTACACGGAGTGACAAATCCCAGTCTCGATTCGTGCCAACCCAATAGACACTTTCGGAGATACCTGTAGTGTACCTTTATAGCCACCCAGTTATGTTGTGACGTTTCGCACACCCAAAGCACTCCTACGGTATCTGGGAGTTGCACAATCTCATGGTCTAAGGAAATGATACTTGACATTAGAAAAGCTTTAGCATACGAACTACACGATCTTTGTGCTAGGCTTAGGATTGGGTCTCGTCCATCACATCATTCTCCTAATGATGTGATCCCGTTATCAACGACATCCAATGTCCATGGCCAGGAAACCGTAACCATCTATTGATCAACGAGCTAGTCAACTAGAGGCTTATTAGGGACATGGTGTTGTCTATGTATCCACACATGTATCTGAGTTTCCTATCAATACAATTCTAGCATGGATAATAAACGATTATCATGAACAAGGAAATATAATAATAACCAATTTATTATTGCCTCTAGGGCATATTTCCAACAGCGCCGCCCCTCCCTCCTTGTCCAATTCGGACTAGAGGGGGAGGGGGCGTGCAGCCTGCCCTAGCCGCCCCTCCTCTGCTCCACTTTGGGCCCATGAGGCCCATTAACCCCCCGGGGAGGGGGGGGGGTTCCGGTAACCCCCGGTACTCCGTTTTATATCCGATAACTGCCGGAACCATTCCTGTGTCCGAATATAGTCGTCCAATATATCAATCTTTATGTCTCGACTATTTCGAGACTCCTCGTTATGTCTGTGATCCCATCCGGAACTCCGAACAACCTTCGGTACATCAAAATATATAAACTCATAATGAAACTGTCATCGTAACGTTAAGTGTGCGGACCCTACGGGTTCGAGAACAATGTAGACATGACCGAGACACGTCTCCGGTCAATAACCAATAGCGGAACTTGGATGCTCATATTGATTCCTACATATTATATGAAGATCTTTTACCGGTCAGACCGCATAACAACATACGTTGTTCCCTTTGTCATCGCTATGTTACTTGTCCGAGATTTGATCATCGGTATCTCAATACCTAGTTCAATCTTGTTACCGGCAAGTCTCTTTACTCGTTCCATAATACATCATCCCGCAACTAACTTATTAGTTGCAATGCTTGCAAGGCTTATGTGATGTGCATTACCGAGAGGGCCCAGAGATACCTCTCCGACAATCGGAGTGACAAATCCTAATCTCGAAATACACCAACCCAACAAGTACCTTCGGAGACACCTGTAGAGCACCTTTATAATCACCCAGTTACGTTGTGACGTTTGGTAGCACACAAAGTGTTCCTCCGGTAAACGGGAGTGGCATAATCTCATAGTCATAGGAACATGTATAAGTCATGAAGAAAGCAATAGCAACAAACTAAACGATCAAGTGCTAAGCTAACAAAATGGGTCAAGTCAATCACATCATTCTCCTAATGATGTGATCCCGTTAATCAAATGACAACTCATGTCTATCGTTAGGAAACATAACCATCTTTGATCAATGAGCTAGTCAAGTAGAGGCATACTAGTGCCACTATGTTTGTCTATGTATTCACACATGTATTATGTTTCCGGTTAATACAATTCTAGCATGAATAATAAACATTTATCATGATATAAGGAAATAAATAATAACTTTATTATTGCCTCTAGGGCATATTTCCTTCAACTACAACCAAGAAAAAGGGAAAACATAACCAAACATTGGAGACTACAAACAAGAAAAATGCAAAAGGGGGGAAAAGGTGACCTTTTCTGTTTCTGAATTTTAATATCACATATTATGAATAGTTAATATTGTTGTTTGCTGCCATACATGTATCAAATATATCCATATGTATTGCATGCACTATAATAATTTGACAACCATGTCTTTCTTTTTAGGGCCACAAGGAAGATGAAGCTTGCTAAAAAAGGATCAAAATAATCCGATGGTGCCATTTCACAGCCCTGCAATGGGCACTAGAAGCAAAAAAGCTTACCCAACTAGCCCTGCAATGGGCACAAGAAGCAAAAGAAGACTAAGCTTGTGAACTCCATCTAATTTCTTGCACTTAAAGTCACTTTTGTTGCTGCTCATGTCATGTTGTGTGGAGTTGGACTCATGTATGTGAATCTGGGTATGATGTGAGCCACTTTTGGGTTGCTAATGTGATGTATGTGGAGTTGGACTCATGCATGTGAACCTGGGTATGATGTGAGTCACTTTTGGGTTGCTAATTTCATGTGTGTGTGGACTTGAACTAACCTGGATATGTTGTAAATCATATATGTGTACTTGGATGTGAGTCTGCATGTTTATGCCTCATGCCATTGGCAAATTTGAAAGTTGTGTGTTGAAAAATGTATATGTGGATTGTGTCTACAGGAATGGCAAATTACAGGGGAGGTTCTGCCCAAAATTTGAATTGAATTTCGAAATAAAAAACTTTCCAAAATGGCATGTTTATAGGGGAGGTTCTGCCCAGTTTTGCACTTAACAGCAGGACCAAGTTATTGATATTGTTCTGAATTATTTTGGTCACAAGTTGCAATAGGGGTAAGATCGTCTTTTCATGTGCCACTTAACACCATTAGTGCTCAAAATAGACAGAAGTGTCACAAAGGGAACAAAATTTAGCATTGTTGTTAGATAAGGAAGAAAAAGTTTTCCGGTGTTAAGTAGGGCAAAAAAATTAAGACAGTGTTAAATAAGGAATTCTCTCATCAAAGTGGGTGTAACCTGGTGGAGCATATGATCTGGTCGTATAAGATTTTTTTTTTCCAAAATCTTTTGGGGCCTTCGTGCCCCTACCTGTGTTTATGACATAAATTAGTTTGCGGTACATGGAAGTGTGTAATGGATATGCAAATCTCAACAAGAGATTTTTGATTCATAATAGATGCTACTATATCTTCCTCTACATGGTGGTGTTTAAAGGATCTGCAAATGTCAACAAGGGATATTGGATTCATATTAAACGCAGCCAATCCCTCGTATACATGGAGGGTTGCAAGGTATACGCAAATCCCAACTAGGGATTTTGGATTCACAATAAATGCAGTCAAGCCCTTCTCTACATGGATGTGGGCCTTTTAAGAACAAAAATATTTTCGTAGAATTGAACGAAATTACAACCAAGGGTTACATGGGTTGATCTACACCGTAATAACTTGGTCCCATCAGATGCACATCTTGTATTTTTTGATTAATATGGATATTAAATGGACAGATCTAAACCATAATAACTCGGGCCCACCAAATTAATGTCTCGTATTTTCTGATTAACATGAGAACTTCTAGAGTCTCTAATGTATAGATAGATAGATAGACCGATAGATGCATAGATATAAATAGATATATAGATAGATATAGATAGATTTATAGATGTATTGTTATAGATAGATAGATACATAGAAATGCAGCCAAATCCTTGTGTACATAGAAGTGGACAAGGGATATGCAAATCTCAACAAAGGATTCTTGGTTCATTATAAATGCAGCCAAGCCATACACAAAAGAGTGCTCACTATTGTGTGCACGAGCCAACAAGTTAACTCTCCAACAGCCACATCCATGGACCTCTCCAATCACGCTCTTCTCCTCCATCTGGTGCTTGCGGCGCTCCTCCATCCTGCCGTCGTCGTCGCTGTTGACGATGCGACATCAGGCCGCAGCAAGGGCTTTAGCCTGCGCCTGGTCCCTAGCCCCGGCTGGAACAGTACCATCCATGTCGACGACGACGGGTTCGTGCACCTGAACGAGCCAGTTGAGCACGCCCCCAACGTGCTTCGGTCGCACATGCCGCCGAACGTACACCCTCGCGATGGAGATGACCCAGAGCCTGACGTGGATGCAGTGCGTGCCGATCCAAAACCCGTTTGAGCAGGTGCCGCCGCCCTTCGACCCGACGGCCTCGCCGTCATTCCACCCACTCGCGCCCACCAACCACCTTTGCTCGCCGCCGGGGGGCAGCGTGTGCAGGTTCAGGAGCAACCCCATGTTCCTCGGTGTCGCGAGTGCAAGCGGTGTGCTCGGCCATGAGACCATGTCCTTCGCGGCCTCGGGCCATGGCGCCGCGGCGGCGGTCGAACCCGCCGTCGTCATCGGCTGCGCGCACACCAGCGAGCGTTTCAGAAGCCACGGAGTGCTTGCCGGCATCCTCGCCCTGGGAAAGACGTACCCATCGCTCATCTGGTTACTGGGCCGTGGCGGCTTGCATCGCTTCTCGTACTGCCTCTTCTTCCCGTTCACGCAGGGGAACCGGCACGGGTTCCTCCGGTTCGGCAGCGACATCCGGGTCGACACGAGGCACATGAAGAGCACCAGGCTGCTCTACCCCGAGGTGAGCGCCTACTACGTCAACCTCGCTTGACGCCGGGATGTTCTGGGGGGGGGGGGGGGGGGGGGGGGGGGGGGGGGGGGGGGGGGGGGTACGTTCATGATCAGGCCTGCGTACGACATCCTGGAGCGCGCCCTGGCGGAGCACGGCAGGAGGCTCGGGGTGCCGCGCGTACCCCGCCACAACTTCGGTCTCTGCTTCCGCGCGACGCGCGCCATCTTGTCGCACTGGCCGACGGTGACGCTGCACTTCGAGTCCGAGCAGGACCTTGTGCTCACGCCGAATAAGCTGTTTGTCCTGCAGGATCAAGACATGTGCCTCGCCGTGAAACCGCACCCGCAGATTACCGTCATCGGCCCAGCGACGCAAGTGGGCACGCGCTTCGTCTACGACCTCGCCGCCGGCAGGGTGTACTTCGCCCCTGAAAACTGCAATGCCGACACTGGCGTCTAGGATTGATCTTCTGTTCCTGTAGCGGTCAACCCAATTCGATGTGGTTAACTGTCTGTCTCTGAAATAAAAGGGAAATTAAACTATATTGAGAGTGCAATAATTAACAAGCAAAAATATCAAATATCTTTCTTATAGAAAAATGCCGGCGGTGCTCGAGCTGCAGGGAGCTCGTTTTCAAAATACAAATTTCCGCAGCGTGAAATTTTTCGGTTTCTTGAACACACATACACATGTACACTAAGTATGTGCACAATTTCATAACGTTGTACTTTCATGCATGGAGTACAAAAAAGGGAGAATACGTATTTCCCAAAGGGCTGACCATTTTTGTTGGCCGGACGGAATTTTGTTTTCTTAATTACAGCCTACAAATCATAATATTTTCTGAAAAAGGGTTTTCTCGCTTTATAAATAAAGCAACTTTCACCAATCACACGATAACTGCTGGGGCGCACAGCACATCAAGCCCAAAAGAGAAAAAAGAAGAACAAAATGCCAACAACAGCAACTCGGCAAAACACAGATGATCCGCCACCGCTACGCCCTCCTGATTCGTCCCACCACACACCAAGGCTCCGAATCGCCGCGTAACCAAGCAGTACCTCCAAGAAGGGATGCGACGTCGATCGACGACGCTGCTGCCCGGACATGTCCTAGGGTTTCCCCCGGCACACGGAGAAGAGTGGAGGATGGGTAACACCTACGCCCATCAGGAAGGAAAGGTGACGCCCGCAGGCGACACCGCGTCGATGCCGGAAGAACCGGCAGGGATTTCTCCCGCATCCCAACCACCACTATACGTCCGATCCAGAGCCAACCAGCCAGCTAGCCACCAACCAGCATACGCCACCACGGTCTTGAGGTCATCCATGCTGTCTCATTGAGACCGCCATCACGAGGCCTAGAGGATGGAAAGAGGAGCGCCAGAAATCGGGAGGGGCAGCATCGGAGCCGCGCCGGAGGGAACCACCTCCACTGCCATCGTGCGGAAGGCCTGTGCCTCCAGCACCGTCGCAGGTGCCGACCAGACGCGGCCGCATCGGCACACCAGGCCACCCGGGCCCGGCCAGGCCCATCTCGGGCCCGCAAAGCCGCTGCCGCCCCGCTGCAGCAAGCCGGCGATGGCGCCGCCCCACCCAGCCTTCCTACGCCCGAACTTCACCTCCAGGGGGCTCCGCCGTCGATGAGAAGCCGCCGGCCCGCCGCGCATCCAACCTCCCACGCCTGCGCCGGGTTGCCCCGCCGCTACCTGAGCACACCACCAGGAAGCGCGCCGCCCCGCGCAGGTCGCCTCCGGGAGGGGAAAAGAAGGGACCTCCGCCACCGGCGCCGCTCGGGGCAAGCCCGGCCCAGCACGCCGGTGACGGCAGGGGAGAGGTGGCGAGGGAGGGCCTCTGGAGAAGGGGACGGAGGCGCGGTCGGCCGCCCGCGGGGAGGCGGCGCGGTCGCGAGGGAGGGGGGGCATATAACTTCACGGCAGTGACTCTTCGTGTGTCTCTCTGCCTTCACAAATCATAATATTTTGAAATGAGTTTTCACACATTCATGCAGAATACATATAAATTTCCATGGATTGTTTTTTATTTTTATTTTTTGATACTTTAAAATGGGTTTTGTGATTTTTTTTTTTCAAAATAGCGGCCTCCCTGATGCTTGAGCACCGAAAGACCGCACTGAAGACTTGTCATGCTTTGCACTTGCGTGTTAATCCCTTCTTACTTAGCATCACCGAAAGACCGCACTGAAGACTTGTCATGCTTTGCACTTGCGTGTTAATCCCTTCTTACTTAATGTCTCTCACAAAATTCCCAAAATGGGCATAAATTCCATCACTTCTCAAATAAGACTTTTTTTGTAACTTGGGAGATGTTCGTAAATACCACTTGGTCAATTGGGGTTTGTCTTAGCAATCTTTTGGAGGAATGGGTCTTACCAATGTTGGGGATTTCAATATGCACTCCTGGCCTCTTAGGGTAAAACATAGCGCGCGCCTATAGTTCAGGCGGCTGAGAAATACAGTCACCTTATATTTGTTGTTCCACCATCCCACCTGTGCCCCTCACCCTTGTCCCCTGTGTTGTTTATTTTTCTTCTCCTCTTGGACTAGCCTTTCATTTGTTTGCCATTGACTCCTACCTTTCTCCTCTGTTTTTTTTCTATTGGGCATCCTATTCGTCTACGACCTCACTGCCAGCAGGGTCTACTTCACCCCCGAGAACTGCAATGCCGACACCGGCGGCCAGACTTGATTCCTTCGTTTTTGTAATGGCTAACCCAATTTGCTGTCATCAGTTTTGGAGAGTGCAATAAATAAACAAAAAAGATCAATGCCAAATATCTTGGATTGTGATGTCGTCCCAAGGCATCTGAGCTGCCATTTCCGGCCCGAAGCTCAATCGGTCCATTTTGGTTTTGGACCGGTCTAGCTCGGTTGGACTGACTTTTGGCCCAAGACCAATACGAAGTCGCTAGGGGAGAGGAGAGGACTTAGACGCAGAGTCTCTCTCTTCCCATCACCCTGAGCCGCCACCCGCTCAAGCTGCATGAGGGCACGACTAGCGCCGCCTCCGTCGGCCACCGTAGACCACCTCCGTCAACCATCGCCCGTCTCCAAGCGTCACCATGGAGCACCTCCTCGGCTCGTTACCGTCGACCATGAAGCTGCAGGAAGCATGGGACGAAGCCGGCCCCGATGCATGTGCACGTCGTCGTCGTCTCCCATGGTTCCTCGTTGAGCGACATGAGGAGGTAGCTAGATCGTCTCCTTCGTCATCGTTCCTCCATCCCTTCCCACGCACGGGCATGGGCACAACCAGCACCACGCAGCGCACGGCACGGTCAAGGCGAAAGTCAGCAGTCCAGTGTAGGCGAACGTGCTAACTTTTAGACAAAATTTCTTTTTAAAAAATGGGCTTATTGGCCCTGGGCTCCAAATCGCCTCACTCATTCAACCAACCATCTATTAGTTCATAATATCATAGCATGATGCAATTAGTGAGAGAATGAACATACGCTTTTGGTGCATCAGAATAATTTCATGAGAATTGAGGCGAAGGCATTAATTTAAGATATGACCTGTGGTGAAGGCATTAATCTGAGATATGACCTGAACAATGCTAAGAGCCCTTTTTGAATACAGATGATATATATCATGTAGCTCCAACATTAGGTGAGAAAGCAACAAAAACAAAACCAGGAACATAGACTGGGTTATGGGCTATGCCAGGAACAGATATGTTCACATTTGAGAATGCTATGGAAACAAAAAGGGAAATCTGATGGAGGGGAACGAAACCAAAAACGGCAGAAACTATAGACATCCATTGCCTGGACCCCAGAAAATCCACACCTTCGATCTCTGTAGTTCTTTCTCTCTTCTTTTTAAACGCGCGATAATATTTCGTACGGACCACATTTTCACCGTTTGAGACGATGAAGGCACTCTCAATCCGTCCGGGTCAAAGGAAGTAAAAGGACACTCTCTCCATGGCCATGCAACCGAACAAAGCAAGAGACTACTCTCCTTTGTAACTCAGATGATATCTTTGTGCTCGAACATTTGCTGAGAAAACAACAAAGCAAAAAAAACAACAAGACGGCCCCTGGTTTTGCTCTCCTCTCATGGAAGAGGAACCATGGGCCGATGGCACAAGCAGACACAAACATTGACATCGCCAAAACAAATGCAGTAGCTGCAGAAATTATGGAGTAAGAAAGTCTTTGACCTCTGGAGCGCAAGACTTCAACTCCTTCCACCCACCCCTCCTCCCCTCCTACAAATAGACCCCCGCATCTTCCAGCCCATCTCACCACTGCAGTCCTGCTCTCCTCTGAAATCTGCAGTTCTGTTCTGCCTACAGCGAGGAAGCCTCACCGTTGTTTCTTAATAGAGGTGGGAAAGGAGGGACCTATCCAATAGAGGTTTTCGGGTTATGTTCTTACATTGCCGCCTCCCCGTTGTTTCTTAATCACTCTTTTCTTGATGGTGTTTTCTTTGACAGGTGGGAAGAAGTTGGGAAAACATGGCCGCGATGGGTGGGAACCAGAGGCAGATGATGGAGGATGCGGCGGAGGACAAGTTCCCGGAGGGGTTGCGCGTGCTCGCGGTGGACGACGACCGTGTCTGCCTCAAGGTACTAGAGGTCCTCTTGCGCCACTGCAAGTACCAGCGTGAGTCTCTTGATCTCTCCACTTCGTCATGGTCCATTAGATCAGAATCGGAGCCTTTTTGTTTCTCTGAATAATGCTCGCTGCTATGCAGCAACGATGGTGATGGATGCCAAGACGGCACTGAAGATGCTCAGGGCGAGGAAGGAGCAATTCGACCTGGTCCTCGCCGATGTGCGCATGCCGGACATGGACGGCTTCAAGCTCCTCGAGCTCATCGGCCTCGAGATGGATCTGCCCGTCATCAGTACACTCACTACTCAACCCGAAGTCCTAATTCTATTTTTGCATGTACAATTGTTTTTAAGGAGTACTTTTACTGCTGAATCTTCAAGATACACTGAAAGGATATTTATTCCTTTAATTCGGCAGCATGTGAGATCCTATATTTTTAGGATGATTTTATGAAATCACATACAGATGCACATCATGCGCACACTATTTTGAACTTGGGCTTTGAGAAAATCTAAAGAGTAGGGTCCCCAGCCTATGCCAGCGGAATCCCATCTAACCGTTCATCCGCTCAATCGGATGGCCAGTGGGGTAGCAGAGGGGAGGTGGACCGACACATGAGTTATGAGGGGGGCGTGGGATCCAGATCTCATCTAACCGTTCATCCTTTTGATTGGATGGCCAGCGGGGCGGGTGGCAGAACTGAGGTGGATCGACACATGAGTTAGGAGGGGGAGCGCAGGATCCATATATACATAGTGGTGTCGGTTCCTCGCCCGAACTAATGGGATCCTATCTAACCATACATCCATCAGATCGAATGGCTAGTGGGGGAGGGGAATGGACGTGGATAGGTTAGCACATGAGTTATGAGATTCCATTAATTATTGATTTCAATAATTGTGTTGATTGTGTTTAGTATGCTAGAGACATGGTCATGTATTCCAAATAATCAAGCAACAAGATGTGTTTTTTCTATAGGAACTGCTTCTATTTTCGATCAATTTATCAGCCAATTGCATTCAAAGATGTCATCTGCATTCTATATACAATTGTTTTTACAAATTTAATAATTAATGCGGAAGTCTAGAGTTCAGTATCATGCGTACGATATATATGGGTAATCGAGCTTAGTAAGAGTAATTATCACTTCAATGTAATGTAGACCCCACTATGTACTTGTTTGATGGGTGCATTTATGGACATAATTTAATTTTGTATCCTGAAAATTGTAAAATCCTAGTCATAAGAATTAAATCTATAATATATTCTTTTTTCGTGATATGACCAAATTATATTTAATTGTTTTCTAAACTATCTTAAATTTCTAGTCCTTCCAATTACAGAAATTATACAATTGCACCATACCTGTTTTCTATGGTGGCATGAGTAATGCAATTCTGTACTGACATTATTCAAGGATTATTCATCTTTAATCTCCTTGAGTTTGTTAGTAGTTAAAACTATCTACTCTTAAGAATAGCATATAAATTAGGAGGGCCACTTCTAAGAAGATACATTGAGTAGGTCACTCATGTATCATATAGAAATCATGCAGATTAGTTGAGCTAAACTAGAAAACTATTACGTGTCATGTTATTTTTGACAGAAAGTGCTTACCACAAATATTTATTTTCCTAAATTGTAATAAAATCCCCATAGATAATACTGCTTACCATATAAAAACTAATATGTGTGACCGCTTACCATGCTCAAAACATTGCTTGGGTCGACAACTGTTATCTAGTACGCTAGAGAAACATGGTCAACAATAGTAATTGATCTTGTGGTTCACCAATAGTTTTATGTGATGATCTGATTTACCTAGTTGGAACATGTTGTGATGATGGTTTAGGCATTGTGTTACGCTTATTTTTTTAAGCCATTATATTGAGTGTATGAATGTTTTCCCATTTAGTTTGCATTGAAACATCAGATTTATGGTAGTCGTGATATCATTTGAAAATCATGTGTAACATATTTGCTTCCCCACTTGCACGACACATTGGAAAACATCGAACTTAATTTTCTGTCTATAAGCACTTAGACAAAATTTATGTTCAGTTAATAGATTTTTGTGAACGTTTGAATTCCAAAGCTAAGCCGTTGGTCGTATGGCATGCAGTGCTATCAGTGGATTGCGACAAGAAGGCCGTGATGAAGGGGATAAATCATGGGGCGTGTGACTATTTGATGAAGCCAGTGCATACCAACGAGCTCAAAAATATATGGCAGCATGTTGAAAGTAGGAGAAGATCCCAAGCAATAAGCCACATGGGTAGAGATAATGATGACGACCAGAGAGTACATCCTGGGACGCTTGCCAAGAATAAGGACTCCAAGAGTAAGAGCAATGAAAAAGATAGTTCTAACGAGAACAAAGAGAGCACTCGTGCATCCACTACCCACAAGAATACAAGGGTGAAATGGACAACTGACCTTCATAACAAGTTTCTAGAAGCTATCAACCAGATCGGCCTTGATAGTAAGACACCATATTTTGTGCCTCATTCATTAACACAACACTTGTGGTTATTTGGTATTTATCATTAACAAATATTTTGATGACATTTTTGTAGAGGTTGCTCCAAACAAGATATTGGAGCTGATGAATGTGGATTGCCTCACTAGACATAATATTGCGAGTCATCTACAGGTTTATTTTTTATCCTCATGCCTAATTTCGATGTTTGCGTTACTATTATTCATAGTCTAACATTTTTTCATATATCAGTGCAAGCTTTTATTTTGTAAGAACATAACAATCAAAGCTTTACTAATGCACGGATCACGAACATGTGTGTGATTGTAATTCCTCTTGTCCCTGGATATGTAAGGCATGTCTTGTACAGTGCATTACACGCACATTCTATTAGAAGCTGTGCAGCACTTTTAGTTCTTTTTGTTCCCACATGTCCACCATTACTTTTTTCCCATGAGCATGCATCTCATACATGGTTATTTTGTCTATATTTTTATTTCAGAAGTATAGGTTGTACTTGAATAGAGTCAAACCAAATTCACTCGGTGATGCAAGTGAAAGACAGAACTCATCCATGGACAATCAGAGGAATTTTATGCATAACCATGAGCATGAAAGATGGCATGTGTCCTCATGTGGCATCCCCTCCTGGAGTCCAAACTATTTCGGTGCAACTAGTCAATTAGGCCAGCTGACGGATAGCCAGAGCAGCTTGTGCATGGGGTCATTAATCCATGGTGGTAGAATGTCGAGGTATTTGGTTCCACACACACCGGATGTGAGAAGATTTGCTGGTTCCGAAGACCCTCCCATCAGCCTAGACAATGGCATACTCGATGACATAATGTTAGATGAATTTTCCACATATAGCTCTGGTACTTCCTATGTTGACTCCATGCGTGGCAAGCTGATGGAGACAAGTAAAGGCAAAAGCCCATCAAATCTTCGAAGTTACTTCACAAACACACCAAGTGGTCGCGGGAGCTCGGCACCCACAAATGAGTACCAGGTGCAACCTCTCGAGTCTATTAACCATTATCATACCCACATGAATGCACTTTATACACATATGCTCGGTGTAGTTGGTAGTTGTTCCAATTTTCCAGGTTTTGCTAGGAACTATAACAACCCCCGACGGTCTTCAATGCAGGTAAACTTGACCGGTATTCTTCATAGGGGTGGAACATCTCATGTCCCACCACACGTGAACATACCAAGGATCAACCAACTGACGAACTATGAGACGTCATCTAGCGGATTGTTGCTGCAAAATCAATTGCCACCGTTCATTGGCAACACCACGTCAGTGACGGGTTTCAATGAACAAATAGTTCCATTCAACATACCTACCAACCCAAGCTCCGTAGGGATGTTGAATGCGCACAATAGTACTCCAATGGCACCATCTCAGATGTTTAGTGGAGGTAGAATTACTACATTACGGGAAGGCTTCAATGAGAAAATATCACCATTCAACATAGCAAGCAACGCAAGCTCAGTAGGGACGATGTTGAATGGCAATTCTGCACTTGGTATTGGTAGCACTTCAAAAACCGAGACTAATATGGTGAACTCTGGAAGAACTATTTCTACAGGTTCCAACCTTTAGACAGATAGTTTCGTCACATTAACTCCAATGCCTAGTGGTGGGGATGCAGCTGGCATTCTCCCTGTGCAAGAAAGTATGGTTAATCAACAAGAGCCTAGTGATCTACTGAATGGCATTAATGCCTTCCCATCGGATGATATTACCAACCTTCTAAATAACGTAAGAACATTTCTTATTAACATGTATCAAATCTTTGCATATGAATTGTTGAGCTAGACAGGTGTATTCAAATCAATTTTCTTCTCATTGTAGGATTTCATTGGAGAGGATGCTGTCATGGATGGATAGTTTTGCCGGTTAGCACGACCTACTGGCAAGATGTTTTTGCATGTGTGTTGGAAAGTTGTTGATTGATTATTCCTTCAATCTTGCACACTGTACCATGAAATTATCTTAATTATTGTTGTCTAGTTAGAAGCACGATTGTGCCGATGCTTCTGTCACCTTTAGCTTTTAAGTATGTGTTGTATTTTGGGATAAAATAATGTTTTGTTATGCGAGATGCTTCATAGTTTTCTTCTATATGATATCAATGCGATGTTGCATCTTTCTCCGAGAAAACAGTTAGCATCCCGAGAGAGGCACTATACAGATCTAGCTCCTCCTATAGTGCATGCATAGTATCGTTCCCAACACACCCGCCACAGACATCGTGCACATGACATGCACTTTATGAAGGTAGAACGGTAGTATGACAACACAATTTCATAAAAGATCTGCAACACGGCCATGGTAAGTGTCTGCGGTAGGTCCGAGGAGATTCCCACCGCCGAGTTCCACATCTACCAGTCGCCATCCTCTCTCCAGGGCTAGCCCAACGACCATAATACAGAGGCCACCCTCTGCCACCTTAGCCTCCTCGACTTCACGTGGCTCCAACTCTCGGATGGTATCCCCCAACACGACCACGTCTTCCACCTCGTCGTCTCCTACCACCTGCAGAGGCGATGGAGCTACTAGTCCTGCGCCTACATCTGGGGGACCCACGTCAATATCGACCGCAAGTCCTTCCTCAACGCAACAGACATTGAACTCCAACCCATGACAGAGCACAAGGAGCTCCCTCCCAACTTGAACCCGGCCACGGGTACCTACACCGTCTTGCAATTCATAATAATGTGTATCCACCCTGAGTTTCATGTCAAAGACATGTTGCCGTCAAATGTGTCGGACGCGATTGAGAAAGCAAAGGTGGGGTTAGCGCATAAGTTTAGCTGGGCGCAGCTGATCTGGGACCTAGTCCGGAATGAGATTCTCGAATTGTCGACCAGGGATCACTACACCATGCACCAGAATTCTCTACTGGTGTGTGTTGGAAAAAGTCAATTATACTGACACACAGTCGGTTGGGAAAACTTGCATCGGTCAGTTGGTCGGAAATACATACTAGTGGCGTCCAATAGTCGCTTGGCTTTTCCCGTCTGGACTTTCCCCAACGGACACTTTCGGTCGGCAATAGTCTTTCTCGACCAATAATTTGTTGGTGGAGGCCGTTTTCCCGACCAACCTAGCTATCAGGGACGTAGTGTTGTGGTGCAGTGGTAGTGGATGATAAAAATTCATACTTCATGGTGCATCTTCTCAGACTCATTTGGGTAAAGGATCCGGATGTGTTCGGGATGATGGACAGGATGGTGGACATGATTAAAAACTCATTCAGGAGGAATTTCAGACGCGGCCACAGGTGTCCAAACTAGTGGGGCCTGGGGATGAAACGTCTACAATTGTTCAGGTTCAACAGCAAAACCCTCTAAAAATAGCAAGCCATGGTGGTACAACTGCTGACGATGTTCAACCACAGGCTTGCGGCGGCAGAACTTTCGATCTAGGTTAACCCTGAAGGGTTTCAGAATATTTGGGGATTTATAGTGCAAAGAGGGAGTGCAAGGAGGCCACCGAGGTGGGCACAACCCACCTAGGCGCGCCAGGGGGCCCTGGCGCCCCTGGTGGGTTGTGCCCCCCTCGAGGCACCCCCTAGGTGCTGCTCTGGCCGAATGGATGTCTTCTGGCCCATAAAAAATCTCCGTGGAGTTTCACGGTGTTTGGACTCTGTTTGATATTGATTTCCTGCGATGTAAAAAACAAGCAAAAAATAGCAACTGGCACTGGGCACTGGGTCAATAGGTTAGTCCCAAAAATGATAAAATAACAGCATGAATACTTCATAAATTATAGATACGTTGGAGACATATCAGCATCCCCAAGCTTAATTCCTACTCGTCCTCGAGTAGGTAAATAATAAAAGAAATAATTTATGAAGTGTGAATGCTAGCAAAGTGCATAACTTTGATCAATGATAATTTCATTCACTTTTCCTAGCATCATAACAGCAATACTTTCTTATAAAACTTCTCATGTTATAGTAGCAACCAATTCACATGTTAAGGTTCAAACAATGAATTCTCTTCAAACTCAACAACCTATGTTCTAAGTCACCAAGCAATTACAATTCAACTTATTCAACGGAGTTTAAGTAAGAGCTCCACATACTCAACCATCTTGTAGTCTTCTATGATTGCTAACACTCACCACGTACACATGAGCAAAACGTTTCAACCGGACACATAGAAAGATAGGGGCTTATTGTTTTGCCTCCCAACGTATTCACCTCAAGGGTGATGTCAACAATAATAGCTCATGCTACAAATATTCAACTGGACATATGTGCCTAGATCTTTCCTCACCACATGATGCTTGACAAAAGAGAAAAAATAAAAAGGAATAGAGAGAAATACTTTGACTCTTTGCATGAAAGTAAATACATAAAAGTGAAAGATAGGCCCTTCGCAGAGGGAAGCAGAGGTTGCCATGCGCTTATTTGTTTGTATGCTCAATCCCTTAGTGCAAAAGAACATCACATTATATTGCCCCTTATGATAGCAACCTTTATTATGCAGTCTGTCACTTTTATTGCTTTGCCATCATAAGTTCATATAACGCTTAATTTTCTCTTACACTAAATGATCTAACACTTTTAGAAGCAATTTTTATTGCCTTATTGCACCGATGACAACTTACTTGAAGGATCTTGCTCAATCCTTAGTTAGGTATGGTGGCCTCTTGGAAATAAGATTTGGGTTTAAGGGTTTTTGGATGCACAAGTAGTATCTCTACTTAGTGCGAAATTTTTGGCTAGCAAAGATGGAGGGCAAGCACCACATGTTGAAGGATCTATGACAATATAACTTCTATGTGAATATGAACAAACATAAATTATTATGTTGTCTTCCTTGTCCAACGTCAATAGTTCTGGCATATAATATTTTGATGGGGGCTCACAATCACAAAAGATTTCCAAGATAGTGTATTTGCATGTGAAAGTTCTCTTCCTTATACTTTTTATTTGTGAATTTCTTATATGAACAATATTGTGATTGTCAAGCCTCAAAAGATTTCACTTTCTAAACCCAATGTGAAGCTACCACTAGGCATGATATGATTTCAACTTCATGACATTCAATTTATTCAACAATTTACTCATAGGATATAAGTTAAGCACAAGAGTGAATGACATAGAAAAGAGCTTCGTTGACGGGATGTGAATGCCGCTTACTTAGCCTCCCTGGCAATTATTTGAGGACTCTATTTTAATAAAAAGTTTCAGATCTAAGTATTTTATTAATACAGCAAGCAAAATGAAAATAAAATGACATTCTAAGAATAGCACAACTCATGTGAAGAAGCAAAAACTTAGGCTCAACCGATACCAACCGATAATTGTTGAAGAAGAAAGGTGGGATGCCTACGGGGGCATACCCAATCTTAGATGCTTGAGACTTCTTGAATATTATCCTGGGATGCCTTGGGCACCCCCAAGCTTGAGCTTTTGTGTCTCCTTAATTCTTATCATATCACGGTTTTCCTAAATCTCAAAAGCTTCATCCACACAAAACTCAACAAGAACTCGTGAGATAAGTTAGTACAAACCAATGCAAAAACCTTATCATTATCTACTGTAGCAAATCACTAAAATTATTGTTCAACATTGCATACTAAATGCCTATGCATATTTAATACTCCTATCCTCAAATAGAATCATTAAACAAGCAAACATATGCAAACGATGCAAACATAACAGCAATCTGCCAAAACAGTACAGTCTGTAAAGAATGCAAGCGTATCAATACTTCCCTAACTCCAAACAATATTAAATTCTACCACACTGTAGAAAATTTATCAGAGCTTATTATGCAAAAAGTTTCAACATTTTATCACATTCTGACTTTTTTAGGGAATTTTTGCAACAGCGATAAACTTTCTGTTTTCAAACAGCAACATGTATACTTGCAAAATAAGCATGGCAAAGGCTATCAATGCCACTTTTATCGAAATAAAAGATGCAGAACATTATTCTAAATAACAGCAAGCAAGTCCTACAAAATAAATTGACGCTCCAAGCAAAAACATATCATGTGACGAATGAAAACATAGCTCCAAGTGAGGTTACCGATAATGTTGGAGACGAAAGAGAGGATGCCTTCCGGGGCATCCCCAAGCTTAGTTGCTTGGATCTTCCTTGGATATTACCTTGGGGTGCCTTGGACATCCCCAATCTTAGGGTATCATCACTCCTTATTCTCCTCATATCGATATCTCACCCAAAACTTGAAAACTTCAATCACACAAAACTTAACGGAACTTCGTGAGATAGGTTAGTATGACAAAGAGCAAACCCTTCCACTTTTGGTACTGTCAAAGACAAGATTCATAATTGTTATCACAAAATTATTACTGTGGCATATCATTTCTACAATTTACATTGAGCAATATAAGCCATAGAAACTAGAAAACAAGGAAGCTATGCATTGAAAATAGAATCTATCAAAAACAGAACAGTCTGTAGTAATCTGTACTCAAACCATACTTCTGCTACTCCAAAAATTATGAAAAAAAATTAGGACCACGTGAGCAATTTGTATATTAAAATTCTGCAAAAAGAATCAACTCAATAGCACTCTTCTGTTAAAAATTAGACTTATTTTCGTGAGCACAAAAGTTTCTATTTTTCAGCAAGATCAAAGCAACTATCACCCAACATGATCCCAAAGGCTTTACTTGGCACTTTATTGAAACAAAAGTAATAAAACATGATTACTACAGTAGCTTAATAATGTGAACACACAAAAACAGTAGGTAAAAGTGTTGGGTTGTCTCCCAACAAGTGTTTTTCTTTAATGCCTTTTAAGCTAGGCACGATGATTTCCAATGACGCTAACATAAAAGATAAGAATTGAAACATAAAGAGAGTATCATGAAGCACAAGTTCCTCTCTCATAATAATTTTCAGTAGCATCATGAATGGATTCAACAATATAACCATCACATACAACACTCTTTTCATGATGCACAAGCATAGAAGATTTATCACTCTTTATGGCATAGATGTCATCATAATAATCATCATAGATAGCAATTTCATTGTCATACTCAATTGAAACCTCTTCCAAAATAGTGGATGTATCACTAAATAAAGTCATGACCTCTCCAAATCCACTTTCATCAATATTGTAATAAGATTCAACACCCTCCAAAATAGTGGGATCACTACCTAGAGTTGACACTCTTCCAAACCCACTACTTGTATCAATGTAATCATGATAAATAGGAGGCATGCTATCATCATAATAAATTTTCTTATCGAAAGTAGAAGGAATCAAAGGATCATATTCATTAAGCAAAGCATCCCCAAGCTTAGGACAAGCATTATTTCCAGCAAATAAATCTTCAAACATATCATACTCATTAAACATAGCATCCCCAAGCTTGTGGTTTTGCATATCATCACAATAATTCTTATCAATAGCATGAATGGCACCAATAGTATAGCAAACATTATTATCATATTCTTCCCAATCATAATCATCACAACAAGCAATAGGCATAACAAAATCATCATCAATATCGTCATCCTCCATCAACATATTTGATTCACTTTCATGAGGCACGATGTGTGATGGGAGCAACATTATTTGGGAGAGATACCTTTTTACCTCTATTATTTCTTCTTTTCTTCTTCTTCTTCACCACACCATGTGTGGGTTTAATTAATTTTTTCAAGCTTCTTATTGAAGAGATTGATTGGATAGGAAGCTCCTCCTCGTTACCCGATTCATCATAATAAACACTAGGAGGGTACTGGGGAATATTTTCCCTTTCATTAGTACTCTCTTCATATTCTATTTGTTTTCTTGACTTTAGATAGTTGGCAATATAAGGATTCTCAATGCAATTTACCGCACAAAACATATAAATTTCTTCTAGATCAAAATCAAGAAATCTCTCGAGATTAAATTTTAGAATACCCTTAGTTATACGTTTCATTTCTTCATACCCCAAAAGAAGACTAAGCTCTCTATGATGCTCAAGGGTCATCAAGTTATCACAATTTTTGTACACTATTTGATCATGAAAGAATTTGCATTGGAGATTTAAATGACCACATTCCTTGCAAAGTTCACAAGGATGGATAAAAAGTTAAATCTTTCAGCACAATCATCTAGCCTCTCTTGAAATTTTTTTTGTTTCTAAATATTTATGCTTCTTACAAAATCTATACTCCCTTTTTGTTGTGCAATTGCACTCCCAATTCACTCCACAAAAAGTGACATGCTTATAAGAAACATTTTTGTCATGACTTGTGCAATCATCATTAGCATTTTGGATATTCAAAGAATTCATACTAACAACATTGCAATCATGCTCATCATTCAAATATTTTGTGCCAAGAATTTTATTGACTTCTTCTTCTAGCAATTGGGCGCAATTTTCCGAACCATCATTTTCAAGAAAGATATTATAAAGATGATCAATAATATGATGCAACCTAAATTCCATTTTTTATGTAGTTTTCTTTTATAAACCAAACTTGTGACAAAACAAGAAACTAAAAGATTCAATTGCAAGATCTAAAGATATACCTTCAAGCACTCACCTCCCCGGCAATGGCGCCAGAAAAGTGCTCGATGTCTACTACGCAACTTTATTCTTGTAGACACGTGTTGGGCCTCCAAGCGCAGAGTTTTGTAGGACAGTAGCAATTTTCCCTCAAGAGGATGACCTAAGGTTTATCAATTCGTGAGAGGTGTAGGATGAAGATGGTCTCTCTCAAACGACCCTGCAACCAAATACAAGAAATCTCTTGTGTCCCCAACACACCCAATACAATGGAAAATTGTATAGGTGCACTAGTTCGGCGAAGAGATGGTGATAAAAGTGTAATATTGATGGTACAAATATATCTTTATAATCTGAATAAATAAAAACAGTAAGGTAGCAAATAATAAACGGGTACAAAACGGTATTTCAATGCTTAAAAAGGAGGCCTAGGGCCTGTAGTTTCACTAGTGCAACCTCTCAACAGTGCTAACATAGTTGGATCATATGATTATGTTGGGTTTCGTAGTAATTTCAAAAAAATTCCTACGCACACGCAAGATCATGTGATGCATAGCAACGAGAGGGGAGAGTGTAGTCTACGTACCCACGCAGACCGACTGCGGAAGCGTTGACACGATGATTTTTCAACTTCACTCTGAAATTCCTTGAACTTTTCAAATGTTTCAGACTTATGTTTCATTAAGTAGATATACCCATATCTGCTTAAACCATCTATGAAGGTGAGAAAATAACGATATCCACCATGAGCCTCAATATTCATCGGACCACATACATCTGTATGTATGATCTCCAACAAATCTGTTGCTCTCTCCATAGTTCCGGAGAACGGTGTTTTAGTCATCTTGCCCATGAGGCACGGTTCGCAAGTACCAAGTGATTCATAATCAAGTGGTTCCAAAAGTCCATCAGAATGGAGTTTCTTCATGCGCTTTACACCGATATGACCTAAACGGCAGTGCCACAAATAAGTTGCACTCTCATTATCAACTCTGCATCTTTTGGCTTCAACATTATGAATATGTGTGTTACTACTATCGAGATTCAACAAGAATAGACCACTCTTCAAGGGTGCATGACCATAAAAGATATTACTCATATAAATAGAACAACCATTATTCTCTGATTTAAATGAATAATCGTCTCACATCAAACAAGATCCAGATATAATGTTCATGCTTAACGTTGGCACCAAATAACAATTATTTAGGTCTAATACTAATCCCGAAGGTAGATGTAGAGGTAGCGTGCCGACTGCGATCACATCGACTTTGGAACCGTTTCCCACGCGCATCGTCACCTCGCCCTTAACCAATCTTCGCTTAATCCGTAGTCCCTGTTTCGAGTTGCAAATATTAGCAACAGAACCAGTATCAAATACCCAGGTGCTACTGCGAGCATTAGTAAGGTACACATCGATAACATGTATATCACATATACCTTTGTTCACCTTGCCATCCTTCTTATCCGCCAAATACTTGGGGCAGTTCCGCTTCCAGTGACCAGTCTGCTTGCAATAGAAGCACTCAGTTTCAGGCTTAGGTCCAGGTTTGGGTTTCTTCTCTTGAGTAGCAACTTGCTTGTCGTTCTTTTTGAAGTTCCCCTTCTTCTTCCCTTTGCCCTTTTTCTTGAAACTAGTGGTCTTGTTGACCATCAACACTTGATGCTCCTTCTTGATTTCTACCTCCGCAGCTTTCAGCATCGCGAAGAGCTCGAGAATAGTCTTGTTCATCCCTTGCATATTATAGTTCATCACGAAGCTCTTGTAGCTTGGTGGCAGTGATTGAAGAATTTTGTCAATGACGCAATCATCTGGAAGATTAACTCCCAATTGAATCAAGTGATTATTATACCCAGACATTTTGAGTATATGCTCACTGACAGAAGTGTTCTCCTCCATCTTGCAGCTATAGAACTTATTGGAGACTTCATACCTCTCAATCCGGGCATTTGCTTGAAATATTAACTTCAACTCTTGGAACATCTCATATGCTCCATGACGTTCAAAACGTCGTTGAAGTCCCGATTCTAAGCCGTAAAGCATGGCACACTGAACTATCGAGTAGTCATCATCTTTGCTCTGCCAGACGTTCATAACATCCGGCTTTGCTCCTGCAGCAGGCCTAGCACCCAGCGGCGCTTCCAGGACGTAATTCTTCTGTGCAGCAATGAGGATAATCCTCAAGTTACGGACCCAGTCCGTGTAATTGCTACCATCATCTTTCAACTTTGCTTTCTCAAGGAACGCATTAAAATTCAACGGAACAACAGCACGAGCCATCTATCTACAATCAAACATAAACAAGCAAGATACTAATCAGGTACTAAGTTTCATGATAAATTTAAGTTCAGTTAATCAAATTAATTAAAGAACTCCCACTTAGATAGACATCCCTCTAATCCTCTAAGTGATTACGTGATCCAAATCAACTAAACCATAACCGATCATCACGTGAGATGGAGTAGTTTTCAATGGTGAACATCGTTATGTTGATCATATCTACCATATGATTCACGCTCGACCTTTCGGTCTCTGTGTTCCGAGGCCATATCTATATATGCTTGGCTCGTCAAGTATAACCTGAGTATTCCGCGTGTGCAATTGTTTTGCACCCGTTGTATTTGAACGTAGAACCTATCACACCCGATCATCACGTGGTGTCTCAGCACGAAGAACTTTCGTAACGGTGCATACTCAGGGAGAACACTTCTTGATAATTTAGTGAGAGATCATCTTATAATGCTACCGTCAATCAAAGCAAGATAAGATGCATAAAAGGATAAACATCTCATGCAATCAATATAAGTGATATGATATGGCCATCATCAACTTGTGCTTGTGATCTCCATCTCCGAAGCACCGTCGTGATCACCATCGTCACCGGCGCGACACCTTGATCTCCATCGTAGCATCGTTGTCGTCTCGCCAATCTTATGCTTCCACGACTATCACTACCACTTAGTAATAAAGTAAAGCATTACATCGCGATTGCATTGCATACAATAAAACGACAACCATAAGGCTCCTGCCAGTTGCCGATAACTTGGTTACAAAACATGATCATCTCATACAATAAAATTCAGCATCATGTCTTGACCATATCACATCACAACATGCCCTACAAAAACAAGTTAGACGTCCTCTACTTTGTTGTTGCAAGTTTTACGTGGCTGCTACGGGCTTAAGCAAGAACCAATCTCACCTACGCATCAAAACCACAACGATAGTTTGTCAAATAGACTCCGTTTTAACCTTCGCAAGGACCGGGCGTAGCCACACTTGGTTCAACTAAAGTTGGAGAGACAGTCGCCCGCAAGCCACCTGTGTGCAAAGCACGTCGGGGGAACCGGTCTCGCGTAAGCGTACGCGTAATGTTGGTCCGGGTCGTCTCGTCCAACAATGCCGCCGAACCAAAGTATGACATGCTGGTAGGCAGTATGACTTATATCGCCCACAACTCACTTGTGTTCTACTCGTGCATATAACATCAACATAAATAACCTAGGCTCGGATGCCACTGTTGGGTTTTGTAGTAATTTCAAAAAAATTCCTACGCACACGCAAGATCATGTGATGCATAGCAACGAGAGGGGAGAGTGTAGTCTAGGTACCCACGCAGACCGACTGCGGAAGCGTTGACACGACGTAGAGGAAGTAGTCGTACGTCTTCACGATCCAACCGATCAAGCACCGAAACTACGGCACCTCCGAGTTCGAGCGCACGTTCAGCTCGATGACGATCCCCGGACTCCGATCCATCAAAGTGTCGGGGAAGAGTTCCGTCAGCACGACGGCGTGGTGACGATCTTGATGCACTACAGCAGCAGGGCTTCGCCGAAACTCCGCTACAGTATTATCAAGGACTATGGTGGCAGGGGGCACCGCACACGGCTAAGGAATAGATCACGTGGATCAACTTGTGTGTTCTAGGGTGCCTCTGCCTCAGTATATAAAGGACTAGAGGGGGGAGGCTGGCCGGCCAAGGTGTGGCGCGCCAGGAGAGTCCTACTCCCTCTGGGAGTAGGATTCCCCTCCCAATCCTAGTTGGAATAGGATTCGCGGAGGGGGAAAAGAGAGAGAGGGGGCCGGCCACCTCTCCTAGTCCTAATAGGACTATGGGAAGGGGGAGGCGTGCAGCCCATGTAGGGCTGCCTCTTCTCTTTTCCACTAAGGCCCATCATGGCCCATTTAGCTCCCGGGGGGTTCCGGTAACCTTCCCGGTACTCCGGTAAAATCTCGATTTCACCCGGAACACTTCCGATATCCAAACATAGGCTTCCAATATATCAATCTTTACGTCTCAACCATTTCGAGACTCCTCGTCATGTCCGTGATCACATCCGGGACTCCGAACAACCTTAGTTACATCAAAATGCATAAACTCATAATATAACTGTCATCGTAACCTTAAGCGTGCGGACCCTACGGGTTCGAGAACAATGTAGACATGACCGAGACACGTCTACGGTCAATAACCAATAGCGGGACCTGGATGCCCATATTGGCTCCTACATATTCTACGAAGATCTTTATCGGTCAGACCGCATTACAACATACGTTGTTCCCTTTGTCATCGGTATGTTACTTGCCCGAGATTCGATCGTCGGTATCCAATACCTAGTTCAATCTCGTTACCGACAAGTATCTTTACTCGTTCTGTAATACATCATCCCGCAACTAACTCATTAGTTGCAATGCTTGCAAGGCTTATCTGATGTGCATTACCGAGAGGGCCCAGAGATACCTCTCCGACAATCGGAGTGACAAAACCTAATCTCGAAATACACCAACCCAACATGTACCTTTGGAGACACCTGTAGTACTCCTTTATAATCACCCAGTTACGTTGTGACGTTTGGTAGTACCCAAAGTGTTCCTCCGGCAAACGGGAGTTGCATAATCTCATAGTCATAGGAACATGTATAAGTCATGAAGAAAGCAATAGCAACATACTAAACGATAGGGTGCTAAGCTAATGGAATGGGTCATGTCAATCAGATCATTCTCTTAATGATGTGATCCCGTTAATCAAATAACAACTCATTGTTCATGGTTAGGAAACATAACCATCTTTGATTAACGAGCTAGTCAAGTAGAGGCATACTAGTGACACTTTATTTGTCTATGTATTCACACATGTATTATGTTTCCGGTTAATACAATTCTAGCATGAATAATAAACATTTATCATGATTATAAGGAAATAAATAATAACTTTATTATTGCCTCTAGGGCATATTTCCTTCAGATTATCTCTCAAAGTACAATAAAGAATCACTCCCGAGTTCCTATTAGCGGAGAACAAAAGATAGGAATTGTTTGTAGGGTATGAAACCACCTCAAAGCTATTCTTTCCGCTCGATCTATTCAAGAGTTCGTACTAAAATAATGCAAAGCTATTTTTTCCGTTCGATCTATCCTAGAGTTCATACTAGAATAACACCAAAGCATACTCATATTCATAATACTCAATCCACACAAAGAACTACAAAGAGAACCCAAAGTTTCTATCAAAGAAAAGATAATAAAAACGTGCATCAACCCCTATGCATAGATTACCCCAATACTACCGTGGGAATCCACAAGTTGAGTGCCATAACGTATATCAAGTGAATCAATAAGATACCCCATTGTCACCTCAAGTATTCATACCGCAAGACATACATCATGTGTTCTCAAATCTGAACATTCAATCTGACATGACAAAACTTCAAAGGGTAAAGATTCAATTCATCACAACAAGAGTATAGAGGGGGGAAACATCATATGATCCATCTATGCTAACAAAGCCCATGATATAAATCACGAGAGAGAGAGAGAGGGAGATTAAACACATAACTACTAGTACAAACCCTCAGCCCCAAGGGTGGACTACTCCCTCCTCATCGTGGTAGCCGCCGGGATGATGAAGATGGCCATCGGTGATGATTCCCCCTCCGGCAGGGTGCCGGAACGGGCTCCTGATTGGTCTTCGGTGGCTACAGAGGATTGCGGCGGCGAAACTTCCGACCTAGGTTAACCCTGAAGGGTCCCGGAGTATTTGGGGATTTATAGTGCAAAGAGGGGGTGCAGGAGGCCACCGAGGTGGGCACAACCCACCTGGGCGTGCCAGGGGGCCCTGGCGCGCCCTGGTGGGTTGTGCCCCCCTCGGGGCACCCTCCAGATGCTGCTCTAGCCCAATGGATGTCTTCTGGCCCATAAAAATTCTTTGTGGAGTTTCGCGGTGTTTGGACTCCGTTTGATATTGATTTTCTTCGATGTAAAAAACAAGCAAAAAACAGAGAACTGCATCGAACGTCACACGCCTCCGTTATATAATCCATATCCACCATGAATCCTAAGCACCAACCGTTGTCGTACGCCAATTTGATGGGGCTCCCTCCAAACCGGCGGCTCTCTCCACTCTAGTGGCTCCATCCATGTGTTGTTCACCATACAACAACAAATCAAGATTAACAACAACGTCGAGACCAGCAGCGGAGGTGGGTCCGGTGAGTGTTTCTCTGCAGCAATCGAGACCGGCGTGTAGATGTGGATGGCGACATGGCTGCCTATGGGACTTGAGAAAATTTATCATTGTTCTCATAGGCAAAACTGGCGAGGTCATTTTCCTTTCTCCATTCAGTATCAGGTAGTTTGTCTAGAAATGAAGTTCTTTGGCCGGGGCTTTATATTGTTTTTAAGAATATGTCAGATGTGGTGCAACTTAAAGGCTTAGTTCTTAAAGACTAATTTCATCGAAGATTAGACATGCAAGCTCCTCCTCTTTACTAGTTGATAAAGGAAAGAAGATTCACCCTGAACATGAATCTCAATAATCTCTTTCGTAGTGTTAACTATTAAGGCTTCAGCATGCTTCTCTCGGTGATGGACAGTTATCTAAATTTTTAGTTTGCTTCCTCCTAGTTTCTTTGGTAAAAGCAAATGCTTGTAAAAGCTAAGCCTTGGCAAGCTATTAGTTGCTTGATGAGCTAATTGCTACTTTGTGATGGTGACCTTTATGGAACCTTTTGATATTTATATGGCTGAGAGACACTCATGGTTGATGATTCCAGACTTTGCAAAGTTGTAGGGTTCAGCTTCTACCTATCAATTGGGAGGCATATTGCTCGAATTTTCTCCCTAATTGGTATTCGATCATGCGTCGCCATGGGAAATTCTAATGTGTTATGGATCAAAGAGAGCTACAACAAGCAAATATAGCCTTTGCTCGGTTCAAGGATGTTGCCACCCATGTCTGAATTCAAGCAAAGCTGTGATTCAGCTCTAACGTTTGTGTTATTTTGTGTTGTGTACATGAAAGACATACCACATAAATAGATATGTTTCAGTATTGCAACTGTAACAATTCCGTCGTAGTCTAGGTGGTTAGGATACTCGGCTCTCACCCGAGAGACCCGGGTTCTAGTCCTCGTGACGGAAAGCCTTTCATTTTGAAATTATTATTCTCCTCTGTGCTTTGTGCTACTTGAACTCATAACGCTCCTACGCTTCACGTCGAGACTGGAGCAATTCCAGCTAATTTTGACAGGTGATCAATACATCTGATCAACGTTGACGCCTCACTCCCAGCTAGTCCTTCTCTCTCATCTCTATCATGACTGCTAACCAGCAAACTCCTTATGCAGGTAACCTTACCAATCTTTGTTGCTACTGACGGGCCAACAATAGTTCCAGGTATAGAAAGCTCAATGGTAGATAGAAAAATATGAGGAAGGGGAATGCAACACGAATCAAGAAGCAAATCAAATTGAATGGTTAAAAATGTTAGTGAATTATAGTGAATGAAATAAGCTAGTACTGCCAGCAAACTCCTTGTTTGAATATCTCGTGAGCAGGGCCCGACCCCGTCCCCTTTCTTCTCCGGCAGTGACACCGGCCCGGAGCAGAGGAGGGAGAGGTGCAGGGGGTCCATGTACATAGTAATAGGTCTAGGTCACCTACCAAAGTGACATTTGGCTTCATGCCAGACTGGTGAGCGCCACCGCCGTATTAGAGCAGCGTGTGGCGGCTAGCGACTGTTGTTCTTCCGATTGCAGTGCTCCTTGGGTTGGGGCTTGAACTTGTCGGTGGATGTAACACCCTTCCAATTGCGGTGCTCCATGGGCTTGGGCTTGAACTTGTCGGTGGATGTAACACCGGCGTCACCACTAATAATTTTTCATGCCTCCTTGATCTGGAGGATTGCCTACTCTTTTGGCTCATTCTTGAGTCACCATCATGCTGATTGGGACCAACAATGGGATAAGATAAGGTCGGGATCCCGTCGATTGGGTGCTGGTGATCCTTCTTCAATGTTTGCGATGGAGCCTTGGCACCCGTAGAACGTTCGATGGCATTCTTTCATAGCCTTTCCGGCAAATCCTCTGGCCGAAGGGTGGAGCTTTCGCATCTTACCTGCTCCCTCCCGGCAGATTTGCCGAAAGGGAGGTAGTGTAGAGACGGTGTGGTGGCCACTTCTATTTTCCCTGGCATGCGTAGCTGCTCGAGATATAGTGGTGGCGGTCATATTGTCGGAAGTTGTGTCGTGTACAGCGACGACAAGGCTTGGACCTCCACCGGAGCTGCAATTTAGACCCAATTGTGTTTTATATTCTGAGATTAGGGCCCTCATGAAAATGTCTGGACTGGTTGTAGTTTCCTTTCTTTTTGCGTCCTTGTTTCAGCTTTTGCAATGTGGTTGCTTTGAACTATGAAACCTTTTCGGACCTTCGTGCGCAAAGAAATGACATAAATTAATTCATAGTACACGAACGTGTGCAAAGGATACTCAACAAGCGATTATCGACTCATAATAAATGCAGGAAAATCCTCCTCTCTACGTGGGTTGTGAAAGAGATATGAAAATATCAACAAGGAATTTTGGATTCCTGATAAATGCAGCCATACCCACATTTATAGGGAGGGTTGCAAGGTACGTGAAATCCAACCCGGGATTTTGTTTTTATTCACATTAAATGCAGTCAAACCCTGCTCTATATGAAGTGTGCAAGGGATACGCAAATCTGAACAAAGAATTTTTGGTTCATAGTAAATGCAGCCAAACCCACCTCCAACACTCCGGCTCTCGAGATAAAAGCATACTCACTATTGTGTGCACAAGCCAACAGATTAGCCAGCAACAGTTTGTCTGCATTGCTGCGACGGATACCATCCATGGAGCTCACCGTGCACGCTCTCCTGCTCCCTCTAGTGCTTGCGGCACTCGTCCACCCCGTCCTCATCGCCGTCGATGTTGCCAATGCCACAACAGGCCGCAGCGGTGGCTTCAGCCTGCGCTGGTCCCCAGCCCCAGCTGGAACAGTACCATCCACGTCGACGACGGCGGCTTCCTACACCTAAACGGGCCAATTGGGCTTGACACCAACGTGCTTCGGCCGCACGTGCACCCTTTCCAAGGGAGGTACACCGTCGTCACTAGTGTCGGGACGGGCCATGGCTGCCATACGTACACCCTTACAATGGAGATGACCAGCAGCCTGATGTGGATGCAGTGTGTGCCGATCCAACACCCCGTTTCAGCAGGTGCCACCGCCCTTCAACCCGGCGACCTCGCCGTCATTCCACCCACTCGCACCCACGAACCACATTTGCTCGCCGCCGGGGCACAACGTGTGTAGGTTTCATGCCACCCCCACCCGCCCTGGTGGCTCGCAGGCGAGTGGGGTGCTAGGCGCAGAGACCCTATCCTTCCAGCCTCGGGCCACGGTGCCATGTTGGCAGTCATTCCTACCGTCATCATTGGTTGCATGCACACCACCGCGAGTTTCAAGAGCCATGGGGTGGTCGCTGGTGTCTTTGGCCTGGGTAAGACATACCCGTCGCTCATCTGGTTCCTTCATCGTGACGGCTTGCATCGCTTCTCCTATTGCCTCTTCGTGCCCGGGTCGGCAAACCAGCACGGCTTCCTCTGGTTCGGTAACAACATCCCGGTGGACACAAGGCACATGAGGAGCACCAGGATGCTCTACCCCAAGGATAGCTCCTACTTCGTCAACCTTGTCAGCATCAGCGCCGTCGGGTCGCGGCTGCGCGGCAACCTGGTGGAGGTGTTCAGGCGCCGACAGCTCGACGACGGCAGGTGGCATAGCGGGTGCGTGATCGATGCCGGGACACCCTGGGGTGTGATGGTCAAGGCTGCGTATGACATTCTGGAGCACACCCTGGCAGAGCACGGTAGGAGGATCGGGGTGAAGCGGGTGCCCCGCACCAACTTCGGCCTCTGCTTCCGCGCGACCCGTGCCATCCTCTCACAGTTGCTGACGGTGACACTGCACTTCGAGCATGAGCAGGACCTCGTGCTCACGCCGAATAAGTTGTTCATCGCGCAAGAGCAAGACATCTGCCTCACCGTGTCACCGAGCACACGCATCACCATCATCGGCGCGATGCAGCAACTGGGCACGCGCTTCATCTACGACCTTGCCGCCGGCAGGGTCTACTTCGCCCCCAAGAACTGCAATGCCGACACCGGCGGCCAGGGTTGATCTTTCGTTTTTGTAGCGGCCAACCCAATTTGGTTTTGAAAAAAATAAACAATATTGTGAGTGTAATAAGCTGACAAAAAGAGCAAATATCTACAAACTAAAGAATGACTTTGCAGAAGGCTTAAATTCATTTTAATCGACTCCGCTGGCGTGTGGAGGGGAAACTATCCAATGCTCCCGACAGTGGGATGTTACGCAGCTCCTGGATCACCTTTGGGGGGGGGGGGGGGGGGGGGGTCTGCTTCTGCATCACCTCGTGCGTTATATCTGAGGCAGTGACGAATCTACCGGTGAGGGTTCTATAGGCTCGAGCCTAACGTCCAAAATCACAAAATTATTTTTACTACTAAGCATCGATAGGCCCAGCCCAGCAAAAGTAGACCATCCGGCCCATGTAAGTAAAATAGGCAGCTCGCACGGCCGCATGAGCAGACATCAGGCGGGCGGTTCCGAGCGCCCCTATGTCTCGCATTAAGCGAGATAGGAGCGCACCCCTCGCTGAAGCGAACCGCCAGTTGAGCCGATCCACGCGCGGAAACACCACCCCGTTTTTTTTTTTTGGCTTTCTTTTTTTTTACTTTTATTTATACTTTAAAATATTTGAAAAATGTTGATCAAGCATTTGAAAACATGGTGATCATGTATACAAAATGTTGAACAACTATTTAAAAATTGTTGAACAACTATTTAAAAAATGTTGAACAAGTAAATGAAAAAAATGTTGAACCAATATTTAAAAAATTGTAGATCATGTATATAAAAATGTTGAACAAGTATATAAGAATGTAGAATGAAAGGCAAAAAGAAACAAAGAAAAAGCAAAATAAACCAAAGGAAAAAATGTTGACCATGTATTCAAAAAATGTTAATCTTGTATTTAAAAAATGTTAATCTAGCATTTGAAAAATGTTGAAAAACGTGTATAGAGAAAATGTTGACCAGAAATAAGAAAAATGTTAAATTTGGATTGAAAAGAATGTTAAACTTGTATTAGAAAAATGTTGTTGACATATACAAAAAAAAACTGAAGAAGCAAATGGAAAAAATGGGAAAAAAGAAACAAAAGAAAATGAAAAATAACATGGTGAAAACTAAATAAGACAGAAAAAGCGATGAAGGATATCGGCTCTTTTACATTAAGTAGGCCGCACCCTATAGTACATCATGAACTCAACACAGAGGGGAGTGACTAGCGTCGCTATCTCGTATCTAGGAAACCCGGGTTTGATCCCTGGCTGCGATTCATTTTCTTCCATGTCCTGTGTTATTTTTACTAGCTATTGTTTTTAGAATCTGCTATTATTACTTCCTACGCACGCGAATGGTCCAGCCCAACGCGACGCGATAGAGGGAAAACCTTCAGCGAGAGCAAACTACCGTCTAGCTTAAAGCCAGAAATAGTCGCCGTGGGCGGTTCCTATTTGACGCTTTAGATCATTTTGCAAACGGGTGCATAAAGTGCGCACCTTAGCCGCGACCTGGGTCGGCCCATTGTGTTTTTCTTATACTAGTAAGCGTGCACGTGCCATGCACGTACAACGACCATAATAAGATGTTTCTTTGTTTATCTCCGTTAAGAGGCAATTGTTAAATAAAATCAACAAAACTATACTTCTATAATAGAATGATAGATTTCAAGTAGTAGTCGATGTGTAGTAGAAAAAAATCTTTCCGACTACGGTGACAAATAGGAAGAATTTCCATTATGTGGAAGCTTGGATGTTCCTTTCTGGTACACAAATATGAGATATGACATAGGACAACATCAAACCATAAACCTCCCAACCATTGACCCGCCTTATCACTTTTTATGTGCACCGTCAAGACGCTCTCGACATGTTAATGTTTAGTTTATTCTTCACAAAAATATCCCAACACTAAAATTCACAAGCTAAACTTGAGAAGCAACATGCACAATCGTTCTCCAAAGTATCCCCTCTTTCATCTCTTTTATAGTCCAGTCCCGAAAATGTCATGCCTAAATGCCAGAAGAAATAGTGCCGGATAAAAACCAAGGGTAAACATTGGAAAACTAATTGATTTGATTGTGTTCACAACAAAACAAAATCCCCGGATTCTGGTTAGTAATGCATAGAACCCTGATTTCCAAGTATACAAGTTTGCATGTAAGAGAAATTTCATGCACACCATGTAAATCCACAAGAAATTATAAATGGTAGTTGGGCAGCTGCCTTACAAGCAACAAATACATGCAGCAAAGTTTGTAGGAGGGCCTCTTCCATCTTGGTCACATTTTGTAGTGAAGATATGCGAATATTCCATGGCTGCAAGTAGATGAGACATATTATGGGAAAATAAATAAACGGGGCATGTTAATAGTTCGATGGAGGAGCAGAGGCTGGAGAGCAATTTTTACGGCGATTATCTGTGTACTCAGGAGACCCATCTTCATTGATCTCAACAATAGCAGGAGAAATTTATCTTGTGTCCCACATGGGCCTCCGTTTCTTAGAAATACGAGTCATACCTTTGTTTATTAGTCTGATGATATAGAGGACGTTAAACAGTTTCAGATAGGGAACTAACTCCCTTCCATCGTATCCCTAAATATTCTTCTGATCTTCTCTGAAATAGTGAAAGAATGGTACATAGTTGTAATCAACCAAAAAACTGTACTTCAAAATATGCACGAGACAAACAGAGATAGCAGCTGTAACTGGAAGGAAGACAGGTTGGGTTACAGTGCAGATAAAGCATAACTGCATAGTACGTAAAAGGATTTTGATATGAAGAGTTAGCACAAGAGAAACAAGGTTGTATAACAAATTAGTAGGATCCAAGATCAGGCAAAAGCAAAAACATGTTCAGGTGGAACGATGCAGAGGACGGAAAAACAATCTTCCATTATCTAAAAAAAAGTTAAGCATATGAAGTGACCAAGATGAAATTTTGTAACCATGACCGTTGCTGAAATCTAGTCATTACAAACTTCACAAATTTCATGTCTACAACAACTCTTTGCCTTACCTCCAGCAATCACAGAAATATATACAAAAAATGAAAACATGATTAATGTTTCCTACCTTAGCCAGGTCAGAAGTGACCCCTGGATTAGAAAAGCACGGGGCTTCATCATTATTCTGCCCTAAGTGTGATCATTTTTGTAGATCCTGGTCCATCTCTCTAAAGTCAATTTTGCTATGTCCCTTTTTTTTCTTCTTCGATCCTTGGATTGATAATAACATGGGAAACAATCTTCGATCCTTGGATTGATAATAATATGGGAAACAAATACATGAGTATTCTGAGTGCATCCTAGTTATTGTTAATTTTAACACCTGCAAGTTGCAGGTACTCATGTTAGCTGAAATCCATTTCTCAGAAACATCCAGAGTAAAGGGTGGCATGCATGCAAAAGAGTATATAATATCTCAAGTGCATCGGTGGAAAGGATTACTGGTAGAGGGGTCAGACTTGGGAGCTCCATACATTCTCCACTCTGAATCAAACGGCAACACTACACCCTGCACATCCATGCACGCTCTGGCAAAGCAATTTCTTTTTCAGTGATTGCAAGCAGTAGGCTGCAACTCCTATAGTAAGTTGCAGGTCAGTCAAATCCATTAGTATAATCATTGGTACAATCAAATTTCTCAACTTACGAGAGGCCAAGCTGAGTGGGAGAGCGACGGGCGGCTCCGGCGGCGAGCGGATCCAGGGGCGGGGCAGCTCCGTCGGCAACCAGCGGCGAGCGGATCCAGGGGCAGGGCGGCTCCGGCTCGCGCGGCAAGCGGCTCCCGCGGGCGGCGGCTGCAGCGGCGAGCGGCTCCCGCGGGGCGGCGGCTCCAGATGCGAGCGGCTCCTATGACGGCTCCTACGGCGAAGGGCGGCTAACGTCTGCCGGAGTTTGCGGGGCGGCGAACGGCGCGGGAGGAGGAGGGGAGGTTGTGCGCGCAGGGGCGAGAGTCGTGCGAAGAGGGTGGTCGTGCGGGTCGTGCGATCAGCTTTCCTTTTTTTTAACGGCGGGCCTTGGTTATCGATCGATGGCTTGTTAGTAGCTTAACGCGTGGTTGGCAGCGTTAAACACCGAAGGGTTAAGGGCCATTAGATCTTGATGATGGATGGGCCTGATTGTTTGGATCTGCCCCTCTCTTCCTTTTATAGTGGTAGTAGATCCGTTGAAAGTGCAAAAATGGTGCGTCGGTGTCATATCTAACTCGAGACATGTACCCTCACAGCGCGCCACGCTAACTTCTTTTGTTCTTTTATTCTCTCCCCTGTTCGCTTTTCTTTTTCTTTTTCTTTTTCTTTTTCCTGTTCCTTTTCTTTTTTATTTATTTCTTTTTCTTAAATGCGCAATTTTAAATTGATAAACTTTTTCTTCAACGACAAACTTTTTTCAAAAACCCGTGAACTTTCTCCCAAGTTGATAATTTTTTTTTTCAAAATGTGTTGAACTATTTTTCAAAATTGATGAACTTTTTAAAATTTGATGATTTTTTTCAAATTCGACGATTTTTCCCAAAATTGATGAACTTTTCCCAAATTCGATAAAAAAAAAAATTGGGAAGTCCACGGTCAACAGGGTTAAACGATAAAATATAGCGGAGCCAAACGTTTGTTCTTCTCTCTTCATTTTCTTCTTTCTTGTTTTTTTTGTTGTTGCCTGTGCTGCAGTGTGCTTTTGTGTCGTCAAATGTCAATCATTTATATGGTGTACGCTTTAGCTAGTTTAGTTCTAGTCAATAGCTTTTTTTTTGCGGGTGAAGTTCCAGTCAGTAGCTACTAGTTGGTTCTCGTCATCACAAACTAATTTACGTCTTGTTTGATTATTTGTAGGAATGAAGATAGTTGGCTCCCGGGAACATTTGCTCTCGGATGAACAGTAACTAAAAAAGTGATAAAATGTTTTCAAAACATTCTGAATTTTTTGTGGATGTTCGTGTTAGTGTCGCAAGCATGCTTGACAATTTTCATGTGAAACGAAGCTATAGTGTTTCGTTGGTGAAAAAAAAAATTTAGGGTGACATTTTGGGGTAACATTTGGTGTTTCGATTTGTTTTTTTTTTTGCACATGCCAAAATGTTTAGCCTTTTTGCCTACAACTTTGTAGGTAGCATTTGGATGTGACTATGAATACATAAAAAAATTGTTGTTTTTTTCTTGACATTTCAAAAATCATCATCATTTTCAAATTATACAAGCAGCATCACTAGGTTCCCAGACCAACTATGTAGTTCTCAGGCCAAATACTACTTAACATAGCTAACTATTGGATTCATACATTTCAAAAAAAAACTATTGGATCGATAAAGTTAATTCACCTCAGATGGCCTTGATCTTGAGAAACTTGTCCTTACTCCCATATCCCAACTTTTAGCAGGTTAGCAATGGTGAATTCTCTCTTCTTCATCTCCTCCTTAAAGCAAATCTATATCCGGTTTGATATAATCTCTCTCCTTCTTTAGATTCCCATAATGCGTCACGTGTCTGAGAGATATGAATGCTTCTTAGCTCCTTGTAGTTAATATTCTGTTGCCGCATGCCCTTGTCAATCTTCATGTTTGCCCTCTAGAGCTCTTCCTTCGTCCACATCTCACTATTCTCGTTTCATCTCTTCTATTGGTGCATCTCATGTACGTGCCTCTCTTGCCAATCAAATAATTTACTCACATCATCAATATGCTTCTTTTCTGCAGGTTCACTTCCTCATTCTCATTCTTAAGCTCACTCATCTCTCTCTCATGAGTTTGCTTTTTTCGACAAAGGATGAATTTTATTAGCTTAAAATGGAGCATCAAGAGGATACAAACACAATGAGCCCACACCCGGCCTCTGCATAACGAAGATGTACACAAGCAATACCAATACACACACACTGGTACCTAGTAGTCATATAAATTCAAAGCTATGTAGGTGGGTGGGGGGGGGGGGGATCTAAGCGATCAGATTCGTGGTCAGCAAACTATAGCAATGACCATATCCTCACCAACGATCTCATAACATCACATCGATGACGAAGTTTTCCAACAGCAACACCTTCAGAAAGAAAGTGATGCTCATGCATCGTCGTCACTGGATCCAACCATCAAAGCCAGAATCTTGGTTTTCACCCTGAAAAATCAGCCTGGGCATATCCAAGCAATGCCTCAAGAAGGTAACAACATAAAAAAATGTCGTCATTGCCAGGTACAACCAACTCGGGTCAGACCTAGATTTTCACCCCGGAGCTCGAGACCAGGTGCACGCATCACCACCATCGAGGGCGCACATGTGTTGTCGCCACGACTTTTCGCGATCCTTGCATCTACATGTGAAGTATCCTCATTGTTGCACAACCCTCCCTCTGCGTCAAGTCTCCATCCATAGTTTGCATCTCACCACCAAAGTCAACCACCGGTCTGAAGATGAACTCTCTCCGAAGACCTTTCAGTGACCTTCGGAACCACGGGAGGTCATTGTAGTACAATGTGCAGCCGCCATCACCGGCCCGACCAGGTCTGTATCACCACCGCCAAGTTGTCCAGATCTGAATCAGGGCAACTATACCGGGTCGGCCATGGACGACGCCGAAGCTCCATCCGCCCGCCATCAGATAATTATAAAAATGTGTGTTTAAATAATTAAAATTTGTTTGAAATGTTTCTGTAATTGATTGGAAGATTAATAAAATAATTAAAATGCATATGGATATTTAATTATATTATTATATTATTTTTATAAAAATGTAGTACACGTATGAAAAGTTTCTCAAACTGAATACAAATAAACAATTAAATTTTGCATGAAACGTTGCTGAAAGTGTTTGAAATATGACTGGGGTAATTGCTGTTTGGACATTTATGAATATGTACGCAAAAATTTAAAATATCGAAACACGATTATAAAGAATTAAATAAATTGAATAATTCATAGTAAATTTTTAATGGGCAAATAAAAAATGGAAGATTGGTGAAATAAGGGAGACGTGAGAGACCTCCTTGCCCAATGCCCACGGCCCCTTCGTCTCTCCCTCATCCATCTCCGCAGCCGCCGTCTTGCCCGGCGCCCCCGCCGTCCCCATCCTCAGCAGCACAGCGCGGGCGGTTGCCGAAGCCCACGCCTTGCCCCTCTCTCTCCCCCGCCTCCGACCCGCCCCCTATCCGAGCAGGCAGCACAGGCAAGAACTCCCCCAAATCCCCAGCCAATCTCGCCCCAACCCCCAAGACCACCGCCGAAAGAATCCTAGAGGCAGTGCCGCCCATGGTCAGCGCCGGCGGCAGGTTCGAGAAGAGCCCCACCGCAGCGCCGTCCGTGGTCAGCGCGGGCGGCCGGTCCGGGGAGGTCCACACCGGCCAGTACAACATCTACCAACCGCCAGCCTCTCTCCGCGGCTGGCCCGACGACCGCGACACGGAGGCCGCCCTCCGCCACCTCGGCCTCCTCGATTTCGCGCGGCTCCAGCTCCCGGACGGTATCCCCCGACACGACCTCGTCTCCGATCTGGTCGCCTCCTACCACCGGGAGAACTGCCGCGGCTACGCCTACCTCTGGGGCGTCCGCGTCAGTGTCGACCGCAAGTCCTTCCTCAGCGCGGCAGCCCTCCAAGCCACGGCGGAGCACAAGGTGCTCCCTCCACGGCGCAGGACGAGGAGCACAAGGAGCTCGTCCACGGTTACCTCCGCCGCCTTGCAGTTCATGGAAATCTGGATCCTCCCGCAGTTCCAGGGCAGGGACATGTTGCCGTCGAATGTGTCGGCTGCGATGCGGGAGGTGAAGGCGGAGTTGGCGCATAACGTCGACTGGGGTGAGCTGATCTGGGACCTAGTACAGAATGAGATTCTTGAATTGCCAAAGAGGGATGATAAAAATTCTTACTTTGGGTTGCATCTCCTGAGACTCATTTGGGTAAAGCATCCAGAGGTGTTCGGGTTGAAGGACAGGATGGAAAGACTCGCTCGGGTGCATCTTGACAGAATCTTACCGCAGGTAGTCGACAAAGTGACGGAAAGAATCCGGTTGGAGTTTACGAGACCCAAGAAGATTACGAGATTCTTCCGGGTGCAGCAGCCGCAGGTGGTCAACAACCTGTCCAAACCGGTGGAGTCTGGGGATGAAGCTGCAGCAGTTGTTCAAGTTCAACAGCAATCCATGGTGGGGGATGAAGCTGCAGCAGCTGTTCAAGTTCAACAGCAATCCATGGTGGGGGATGAAGCTGCGGCAGTTGTTCAAGTTCAACAGCAATCCATGGTGGTACAGAGCTCACCGCTGACCATAGTGCTGAATAATGATGCAAGCGTGGGCAAGAGGAACAGCTTGGAGGCTGCCCTGGCAGAGCCTAGGCACGCTGATACACACAAGCATGGAGTGAAGCATGTGAAGCAGCAGTTTCAGCAGGGCAATCAACAGAAGCAGACCTGTAACAGTAACAAGTGTAGTGTACCCAGTGGATCCATAGTGCTGAATGATGATGCGAGGGACAGCATGGAAGCTGCCCTGGTGGAGCCTGGGCAGGCTGATGCACACAGGCATGTGAAGCAGCAGTTTCAGCAGGGCAATCGACAGAAGTGGACCCGTAAGAGGAGCAAGCGTAGTGTACCCAGTGGATCAAGAATCTGCTCCGCAAATAGTTCTTGTGACGTTATAGGAATAAAGAGTGAGTTTAAACATGCGCGACTGGAGAACCAACCTCCAAAGGAGTTGCTTGAAGCAGAGGTGTTTATCCAGGCAATAAAGGTGCTGAACGAGACACTGTCTGCAGAAACCATCGTACATATCTTGCAGGACTCTCCACCGTCTGGCTCCCCGCTGAAGCGGAGTGGTGCAGTAGTGGAGGTCACTAAATAGGAGAATGGTTCTCACGCTCGAATGTGATCCTGGTGGGATCAGTAACAGGATGTAGATTTGCTCTCATCTCATGAGCGTTTGGCTTTTGGAGCTCGGCATTTGGTGGTCTGTAGCAAGAAGGATTATCTGGCTGTGCTAGCTCTTGGTTGGCTAGTCTTGGAGAACTGGAATCATTGGTTCATCTTCTGGATGTGCTGCCCTAAAACCTGGAGCCAGAGTACTTCATATGAAAAAAATGATATATTTGTTGGATGTTTGTACTTTTTTGGGAGTAGTCAGCATGTGGATGCTCGGGATTTCCAGGTCTGATCCTTATCTTGATTCCTGTTACTTATTAGTACTATTCGTAGAGCATGTCATTTCGGATGATGCTTGTGTCTTGAACACCCTGTGATTATTCTGAACTGTGAAGTATCTATGCTATTTTAGTTTTTCTACTGATTGTCCCTGCTGTCAAAATTTACTTTCGTGTTGCATCATGAAGAAGCAAGAATGACAGTGTTTATGATGCGATATTCAGTCTTGGTTTGTTGAAATATGACATTTCTGTTGTGGAAGAATGACAATGTTTATGATACGATATTCAGTCTTGGTTTGTTAGAAATATGGCATTTCTGTTGTTGAAGAATGACAGTGTTTATGATGCGATGCTTGGTTTGTTAGAAATATGGCATTTCTGTTCTTCAAGTGGTTAGTTTGGATCTTTTCTTCCATAATATGTTTATATGTCGTTGCTGAGAAGTAATACGGTGGTATAATAATATTTTAATTACTGCTAGAAGTTCGTATCATGGTGCGATCAGTATTGTTCGTACTAATGAAATAAAGCATAAAAATATGATAACATTTATCATAAATCTAGCAATAGTATAATTTACCATAAATCTAGCAATAGTATGACCAATGTAAATGCCTATGTGTTTATAATGTAATGATGGTCTAAAGATAACTTTGACTAAATGCCTTCTAGAAAGTTGTGTATTTGTGAATGTAGATAGTAATTACTCGTCATGAATTATCTCCTAATAAAATATTGGCCTAGCTGGAGTAGCTCATCATGAATTAGTTTGCAGTCTGCAGGAAAATTTAGCAGTTAGTTAATGCTCGTAAACTCTGCCGCCATGACTGGCTACAAGCTAGCATTACAAGTGTTCTCCTGCTATATATTTAATGGAAACCAAAAGACATTCATCATCATCCATCTTGCAGGTCCATCTCCATCTCCCCTCCTGGTCCGCGTGCTTCATCGTCGTTCTTGTCGTTGCTTCTGCAGCCAACTATGACTGTAGTATGCCATTGGGGGCGGTGACTTCGCACTGCAAGGATGAACTCACATGGGTTATATCTACCGGAGAAGAGCCTTATTGGTTTTGAATGCGGCCAGCAACTTAAATGTGTCAACGAAGCAACATGTTCTTCCCTGCTTCACATTGCTCTATTTTCATATACATGAAGATGCAATTTGTCACTCAGAATGTGATCCTGGTGGGACCTTGTAATAGGATATCTACTGGAGTAGTAGATTTGTTCTTGTCTGGTTAGCGTTTAGCTTTTGGAGCTCTGCTTTTGTTGGTCTGCAGTTTTTCATTGTCTCGGGTGTCAGAAAATTTGGATGCTTGGTTCGTCTTTTGGATGCTCTGCCATAAAATCTGGAGCCAGAGTACATCATATGAACAAAAAATGTTTTATAATTTCTTGGGAGTAGATAGCATGTGGGTGCTCGTGATTTCCAGGTCTGATCCAAAAGCCAAAGGCCGAGCATGTCATTTAGGATGGTACTTATGATTGTTTTGCACATCCTATGAATATTCTGAACATCCCCGATGTCCAAATTTACTGTAAAGATGAGAGATTCAATCTTGGCATGGTCTTTGAGTGAATTTTGTTAAAGACATGTTATTTGTTGTTTTAAAATCCATATGCAAATCTTGCACATCCTGTGAATATTCTGAACTATGAAGTATGTATGCTATTACGAAAGGGCTCAGATGCTCGCTATATCTACGCTGTCCGTTGGCTCTAAGATTCGTTCACGTCAGAGTATTGCCATATGTATACGCGATGGTATTTCAAATTTGGGGGACACAGCTGGCCCACATCTGTTTGTTTCTCCCTCCGTCTCATAATATGAGAACGTTTAGATACAGGCTCCGGACCATCATCTACATGTAGTTTGGTTGCCCGCATTAAGCCCAACTCGCATATTCTTCATATCGTAAATTGCACTAAGCCCAGCCTGTATCTGAAAAAACGGTCAATTTAAATGTTCCTAGTGAGCCAGGTTGAGGGCGCTTTAAGTTTCATGCTAACCGGTTTCTACGTGCGAGCCAGACAACCAAACAACATATGCTACTTAGCCCGCTAGAACCTGGTTGGCCTTAATGCAGGCTACCAAACGCGCCCTTAATACCTTGGCTGTGTTTCCGATGCCTCCCACCTGCCAAGCTGTCTTCTTCTACAAACATCTCACTGAATTATAGTTGGGCGTCCGGCTCTTCATCACCAAGCCTAGTAGATGCAAAGCTATGTCTGCGCCATTATTCTAAATCCAAAGCTTTTCCCGCTCAACGGTTCTGAAATTCAAGATTCAAACTCAAGTTCAGGTGTACAGATGGTTCACGGCTTCACGCCATGTTTCAACTATTTTCTGAACGCGGTCTGGTTTGCGATCTGAATGCAGTCAGGAAACCTCAGCGATATTTAGTCGACAGTGTTACCATGTTTGGTCAGCCAACCCAAGACGCATATCAATTCATCTGCAAAAGCTAAGATGTGGCAGTACCTCCGTAAACATAAAACATTCGACAAGATCTCAAGATTAATTGGAAAACAGATGGCAGTTCATCGTTCTCAGGAAAAATCGCTATAACATCACGACAGCACGGTTCACGAAGTACGGTGACAATCAGTACAACTTGTAATGGTGAAATAACAGCTTCTGTGTGACAAGAATAATTATCTAAGTGTGAAGTTGCTAGTGCATACAAAATACTAGGATTCGGAGTATGCAAAGTCAGTACAAAAGCACAAAAGTACAGAATGAAGGTGAAAAGAAAGCAAACCCGACAAAAATGAATGCAAAGAAATTGGGTCATTTGCTCCTACTTTGTGTTAACAACTTTCAAAATGCACTGAAAAACAGTACAACCCAGTGGCTTTTGATTTAGATTATTGGAAGTCACAAAGGAAGAAGAAAAGGCAGATTTTCTCCAGACTTGAAATCATATCTGATTCTGATAATAGTGCAATTATCCTTTTGGCTTTTGGCTACACATCGTAAAATAGTTGTCTAATTTACTGTCACTTTAGAAATCCATTTAAATGTACATCATACCACTATACATCAGTTTCAGAAAATAAGGAGGATTACTAAAATATAGATTAGTCAAAGAATCGAAGCTTGTAAAAGTCGTATGCTTCATCCAAAAGAATCGAAGTCCAATGGCAATAGTCGAAGGCTTCACTCAAACAATCAAAGCTTGTTCCTAGTGCAGGGACAATCACATCATCTCCTGGATTTTCCGCAAAACCATGAATTGCCTTCTCCAGTGCACTAGTGCGATTACGACAAGGTGACCTTCCTGGTGCGGCAGCACCGATCCTCACTGTGCACGCAAGACCAGATATGCCATCAGCTACAGATATAAATATATGACAGCAGCAGCAGCCCATTTTTAGTTACGGAGTCACAATCACACAAAACCCGCTTCATGAACTAAGCTTTCAAAAATAAAAATACTGCCGCATTCCAGCTAACATTTTTTCAAGTCTTTTATCAGTGAACATGAACTACATACCTCATTATATTGTATTATATCAGACTAGTAGTTTCAATACAGCACACAACAAAATAGAAATCCCAATTATGGACAGCTTGCCACATTCTCTGTCAAATTTGTACTTCAGCCCACACTAGCTCCACTACTCATATCAGCAACCACTGTCGATATAATTATGGATGTTAATTCATAGACAGCCTTAAGTTGCTAAAGCTTATTAAACTGTGACCATGTATTTAGGATACTGAATATGTAATCCAAATTTTAACCTGTGCGATGTCATATTTTTTAAAGTACAGTGCAAAATTTTGCAACTGCATTATGTATGCCATCCACTGTCTAATGACACTCAACCTGAGTTCACCAAGGTTCATATGTTTGCTACAGTTCATAAATTGTACATATCCACATCTTAATTCTTACGTACATAAGTGCTAAGCTAGTCCCAGGGTAATCAAAATTCCAAGATGTGCAACCACAACTATTCTGCTGGTCCACATGTAATGGCAATTGCATTTCGTGTTTCTTCAGACTGCACAGCTGAATAAATTCATACCTTCGAGTCCATGCTGGGGCTTTTGGGTCGATCTAACAAATCGAGTAATCGACTGCTCGGATGCTTGCAGTAAACCATCGATTTCAGTATCGATCACGCCATCAGCCGCACAGATCTGGCCTTCCGCACTCATTGCCGCCATGGGCGGCAGCGGATCTGCAACGGTTGCGACCACTGGCAGTGTAGTGGCTCCATGAGTACGTTGCCATCGTTAACGTCCTCCAGCACGGTGGTTCTGCTTAGAAAAAAATTTAAAATTGAAGACAGAACTCAGGCAAAAGCTATACCTAATCCGAGGCCAATAGAATACAAGCACCGCAGAATCATACCTTTTAATCGATTGCATCAGAAATTCCATCTTCTGCGCTAGCCTTTGTTTCCTTCGAATAGAAGCTCCGCCGCCCATCTAGCCTCACTCGATAATAGGAAAAACCAGGAGCCGGAGGTAGGAGAGAACTCTGCCCAGCAACCCATCCCTCCATTTACTCAGCTACTGAGGCCCTAAACGAGCCACGGATCAGGACGGGAATGACGGCATGAGCCACGGCCCTGTTTTGAATCGTTAAAGGAGGTGCTCCTTCTGCATTTCCCCCTTTTCCAGTGAACAACAGCCTGACACAGAAAGTAATGCACCGCATCCCAATGCTATGACGAACCGCCCAGATAAAGAGCACATATGTGCTCGAGTTCAGAAACAACGCTTCCATGCTATTATAGCTTTTCTACTGAACATCCCTGCTATCCAAATTTACTGTAAAGATGAGAGATCCCTGCTGTCCAAATTTACTGTAAAGATGAGAGATCCAATCTTGGGCATGGTCTTTGAGTGAATAATTTTGTTAAAGACATGTTATTTCTTGTTTTAAAATCCAGATGCTTTGCGTCTAAAAATCCAGGATGGATGAGGTATGAAACAAACTGGCATATGGTACAATGTAACTTGGGTTGAAAAGTGTAGAATCAGCAGGAACTTGAGTTGAAAGTGTACAATCAGCAGGAATTAATCATCAAATTAGCCGGACTGTTTTGCTAGTTGTCAATCAAATTAAAACTAGGAAATTCCCAGTGAACCAAGCAGATGCAATTGAAGATTCCATGGTCCAGATCCCACTGAAGAAGCACCAACCAGAAGAACATTCACTTTTAAAAAATCAATTCCACAAGAAAGGTAGGCAAACTGTTTGTTCAAGTTCCCAGTTCAGAACCTTCAACTCTGCATTGTTTTAGTCCATAGCAACAATTCCTAACCTCTCTCCGCATATCGAGTCATCAACATTATCCAACTAGAGTCAGGAGGCCAGTACTGTTAAGTGTCAACAGAGAGCCAGCAAATTAGGCGTGATCTTTCTTTATCAACAAATTCCAAAGTTTGCGTATACCAAAAACTAATTTTGGATAATGTTATCTAAAATAGTAATACATCATAAATCACCTATCATATCATTTGTTTTCCACCAAATCTTATTTCCATTGTCTAGCATAACAAATCATCGATCCTCTGATCATGAAACATGCCCAACCAAAATATAAAAAGCAGAAAGGTAATATATTCTGGGTGCATGATGGAAGGGCAACATGAGCTAAATTTTATTGTCTCATTTTAAAGTGTAAAGCATGGATTGCAGAATTGCACATGGAAATTAAGGAGACGTATGTCCAGAGCAGGGTCCGCACGGACCTTCGGATCAGCACCCCCGAGCATCAAATAGAGGCAGAAAGAAATCCATGGTATGTCAAAAAATTCAGTTGCTAGTTTGCTACTACACCATGCTTCATCACACACTTACTACCACACATCAAATGTCTGCGGTACAATTAAGATAGTTAAACTGGCAGATCAGGTGGAAAGCATGGTGCAAATTTGAATTTTTGGAACAATCATTTGGTTGTATAGTTTACTTGTAGTAGTTCATAGATTATAATATGTCGATTTTGAGGTAAGGTGACCACATGGCAAGCAAGATGTCATGGAGCAAATTTCAGTGGACAACCGACGAAGTAGAGTGCTAATTGGGTGTGTACTCAATCGAGCATCCAGAGCTTTGCCTAGTTTCTTTCCCTGTCAGACATCACTTCCCTTCTCCTTGGAGGCTGAAGGGCCCTATTGAAGGAAGTGTCGAATGTTAAGCTTCATGGCATTTTGGCAAGGCCAACAACATTAACTTTTGGTTCATTAGCAGTACCTTAAACTGATCTACAAATGTGGTACATAGAATGAGTAAGGAGTGAGCTCGCCAGGTTATGTGGCATGAGTGTGGTGAGATGAGATGATAATGCTCTCCAGGGAAAAAAGTGATGCCAAAATAATTCAGTTCATTGGAGCTAAATTTGAGAGAAAGATGAAATACTTGAGTAAAAAACTAAGCACAAAATCTTCCCCTCAATCTGCTTGGATTTTGTCAAAGACATAACAGGCATAGATAAAACAAAAATCCACAGAAATAAAGCTGAGAATTTATGGGGATCAAATCAAGAGGAGGGAGGGAGGGAGAGATGTGGGTACCTGCGAGGCTGCAACAGGGCATACGTTCCATGTGAGCAGCTGCAACGGCCGCCTACGCTGCTCGCTGCGCTTACAGAAGTTAAAGTAGCAGCATTTTGTTGCGGCGCAACTTGACATTTGAACTCGAATTACAATAGAACATAGCAGGTCTACGAAAATGAACAAATGTACATGTGGGCAAGAGAAACAGAGCAAGAGACAAGGAGAACATAACACTAACAGAACATATCACAAATGAGCAAATGTACCACTTGGGCTAGAGGATGTGCTTCACAAGGAACTTCACGCGCCGCCATGATGACCTGGCCGCCGCTAATGAGTCCATCACTACTCGTAGCCCCGCCTTGACCACCGCCAAGGCCTTGAGTGCAGCTGCCACCCACGCCGCCGCTAGTCAGAAGGAACTTCGCACGTCGCCATGATGACCTGGCTGCCGCTAACGAGTCCATCACTACTCTTAGCCCCGCCTTGACCACCGCCAAGGCCGTGAGTGCAGCTGCCACCCCCGCCGCTGCTAGTCAGTCCAATCCAGGCCGCCCCCCCCCCTCGACCACCCGAATCGCTGACTCATTCCAGGTTCACCTTTCCCGACAAGGAGCCACCCGCCCTTTCGTCGCTGGAGCCTTCCATGTCGGCTAGGTTCACATACGACCTGGCGAGGGGCAATACCCGCTCACGCAAGACGAGGTGCCTCATCGAGGATATGTTCTTACCTATGGGATTTGGGCTGGTGCTCATGGTGGCGGGTACGAGGTCATCTCTAATCCTGGTAAAAATTGTTGAGGGCATCAGGGACGACTTCCCGGTGCTTTTGAACAAACGGCTTTTAGGTCTCTCATGCAGCTAGGATCTTTCTTCGCCAGCTTCACGCACTGCCGGTGGTTCTACATGGTTCGTGGGGTGGACGCACGCTGCTCCTAGTGTGGCGTTCGAACAAGATAACCTTCGCCACATCAGTTCAATGCTGCTACAACGTTAGGCTGTCCATCCAACGCATCCCTTGCGGGAGTTCTCGCCTCAAACCGCGCAAGAACTGTTGCCCGAATGCCTAATCTACCATATGGCCATCGAATCCCTCGACAAGCTCGACCTCTCATACTTCGTCGTCAGGGCATGGGTGGACGACCCCAACGAGGTGCCAACGAAGATGCTACAGTGCAGCCTTGTGCTTTCTGCCCGACCCGCTCATGCATGTCTCCCTCTTGCCAGGTTTCGGCCTTGACGGTGGCAAGGGGGAGGTGTGCCTCCTATGCTACCCGGTGCTTGTACACGTGGAATCAATCACGTTCTATCCACAGCGGCTGGCTGATGACCCACTGCGGTGTAGGGAGGTGGTGGCGATGATGAGGATGGTGCACCGCCGCTGGAGGAGATGCCACACCATTGGGCCAACTGTGCCAAATGATGTAACAAGTGGAGCAGGACTGGATTCAGCCTCACCCTAGCCGAGCAGTGATGCAGGAGGTCATGGCGGTGATGATCCGGTGTTGTTCATAAACCTTGTACGCAGATGATGTGGTGTTGTTCATAAACCCTTGCGCAAATTGAGGTCATGGCGGTGGTCGGTCCGTTGGCGGCTTTTGGTAATGCCTTTGCTCTTAAGACTATTTTTTAAAGAGCTTGGTTGGTGTTGTTCATAAACCCTTGCGCAAATTGAGGTCATGGTGGTGGTCGGTCCGTTGGCGGCTTTTGGTAATGCCTTTGGTCTTAAGACTATTTTTTAAAGAGCTTGGTCACCCCCGCTAGGTTGTATAATTCCAACTTCTGGAGAATCACCAATAAATTCAAATTAGAGTTAAGGGACTAAAATTGAACAATGCAGAGGAGGAAATTAAATGGAGAGAGTAATGATCTCCCAACATAGATCAGCGAGACGATAAGTACCCCTGTTGAGCCGTATAACCCCTAATTTCTAAAAAACCACCAATAAATGCAAATTAGAATTGTTGGACTAAAGGTGAGCTGTGGAGAGGAAGAAATTAAATAGAGAAAGTAATGATCATCCAAATGCAGGTCGACAAGAAGATAAGTCACCTCGGCCCCTGATCATATAATCCCAATTTTTAGAGAACCAACCAATAATAATAATAATCCAAATCAAAATCTTTGGAGACTAAATTATTGTACTGAGCAAGCGAAGAATCAAAAGGGGTCGAGAATTTGCGATCATCTGATGGATCAAGTTCCAGGTTCATGAGTGACCAAAAAACTTGAGTTCAACACCAGATCATCATCCAATAAGATTTGAGAATATCAAAATAACTAATAAACCTTAATGATTGAAATTAGCAAAACCAAAACCTTCACCCTTGGATTCATCTTTGAATAAGTACTACGCTGCTGCTACTACTGCATCTAAATGAGCACAAACACATAATAAAAGCAAGATCAGTTGCTCCAACAAGGCACACATACCATCAAAATTTCCATTTGTTCAAATTAATCCAAACCATTGTCCCATGATGATCTTGTACTCATACGTTCTTGGGGAGGGCCATCAAAGTCTACCACCTCCAATCCATTTGTATCATCTCCATGCTCATATCCATATGGGGCACATACAAGCTACTAAACTTAGGTCAAGTTATCTCCAACCTAGAATCCAAGTAGTTATATCATCTAATCTTAAAGGAAACATTATTTCTATTACTCCAAGATCTTTGTTTCCTTACTACTTAATCAATTCAAGATGATTTAGCCCATCAATTTCCACAATTATGTTGATCATTACAACCATATAAATTCAATATATCTCCGACTGATCATACTATATCCTAAAGTTCTCTAGTTTCAATCTCCAAATGTGCGAATCTACCACAGATCATAAGCATGATCCAACCAAGCCAAGTACCATGGTATCTAAGTCCAATATAAAGCAAATTTCCATTGGATGACTATAGATCCAAAAATTAGAAGTTTATCCACCAATACTTTTTTTCAAAATCACAAGCACCTAAGTAAATCCAAACTGTTCCAAGGTTAACTAAAGATATATTTATCCACCGATATAATACAACTTCATAAGTACTACGCTTTTGCTAATACTTCATCTAAATAAGAACAAACACATTATAAAAGCGAGATCAACTGCTCCAACAAGGCACATACCACCAGATTGCCATATATTCTAATTAATCTAAACCATCCTCCCATGATGATCTTGTAGTCATAAGTCATAACATTCTTAGGGAGGGCCATCAAAACTATCAAAGTCTGCCAACTCCAATCCATTTGTATCATCTCGATGCTCATAACCATATGGGGCACATACAAGCTACTAAGCTTAGGTAAAACAATCACAAATCCAAGTGCCCAATTTATCTCCAACCTAGAATCCAAGTAGTTATATCATCTAACCAAACACCATTTCTATTACTCCATCCTTACAACTAATTCAATCCAAGATGATCCAATAGTCCACCAATTCCACAATCATCCTAATTGTACTACACCTATATAAATTTAATATATCTCAGGTTGATCATACTACACCCAAAAGTTCTCCAGCTTTAATCTTCAAATGTGGGAATCAAGCACAAATCATGGTTATCCAAGTCCATTTTTATAAAGCAAGCTTCCAGTTGATGACATGACTATAGATACAGAAATTAGAAGAATATCCACAAGATATTTTTTCAATATCACAATCACCTAAGTAAATCTAAATTGTTCCAAGGTTTATTAAAGATCTATTTATCCACCAATATAACATTACTTCATAAGTACTACTCTCCTACTACTATTGCATCTAAACTAGCACAAACACATAATAAAAGCGAGATCAACTGCTCCAAAAAGGCACATACCATTGAAATTGCCATCTATTCTAATTAATCCAAGTCATCCTCCCATGATCTTGTACTCGTAACATTCTTGGGGTGGTGGTGGTGGTGGGGGGGGGGGGTGTTAGCAAAATCATCAAAGTCTACCAAGTCCGATCCATCTGTATCATCTCCATGCTCATAAGCATATGGGGCACATACAAGCTACTAAGCTTAGGTCAAAATATCACATCTCCACGACAACTTTTTTTTCAAGATCACAATGACCTAAGTAAAATCCAAATTGTTCCAAGGTTTATTAAAGATCTATTCATCCACGAATATAATATCACTTCATAAGTCATACTCTCCTACTACTATTGCATCCAACACATAATAAAAGCAAGATCAGTTGTCCCATAAAGGCACATACCATTAAAATTGCCATCTATTCTAATTAATCCAAATCATCCTCCCATGATGATCTTGTAGTCATAACATTCTTGGGGAGGGTTAGCAAAATCATCAAAGTCTACCAACTCCGATCCATTTGTATCATCTCCATGCCCATATGGAGCATATACAAGCTACTAAGCTTAGGTCAAAATATCACAAATCCAAATGCCCAAGTTATCTCCAACCTAGAATTCACGTAGTAATATCCAAGATGATCCAATAGTCCATCAATACCGCACCCATGCCAATCATACTATACATATATAAATCTAATATATCTCAGGTTGATCATACCACACCCTAATGTTCTCCAGTTTAAATCTTCAAAGGAATCTAGCACAAAACCATAACTGTGATCCAACCAAGCCTAGTATCATAGTTATCTAAGTCCAATACACATGACGAGGGCTAGCAAGATCATCAAAGTCTACCAACTCCGATCCATTTGTATCATCTACGTGCTCATATCCATATATGGGGCACAAACAAGCTACTAAGCTTAGGCCAAAATATCACAAATCCAAGTGCCCGAGTTACCTCTAACCTAGAATCCAAGTAGTAATATCCAAGATGATCCAATGGGGCACATACAAGCTACTAAGCTTAGGTCAAAATATCACAAATCCAAGTGCCCAAGTTACCTCCAACCTAGAATCCAAGTAGTAATGTCCAAGATGATCTAATAGTCCACCAATACCACACTCATGCCAATCATACTATACCTATATAAATCCGATATGTCTTAGGTTGATCATACTACACCCGAATGTTCTCCAACTTCAATCTTCAAAGGAAGGAATCTTCCCCGCTTCCCCTATCGTCATACCCTCGCCACTCCGCTCTGGATCTAAAGGCTAAGTAACGACATCAACAATACGCTCCCGGCAACGTTTTCACCTCTACCCACACCTGTTGTGTACTCTCCACTGCCTGCATGTTCGGCCAGGTATCATTTCCCTGGCTGCGAGTTACTCGTGTGCTGCCTTGTTCCTACATCATCTGCTCCCATGCAAGTTGTCGCCATAGTTGCAAGCTTGGGCACCGCCCCCGAACTTACCCAAGGACGCCAAGCGCCCAAGTGCACGTCGCTACCTGTCGCCAAGGCTAGGGACTCCTAGCAAGAGAACATGGGATGCGGAACCAAGTCCGTGACACATAACCCTCAAACAAGGTAAGGACGCCAAGTCGAATCAGCGGGAAACGGAGAGTGCACGAGAGGTATGAAGAAGCCATGCAAACGCTATCAAGAGCGGCACGCCCTGCCATCCTCTGCCTTTTCACTTGAACTTGCAAAGAGGAACCCTGAGCTGAGTCACTTGTTCCAATTTTGCCCTCACAGTCTTAAGAACCTTGTCACTTCATTTCCCCGGCGCCAAGGAAGGGTCCTTCACCAACGCAGGGTTGCCTGCACTCAATAACCTCTTGCAAGGTGGCTTCGTACCAGAATGCCCTAAACTAACATTTTTTTCCGTTGGCACTGCATGTACATGTCATATTTCTTATACATTGGGTTGAGTCATGCCTAGTTTTCCCTCCACGACCATGATGATCTTGTACATAACATTTTTGGGACGGTTAGCAAAATCATCGAAGTCTACCAATTCCAATCCATTTGTATCATATCCATGGCTCATATTCATATGGGGCACATACAAGCTACTAAGCTTAGGTCAAAATATCACAAATCCAAGTGCCAAAGTTATCTTAAACCTAGAATCCAAGTAGCAATATCCAAGATGATCCAAGATTCCACCAATACCACACTCATTTCAATCATACTATACCTATATAAATCTGATATATCTCATGTTGATAACTCTACACCCTAAAGTTCTCCAACTTCAATCTTCAAATGAAGGAATCCATCACAAATCATAACTATGATCCAACCAAGCCTAGTATCATAGTTATCTAAGTCCAATACATATGAGGAGGGCTAACAAAATCATCAAAGTCTACCAACTCCGATCCATTTATCATCTATATGTCCATATCCATATGGTGCACATACAAGCTACTAAGCATAGGTCAAAATATCACAAATCCAAGTGCCCAAGTTACCTCCAACCTAGAATCCAAGTAATATCCAAGATGATCCAATGGGGTACATACAAGCTACTAAGCTTAGGTCAAAATATCACAAATCCAAGTGCCCAAGTTATCTCCAACCTAGAATCCAAGTAGCAATATCCAAGATGATCCCAATAGTCCACCAATACCGTAGTCATCCTAATCCTACTATACCTATATAAATCCGATATATCTTAGGTTGATCATACTACACCCTAAAGTTCTCCAACTTCAATCTTGAAAGGAAGGAATCTAGCACAAATCATAAATACGATCCAACCAAGCCTAGTATCGTAGTTATGAGCACGGAGATGATACAAAATCATCAAAGTCTACCATCTTCGATCCATTTGTATCATCTCCATGCTCATATCCATATGGGGCACATGCAAGCTATCACACTTGCTGATCAGTTCTCTTATCCTCGTGCTCAGGCTCAGAATGGTGTCGCTCTGAGCGCAAGCATCAGCACCTTCATGAGGCGGATAGTGCGTTGATGATCGTAGCCACCTATCTCATAACCATTCATACTTCCTCTGCTCTACACGGTGATATTCCTCTCGAGCGTCTTTGTGGGCATTCTCCTAACTACCAAACTCTTCGTTTGTTTGGTTGCTTCTGCTACGTTCTTCACGCACCAAACTGTCTGATCAATATGTTGAGTGTGTCTTTCTAGGTTACAGTGATGAGCACAAGGGTTGTCGGTGTTCGGATCTGGTGAGTCGTCAGATGCGCATTTCTCAAGATCAGCTGCTCCAACAAGGAACATACCAACAAAATTGCCATCTATTGTAATTAATCCAAACCATCCTTCCATGATGATCTCATAACATTCTTACGAAGGGCCATAAAAGTCAGCCAATTCCAATCCCTTTGTATCATCTCAATGCTCATATCCACATGATGATCAAGGTAAAAAAATCACAAACCCAAGTGACCCAACCAAGCCCAGTATCACGGTTTCGAAGTCCAATATAAAGCAAGCTTGCACTGATGACTATAGATACATAAATTAGAAGTTATCATCCACGAGATTTTTTTTAAGATCACAATCACCTAAGTAAAATCCAAATAGTTCCAAGGTTTATCAAAGATCTATTTATCCACGAATATAATATCACTTCATAAGTCATACTCTCCTACTACTATTGCATCAAACACATAATAAAAGCAAGATCAGTTGCCCCATAAAGGCACATACCATTGAAATTGCCATCTATTCTAATTAATCCAAATCATCATCCCATGATGATCTTGTACTCATAACATTCTTGGGGAGGGTTAGCAAAATCATCGAAGTCTACCAACTCTGATCCATTTGTATCATCTCCATGCCCATATGGAGCATATACAAGCTATTAAGCTTAGGCCAAAATATCACAAATCCAAGTGCCCAAGTTATCTCCAACCTAGAAATCAAGTAGTAATATCCAAGATGATCCAATAGTCCACCAATACCGCACCCATGCCAATCATACTATACATATATAAATCGGATATATCTCGGGTTGATCATACTACACCCTAAAGTTCTCCAGCTTAAATCTTCAAAGGAATCTAGCACAAAATCATAACTATGATCCACCCAAGCCTAGTATCATAGTTATCCAAGTCCAATACACATGAGGAGAGCTAGCAAAATCATCAAAGTCTACCAACTCCGATCCATTTGTATCATCTCCATGCTCATATGGAGCATATACAAGCTACTAAGCTTAGGTCAAAATATCACAAATCCAAGTGCCCAAGTTATCTCCAACCTAGAATTCAAGTAGTAATATCCAAGATGATCCAATAATCCACCAATACCGCACCCATGCCAATCATACTATACATATATAAATCTGATATATCTCGGGTTGACCATACTACACCCTAAAGTTCTCCAGCTTAAATCTTCAAAGGAATCTAGCACAAAATCATAACCATGATCCACCCAAGCCTAGTATCATAGTTATCCAAGTCCAATACACATGACGAGGGCTAGCAAAATCATCAAAGTCTACCAACTCCGATCCATTTTTATCATCTCCATGCTCATATCCATATATGGGGCACACACAAGCTACTAAGCTTACGCCAAAATATGACAAATCCAAGTGCCCAAGTTACCTCCAACCTAGATTCCAAGTAGTAATATCCAAGATGATCCAATAGGGCACATACAAGCTACTAAGCTTAGGTCAAAATATCACAAATCCAAGTGCCCAAGTTACCTCCAACCTAGAATCCAAGTAGTAATGTCCAAGATGATCTAATAGTCCACCAATACCGCACTCATGCCAATCATACTATACCTATATATATCTGATATATCTTAGATTGATCATACTACACCCGAAAGTTCTCCAGCTTCAATCTTCAAAGGAAGGAATCTTCCCCGCTTTCCCTATCGTCATACCCTCGCCACTCCGTTCTAGATCTAAAGGCTAACTAACGGCAGCAGAAGTACGCTCCCGGCAGCGTTTTCACCTCTACCCACACCTCCCGTGTACTCTCCACTGCCTGCATGTTCGGCTAGGTATCATTTCCCTGGCTGCGAGTTACTCGTGTGCTGCCTTGTTCCTACATCATCTGCTCCCATGCAAGTTGTCGCCATAGTTGCAAGCTTGGGCACCGCCCCCGAACTTACCCAAGAACGCCAAGCGCCCAAGTGCACGTCGCTACCTGTCGCCAAGGCTAGGGACTCCTGGCAAGGGAACGTGGGATGCGGAACCAAGTCCATGACACATAACCCTCAAACAAGGTAAGGACGCCAAGTCGAATCGGCGGGAAACGAAGAGTGCACGAGAGGTATGAAGAAGTGATGCAAACGCTATCAGGAGCCGCACGCCCTGCCATCCTCTGCCTTTTCACTTTAACTTGCAAAGAGGAACCCTGAGCCGAGTCACTCGTCCCAATTTTACCCTCACAGTCTTAAGAACCTTGTCACTTCATTTCCACCGGCGCCAAGGAAGGGTCCTTCACCAATGCAGGTTGCCTGCACTCAATAACCTCTTGCAAGGTGGCTTCGTACCAGAATCCCCTAAATTAACATTTTTTCCGTTGGCACTGGATGTACATGTCATATTTCTTATGCATTGGGGTGAGTCATGCCTAGTTTTCCCTCCACGACCATGATGATCTTGTACATAACATTTTTGGGGACGGTTAGCAAAATCATCGGAGTCTACCAACTCCGATCCATTTGTATCATCTCCATGGCTCATATTCATATGGGGCACATACAAGCTACATTAGGTCAAAATATCACAAATCCAAGTGCCAAAGTTATCTTAAACCTAGAATCCAAGTAGCAATATCCAAGACGATCCAATAGTCCACCAATACCACACTCATTTCAATCATACTATACCTATATAAATCCGATATATCTCATGTTGATAACTCTACACCCTAAAGTTCTCTAGCTTCAATCTTCAAATGAAGGAATCCGGCACAAATCATAAATATGATCCAACCAAGCCTAGTATCATAGTTATCTAAGTCCAATACATATGACGGAGGCTAGCAAAATCATCAAAGTCTACCAGCTCCGATCCATTTATCATCTACATGCCCATATCCATATGGTGCACATACAAGCTACTAAGCTTAGGTCAAAATATCACAAATCCAGTGCCCAAGTTAATTCAACCTAGAATCCAAGATGATCCAATGGGGCACATACAAGCTACTAAGCTTAGGTCAAAATATCACAAATCCAAGTGCCCAAGTTATCTCCAACCTAGAATCCAAGTAGCAATATCCAAGATGATCCCAATAGTTCACCAATACCGTAGTCATGCTAATTGTATACTACACCTATATAAATTCAATATATCTCAGGTTGATCATACTACACCCAAAAGTTCTCCGGGTTCAATCTTCAAAGATGGGAATCTAGACCAAATCATAATCATGACCCGACCAAGCCCAGTATCACGGTTTCGAAGTCCAATATAAAGCAAGCTTGCACTTGATGACTATAGATACAAAAATTAGAAGTTATCATCCACAAGATTTTTCTTTCAAGATCACAATCACCTAAGTAAAATCCAAATTGTTCCAGGATCTATTCATCCACGAATATAATATCACTTCATAAGTCATACTCTCCTACTACTATTGCATCCAACACATAATAAAAGCAAGATCAGTTGTCCCATAAAGGCACATACCATTAAAATTGCCATCTATTCTAATTAATCCAAATCATCCTCCCATGATGATCTTGTAGTCATAACATTCTTGGGGAGGGTTAGCAAAATCATCAAAGTCTACCAACTCTGATCCATTTGTATCATCTCCATGCCCATATGGAGCATATACAAGCTACTAAGCTTAGGTCAAAATATCACAAATCCAAATGCCCAAGTTATCTCCAACCTAGAATTCACGTAGTAATATCCAAGATGATCCAATAGTCCATCAATACCGCACCCATGCCAATCATACTATACATATATAAATCTAATATATCTCAGGTTGATCATACCACACCCTAATGTTCTCCAGTTTAAATCTTCAAAGGAATCTAGCACAAAACCATAACTGTGATCCAACCAAGCCTAGTATCATAGTTATCTAAGTCCAATACACATGACGAGGGCTAGCAAGATCATCAAAGTCTACCAACTCCGATCCATTTGTATCATCTACGTGCTCATATCCATATATGGGGCACAAGCAAGCTACTAAGCTTAGGCCAAAATATCACAAATCCAAGTGCCCGAGTTACCTCTAACCTAGAATCCAAGTAGTAATATCCAAGATGATCCAATGGGGCACATACAAGCTACTAAGCTTAGGTCAAAATATCACAAATCCAAGTGCCCAAGTTACCTCCAACCTAGAATCCAAGTAGTAATGTCCAAGATGATCTAATAGTCCACCAATACCACACTCATGCCAATCATACTATACCTATATAAATCCGATATGTCTTAGGTTGATCATACTACACCCGAATGTTCTCCAACTTCAATCTTCAAAGGAAGGAATCTTCCCCGCTTCCCCTATCGTCATACCCTCGCCACTCCGCTCTGGATCTAAAGGCTAAGTAACGGCAGCAACAGTACACTCCCGGCAACGTTTTCACCTCTACCCACACCTCCCGTGTACTCTCCACTGCCTGCATGTTCGGCTAGGTGTCATTTCCCTGGCTGCGAGTTACTCGTGTGCTGCCTTGTTCCTACATCATCTGCTCCCATGCAAGTTGTCGCCATAGTTGCAAGCTTGGGCACCGCCCCCGAACTTACCCAAGAACGCCAAGCGCCCAAGTGCACGTCGCTACCTGTCGCCAAGGCTAGGGACTCCTAGCAAGGGAACATGGGATGCGGAACCAAGTCCGTGACACATAACCCTCAAACAAGGTAAGGACGCCAAGTCGAATCGACGGGAAACGAAGAGTGCACGAGAGGTATGAAGAAGCAATGCAAATGCTATCAAGAGCGGCACGCCCTGCCATCCTCTGCCTTTTCACTTTAACTTGCAAAGAGGAACCCTGAGCTGAGTCACTCGTCCCAATTTTGCCCTCACAGTCTTAAGAACCTTGCCACTTCATTTCCCCCGGCGCCAAGGAAGGGTCCTTCACCAACGCAGGGTTGCCTACACTCAATAACCTCTTGCAAGGTGGCTTCGTACCAGAATCCCCTAAATTAACATTTTTTTCGTTAGCACTGCATGCACATGTATTTCCATTCGCATGGTCAAAATCATATTTCGTCTTATACATTGGGGTGAGTCATGCCTAGTTTTCCCTCCACGACCATGATGATCTTGTACATAACATTTTTGGGGATCATCGAAGTCTACCAATTTCGATCCATTTGTATCATATCCATGGCTCATATTCATATGGGGCACATACAAGCTACTAAGCTTAGGTCAAAATATCACAAATCCAAGTGCCAAAGTTATCTTAAACCTAGAATCCAAGTAGCAATATCCAAGATGATCCAATAGTCCACCAATACCACACTCATTTCAATCATACTATACCTATATAAATCCGATATATCTCATGTTGATAACTCTACACCCTAAAGTTCTCCAACTTCAATCTTCAAATGAAGGAATCCAGCACAAATCATAACTATGATCCAACCAAGCCTAGTATCATAGTTATCTAAGTCCAATATATATGAGGAGTGCTAGCAAAATCATCAATGTCTACCAACTCCGATCCATTTATCATCTACATGCCTATATCCATATGGTGCACATACAAGCTACTAAGCTTAGGTCAAAATATCACAAATCCAAGTGCCCAAGTTACCTCCAACCTAGAATCCAAGTAGTAATATCCAAGATGATCCAATAGTCCACCAATACCACACTCATGCCAATCATACTATACCTATATAAATCCGGTATATCTCATACTACACCCTAAAGGTCTCCAGCGTCAATCTTCAAAGGAAGGAATCTAGCACAAATCATAACTATGATCCAACCAAGCCTAGTAACAAACCCACATGCAGATACCAGATCTGCCCACAACCGTCCACTGTCATGACTGACGCTCATACGTATGTACTGTGGCAAATGATGCCTTTCTCCTCCAAGTGTCATCTTCTCGCCTTCCCCAATCGCCATTCCCTCGATGCTTGCCTCAAAGTACAACAAACGACGGCAACGACACTCCGCTCCCAACAATGTTTTCATACCTTCCGCTACACCTCACGTGTACTCTCTGCTTCCTACCAGTTGCGCACCCTTCGCCTAACTTTGGGCTGCTATGTGTGAAGCCTCAATCCCACATCTCGTGTTACCTGTTGCGCGCCACCATAGTCGCACAGGTAGTCGACAACGCAATGGCCCTCTAAATTCTCATGTACATGTTCTTACTGCTAATGATACTTAACATGTAGCTCATTTCAAGAGGTTAGTTTTTTAATTTGGTTGTAGGGTCATTCTCGACTTCAGACTCTTGTTCCGATTTAGGATCGGCACACGGGTTCTCTACTTGGTGTTGGCCCTCAGCGCTATGAGTCACACGCCCTCTGGAGTGTGCCAGGCTTCACCTTCCCTCCGCTACCACCGCCGCCAGTCTCTTCGACTAACTTACCTCGTCTATCCACTCGTTCTAGCATGATTGTCGCAGTCGCATGTGTGGTTCTTGACTCTCATCCTTAGTTCGACATGGTCTCCTTGGATCTGTCTCTGGTAATGTGTCTTTAGACAGTCAAGATTGTTAGTTGGGTAAACACGTTCAATTACCTTATCCTTAGAGCTGTCTCGGCGTCCTTTCAATCTTGTTCACTCTGATGTTTGGGATCCGACTGCCTTTGCCTTGAAAGGAGGCCATCGCCACTATTATCTTTATAATGATTTCTCTCGACACAAGTAGATATATTTTATGCCTTCTTGTAGTGAGGTCTATCTGTAAGAAGTTTTCCGCCTTGGTTCATACTCAGTTTTCCACTCATATCCATGTCTTTGGTGTAGATTTTGCTTGTGTGTATATCCCTCATTTGCTGCACGAATTCCTTGTTGAGAAAAGCACACTTGCTCAGTTCTCGTCTTGTGCTCATGGTCAGAATGGTGTTGCTAACCGCAAGCATAGCCACCTTCATGAGGCGGCTAGTGCGTTGATGATCGTAGCCACCTATCTCGTCAATAATCATCCCTACTTTGCTCTACATGGTGACATTCCGAGCGTCTTTGTGGGCATTCCCCTGACAACTCCCTTCGTCCGGAATTGCTTGTCGCACAAATGGATAAAAATGGATGTATCTAGAACTGAAATATGTCTACATACATCCATTTCTCCGGCAAGTATTTTCGGACGAATGGATTACTAAACACTTTGTTTGGTTGCGTTTGCTACGTTCTTCACGCACCAAACTGTCCGATCAATCTGTTGAATGCCTTCTTAGGTTACAGTGATGAGCACAAGGGCTATCGGTGTTGGGATCTTGTCAGTCGTCGGATGCGCATTTCTCGAGATGTGACTTCTCACTGAATCTCGTCCTTTTTATGCACGTCCATCCTCTGCTTCGCCCCCCCCCCAATGGATAAAAATGGATGTATCTAGAACTAAAATATGTCTAGATGCATCCATTTCTCTGACAAGTATTTTCGGACGGATGGAGTACTAAACACTTTGCTTGGTTGTGTTTGCTACGTTCTTCACGCACCAAACTGTCTAATCAATCTGTTGAATATCTTCTTAGGTTACAGTGATGAGCACAACGACTATCGGTGTTGGGATCTTGTCAGTCATCGGATGCGCATTTCTCGAGATGTGACTTCTCATTGAGTCTCATCCTTTTTATGCACGTCCATCCTCTGCTTCGCCCCCCCCCCCAATTGAGGATACTTCCCTCAATTTTCCCGATACACTTATCACTCATTTATTGCCCTCGCCCACCTATCCCAGCGTGTCCTCCCGTACTACTATTATAGACCCCACACGTCGTCACATGCGGCTTCCCCACCTCGTTCATTACTTGAGGCTACCTCACCTGGCTCGTCCATGAGGCTTCCCTGATGATTCCCCTTCATCATCTTCTTCACTACACTTGTGGTCCGCGTGTTATGGATCCTTCTGACAAGCCATCTCCCTCTACTACAATGTCCTCTCCTGTTGGCAATGCATCACCTCCAGCTCAGCCTACTTATGGCTTTCGAACTCTCGCTTCCGCCTATTGACCACTATGGTTATTCTGGGCCCGCTTTTCTCGAGACGACTTCTTATCATGACGCATTTGTTCATCCCGAATGGCGGCATGCGATTGTAGAGGAGATTGTTGCTCTTGTGCGCATCGGCACGTGGGATGTTATTTCTCTTCCTCCCCATGCTCGTCCCATCGCTTGTAAGTGTGTCTATAATGTTAATACACTGATGGTTCTCTTGAGTGTTACAAAGCTCATCTAGTGGCGCAAGGCTTTCCTCGGGAACATGGCCAAGACTACAATGAGCATTTTCTCCCATGGCCTTCGCGCACTTCTCATTGTGGCCTATGTTCGCCACTGGTCTGTCTCTCAGCTTGATGTTAGGAATGCCTTCCCTCTCTCATATCATGAAGTGTTTGGGAGTGAGACTAAGAGAAATACAAGAAAGGAGACAATTACTAGCGTATTAGGGGATTGAGGCCCAAATAGAACTGTTGAGATGCCCATTACCAAAATGGTTGGTGCATTCTTATCCAACGCTTTTGATGCAAACAAGACCGTGTGGGATATCATCGATCCATGCAATTATTTTCATGACGGTTATCATCTCTGGATACTCAATACAACAATAGTTGCCCGATTTTGCCATCAAGCATGCTCGCCGAAGATGTGTCTGATGTACGGGGACTAACATATTAACTGTTTTAGCAAGCATGTGGTGGCAGTAATGTGGATGCTCCACATAGTTGCAGCTTGTCGGGTTTGACCACACGCCAAAGATGCGGCTAGCCTTCACCCTACATCGGTTTACAATGGTACGCCCCCTCTTACTACATCATATGGAAAATTGTAGTATTGAGTTGATTTCTCTTGCCCAAGCAATTGCAGTTTGTATTGAAATTACGCTTCTCTAGCCCGACAAAAATAGTTCAGTTTCAGTGTTAATGTGCAAAAGATATAATCACCATAAATATTGAAAAGAATCTGAATATTCTAAAATATTGCTATCATGGCAACTTTAGTTTAATTCAAAATAAAGATATATCTACTAGTGGTCGTTACGTTTCTTCTTCGCAGTTTACCCTTCTATTGTTTATCCAAAAGATATAACCACAAATAGAAAAATCTGAATATTCTTCTTTTTCCTCACAACGTTGAGCAATAATAACCACCATAAGAGTATGCTAATAAGGCATATTCCCTTACTGATAATCCAAGAGTTAATGTTTCTTTTCTTAACTGACAAGAACAGAAAACCAAATTTAGGATGTCTCTGATTTTGTCGGCTTCTATAAAGACAGTATAATGCAACACGATTACACGTCTTCTACTATGCAGTCACCTATACTTATGGTTCTCTTTCCCTCGAAGTTTATTTCTACTGTTATGAGACCATAGTGCATCTGAAACTATTTATCAAGCTTCAGTCAACCCATAGGCTTTGAGGTAAGTTTATAACGTTATTTGTTTGTTCTCAGGTATATAATCCTAGTTTTTGGAGAAACACGCACAATCCAAATCAGAGCCGTCATATGCTAGATTGTGTCGTGCAAATAAAGGGAGCTATATCGAGGGGGGTTATCTCGATGGGATTACAGTTCACTAAGAAATCCGAGAGTATTTGCCTCTAGAAATGAACATTGGGCCCAGAACATCAGAACTGTGCGTGTCTTTCAACAAAGTTAGAACTCAATTTTTTTTTCTAATATTATATAAAAGAATGGTGGAGCTTCTTAAGCCGGGAGCTAAGCAATCAAGGAGTAGTATATCTGGTAGGTAGGAACATAAGTTGTTGCTTTGGTAGTGGAAAAAATAACTAACAGAAACCATGACTATGTTAATCAGGCAACCATGTTAAGTAAACAAAACCCCTCTTTTATCTAGTAGGCAGGAAGATAGGTTGTTGAATAGTACTGCAAGAGAACTGGGAAATAATGCAAAAAACAAACTGATAATATTGTACTAAGTGATTTACAAAAACGGTCAAGCATTTCCATACCTGATGATTTCATGAACCTTTTATATCATATTGTATTCAGGAGCGTAGCTTTCAGACCAAACACCTTATAAGCGCAGTTCCAGATGACAAAAATTGTGTCGTATTTCAGGTGCACTGATTTTTAATATTGGAGCTGAGACCTGTCACGAGCAGAGTTAAGGCATAATCTATTCCACTAAAAAAACAACATATTTCCTGTTTTGCTCAGTACAATTTCATTATCACAGTTGAGACCTATCTTGAACAGAGTTAAGGCATAATCTATTCCATTAATCAAATGTTTTCCTGTTCTGCTTAGTACAATTTCATTATCACAGCTGAGACCTGTATTGAGCAGAGTCAAGGCATAATCTATTCCATTAATCAAATGACCTTTTTCCTATTCTGCTCAATACAATTTCATGATCCATATACTAGCAATTTTTATCAACACAAAATTTCTGGAGATTAGAGCAATTATGCAAGAAGGAAAGCAATGGAAATATTAATGATTTGAAAAATAAACAAAGCAGGGTCAAAAGAGACGTCACACTTACATAGTGATTGCTTCTGCAGCTAACATCTTCTATCACAATCATCATAGCACCAGAATGCACTTGATCATAGTGCGGTCCATGTCAACTTGAGATCCTCGATAGTTGATATACAAATGCTCAAAGATTGCCCCTTTAAACCCAAACCGAGGTACATATCCCCAATCCATGTGGCTGCACATAACAAGTGGAATTTAGAAGGATATCGCTGGAACACATAGCCATAGGCAGGCAGGGAATGGCTGACTGAACATGTGACTTGTCCGGTCATCCCAGCGCATTGCATGCTACTGAGCTGTGCAGTTTACCCAGTAAATTAACCAACCCCACACAATCGAGCAACAGATCGGTAGAAGAACAGCTGCTGCATAAACCGTGAACCACACAACTACTGCATTGCCATTTAGTTACCAAATGGCGGTGCAGAGTAGATCTATAGCAGCAACAGTCTGGATTCTGAAATTCTATAGCCACTTCACTGCATCCAAGGCCGCTAATCTTATTAATCGTTACTACCATATGGATTCGCTTGTCCTAACAACGCAATGTAATGTATTGTTCATGGCAGCATGTATGGTTGTTTTGATTCTTGAAGGGGGGATGTGTGGTTGGTTCAGTACCTTTCTTGGACGCAGTAGTTGTGGTCGGGGGAGCAGGCGTTGTCGAGGTCGTCGCAGGGCTCCTCCCCACCGCTGCCACCATCCATGGATTTGGATACTCAGATCAGAAACAAATGACAATACAATCGATGGATACCAGACAGGAGTTGAAGGGCACGCACAGTCGTCGTTGAGGGTCGCGCACGCGGAGGCAGCAGCGGAGACGTGGCCGCGGAAGCGCCGGCAAGGAGGAGGATCTACGACCTCGGGGCACTCCGCCTGAGCGCCGTACGGGAGGGGGCTCGCTGTCGTTCCGCGCCCAGCCGTCCACGGCGCCGTCGTCCTGCCTGGTGCGAAGGGACGGGCGGCGCCGTCCTGCTCCATCCCCGCGAGCTGAGGCGAGCAAGAACTGGGCGAGGCGGCGGAGATGGACCATCTCCGTGGCGTCTAGGGTTTCGCGTGGTCAATATGGACTCTCCCCTCGGTGGACTGGCCGGCGGCCGGTTTGGATGGAAGCCGAACCTGACCCCCTACTCCGCTGTGAATCGTACACGAACCACGGAACCAGGCGAGCGAGGAAGATAGGTGTACGCGTGCCTGAGTGCGGGGAGGGACGGCGGACGAAGAATTCGGGACGGCCGACGGCGGAAGCGACGGGATGTGAGAGACGGGGATGAGGGGAGACGGCGGCGGCGGATTGTGTTGGAGACGGAGGAGACGGACGAGTGCTTGGTGTGGGAGACGGACGATTGCGTGGGCTACTGGGCTGGGTTTTCCTTTCCTGTGTTGAAGAACAACTTTGGTAAGTGGAGGCCACGCACCAACGGTCAGAAAAAATAAATACTGCAGCGCCTTACTGTAGCTTCTGCCTTCTCAAAAAAATACGGTAGCTTGTGATTCCAAAATTTGTGAACGAAATTTTAAAAAAGAGCGAACCTTATTATTTGAAACTTTTGAACCATTTTTTGAATTTCAAACATTTTTTAGAAAACGTGAACAAAAAACAAACATTTTTTGAATTTCAAACATTTATTAAAAAGTGTGATGAATTTTAGAAATTCCAAACAAATTTTGAAAAGCATGCAGAATTTCTAAAACTGTGAACAAAAATTTGAAATGCTGATCTTTTAAAAAATGAATATTTATTGAAATATTTGAACATGTTTTGAATTTTCGAACCCTTTTGAAAAACATGAAAAAATATTTGAAATTTTGAACATTGTGTTTGCTGTCGCGAAACTCCTATGTGATGCCCCGACTATTTGACGCAAAATGCATCAAATAGTGAATTCCTAGGAGGCGGACAACGTAAAAAAAAGTGATACAGACAAACAAATTGGAGAAACAAACCTTCTTTCACATCTCTACTACAACCTATATCTATACCATTGTTATATAATTCCCTCTCCCTTTTATTAGCAAGTGATGATGGTTACATCTTCAACGAGGAAGAAACTTCGATGGGGCATCATCCATCCACACGCAAGAAGGAGCTCTCATGGGCATCCTAACTAGCTCATGAGCTACGTCATTATAAAAAAAAGTATGAGGAAACTTGCAAGCAAGATTGTAGTAGTCATCGAAAATCACCCTCGCTATCCGCATTGATCAACCTTCATTCTTCATAGTTTCCACGGCTTTTAAGTTGTCCGAGTAAATCATCAACTTGTTGCATCCCACTTTGGCCATAAATAAACCATAACGCAATGCCATAGCTTCAGCAGATAGTACATCTATACACATGTCAATCTTTCAGTTAGCATCAGTTAGTAAATTACCAAATGAATCATGAAGGACACAGGCCCAGATCAATGCACCTTTTATGTGGTCTTGATCAAAAGCTACATCCGCATTAACTTTTGACAAAACCAACTGGTGGCTTAAGCCATCCATTTGTCTTTATCATTGCCTTTCGAGCTAATGAAGCAACAAAATTCATTGTTAAAGCTTTGATGTATGATACTATCTCTACTCTTAAGAGAGCAGTTGGTAGTCTCGCTTCCAGGTTTTTTTTAGTCCCACCTCCCACGGTTTTTTTTGTCCTAAAAAAATCTACGAAATTTCGTAGGTTAACTAAGGACAACTCCCACCTTCCAAGTTTTTTTTCGTCCCACCTCCCATGGTTTTTTTGGTACCTCGTCCCACCTCACTAAGCCGCCACGAACCGCAAAAACCGCCTACCTTAGCCAAATCAGCAAATCTCTCTCATTAATGCAATTTTCTTTAGGAAACAAATAATAGATTCTTTCCTACCTTAGCCAAATCAACGGATCTCTTCTATTAATGCAATTTGCTTTAGCAAACAAATAATAGATTCTTTCCTACCTTAGCCAAATCAACGGATCTCTTCCATTAATGCAATTTGCTTTAGCAAACAAATAATAGATTCTTTCCTACCTTAGCCAAATCTATGAAATCTCTCTCATTAATGCAATTTGCTTTAGGAAACAAATAATAGATTTTCAGGAAACAAATAATCTCTAATCTCTAATAATTTCTACTCCTAATGAAGCAGTTGGTAGTTTCCTCCCACCTTCCATGGTTTTTTTGGTACCTCCTCCCACCTTTGCTGGGTTTTTTTCGTAGATTTTTTTTGTCCCCTCCCCTCACTTCATCGGTTTATTTTCGCGTCACCCTCTCACACAACGAAAGAAATCTAAACAGATCAGAACTTTCCATACTGGCGCAAGTTATTTAGTAATGTAGAATCAATCACGAACAATCTCTAAAGATCAAATCTAAATTAATTAACCTTACCTTAAATCATTCAATTACATTAATTAGAAAACAAATAATTGATTTTCAAAAAATCGCTCAATCGCGTAAACCTTACCTTAACTCGCGGATGGTAATCAATTTCCAAACAAAGGAAACAATACATCGAGGGAGCAGTAAATAAACTCCCTTTCTTATGACATGTATATGACATTTCCTTCCCTCTACGTTGTCGAGCGTTCTTGATTCTCGAGGCCGATGCTTGGGCTGCGTCACTGGGTCGCGACGGTGCTGGAGGACGAGGACGGCGAGGCCGGGTGCCGCGGCACCGCGTTGGCCGCGGCAGGTGAAGGGGGCAAAGAAGGGCGGCTTTCCTGGCCCTGGCCATGGCCGTGACCCTGGGAGTTGGTGCGGTGGAAGTGGCACTTGAAGGACACGGTGTGGGTGGCCGACGCGCAGACGCGCTTGGAAGCGGGCCCGTGGCCCGTGCCGGACGGCGCCGACGCCGACCCGGGCCACCTCCTCCGCGTATTCTTGGAGCTGTGGCTGGCCGATTTACATGAAATTAATTCCCTCAGTTGTGGTGGCAAATATAATACACATAATCCATATTGTTATGTACTAGCGTGTGTGTGTGAAATAGATGGATTATGGTCCCGTACCCAATAAGATAGATATGTGTGTGTGTTAGAGAGAGAGAGAGAGGGAGAGGGGGAGAGAGTGAGGAAGAGGGAGGCAGAGAGTGTGTGTGAGGAATTGATGGTAAAAAAGGTCGCCAATGTCACTTGATATATATGAGAATATTAATATTGAACTTTTAAAGTTAATGTGGCCCCGTTGCAATGCACGGTTGTTCTTCTAGTTTTATTATAATTCTGTGTTTGCTCACCATGGACAATTTCCCTTATTTCCCATAAAAAATACCAATAGGCGATGGCTATTATTTCAAGTATATTATTTTGACCGAGAAGACCAAGCTCTTTGTATCGGAGTCTGAATCAAAAAATCCATTACAGCTTCACCCGCCTTATCGATGTTGCACGCCCTCTTGATATATAATCTCATCCAACCATAAATGACGCCATACCTCGACTGCTTTGTTGCATTTAAATAGTAGGTGAGTTACATCCTCTGCACCTGCATTGCACATGGGCATTGTCTAGAAACCATAATGTGTCGATTGGGAAGATTGACTCGGTAGGGAAGCGTCCTCCTTAAGGTCTACATAAAAAGATTTTCACCTTAGTTGAGAATTGTAGTTTCCATATTTTCTCCCAAACTCCATTCAGACACATAGACTCAATTCCCTTTGCACTCCTGAATTTGTAGCCACGTTTGGTGGTCCCATTTTCGCGTGATATGCTAAACGGACTTAGAACAATCCAACCCACAAAATCATCCATGTAGCAGGCAATGAAATAGACAAAACACGCTAAACATCTATTTGTCAAAAAGTTAGAGTTACCAACTCCCCATCCCACTACCTCGTAACCGGATCAATAAGGTCATTAACCTAGGCATAATTCATAGTGGCATCATAGCCATAAGCATAGCAAGCATCAACTTCATCAAAAAAGGGATATTTCAAATTAATTCAGGGGATCATAGCATTCATCAACGTAGCATTCATCCGCCGGTAAGTACAAAGGAAAATTAAAAAAATGTATGAGTTAAAGAGTTACTCTCGTTAGAAGGTGGGCACGGGTGATCAATCTGTTCTTCCTCCTTTTTTTCTTCACTCCCCTCTTCATCTTTTTCATCTAATGAGCTCACAGTTTCACTAACTTATTTTTCTATATATTCCTGCAAAATATTAATCTCTTCCAGGGCAGCAGATATTCTCTCAATAAATTCATTAGTATGAGCATTGTACCCATAGTTTTCTTATTAATATTTAACTATGGCAAGATTTTCAAGCAAAGAGACAATTTTATAAGCACCCTTAGAAGCAACGAGTTCTTCTATTTGTTTCACATCATACTTATCATATACACCCTTAGCGTAATAATCCAAGGTTTTATTACCATTAAACTCACATTGAAAGGGAAGATGGTTAATTCTCATTTTAGAGCAACAGGTAAAATCATACATAGAGCACAAATTCCAAACATTACAATGTAACATTTTTATTTGATTCCAAGCATACTAGTTGTCTATTCTAGAGCAATAAGTAAAATCACACATAGAGCGCAAATTCACGGCGGAAGCGACGAGATGTGAGAGAGGGAAAAACGATGGGGGGGGGGAGCGACGGTGGATTGGTTCCTCAGTTCCCACCTAGTGTTCGTGTTGGAGACGGACGACTTCTTGGTGTGGAAGACGGACGATTACGTGGGCTACCGGGCTGTGTTTTTTTTGTCTTATCCTTCGTGTTGAAGAACAACTTTGGTAGTGGAGGACGGGAGCTTCCTGTATGCCCTTCTGGGCCGGCCCATGTGGGGCGCAAGGTTCCCTCCTATTTTTTTCTTCGAGATTTTGAAAACAATTCTGACTTTCAAAAACGTTCACGGATTCAAAAAAAACTTCTACCGAATTCGGAAAAAGTTCTAGAGTTCAAAAAACTTTTGGGATTTCAAAAGAATGAATAATTTTCAAATTTTTATGAACAATTTCTTGACGGCGCCCTACGCGCCAAATAGGAATCCCGTGGAGGCGGGGTCGTCCTATATGCCACATTTTGTATCGTATAGCACCAGCATGCACAGGCGGGCAGCGAACTGGGATGGGCCATTGGCAGGCAAGCCAACTAATACCCGCTGCATCGGTCCACTGCAGCTCGTAAAAATACTGTAGCGTCTAAATGTAGGTCGCGATTCAGAAGTTGTGAAGGAAAATTCAAAAAAGTGTGGACATTATTTTTTGAAAATTTCAACAGTTTTTTAAATTTCCAACATTTTTCGGAAAACGTGAACAACAAATGGAAATTACGAACTTTTTTGAATTCTCGCATATTTACTAAAAATTCTGGTTTTTTTCGAAATTTCAAACAAATTTCGAAAAACTTGCAGAATTTCTGAAAGCATGAACAAATTTTGAAGTTCACATCATTTTTTAAAAAATTGAATTTTTTTAACAAGTTTCAAATTTTCAACCATTTTTTGAAACACATGAAAAAAGTTGAATTCCGAACATTTTATTAAAACAGGAAAAAAAATCGAATTCCATGCATTTCTTTTATATCACGAACAAATGTCGGAAATCCATTTTTTTAAGCGTGAACAATTTTTGAAATTATAAAAAAACAAAAAGGAAGAAAACTAAACCTAAAAACAAAAAATTAAAAATCAAGAAAGGAAACCACAAAAACCTGTAAAAAAACCAACCAGAAACTAGAACCTTCTAGAAGGTTCCTAAAACCAGAACATAACACCTCTGCGTGTACCGACCCATTGCGTTCAATAGTGCGATCCTCATGTGCGATGCCCTGACTATTTGACGCAGTATGCATCAAATAGGGAATTCTGAGGAAGCAGACGACGTACAAAAAAAAGGAGAAACAAACCTTCTTTGTGTTTCTCTATATATACTACTCCCTCCGCCCTCCGTTTATTTTTATAAGTCGTTTCAGACAACTGAAAATTGACCTGTTTTTCATGTTCTCAGAAATGTCTACAAGGCCTTATAAAAGTGAACAGAGGGAGTACTATTTAAATCTATACTTTTTATATAACTTTCCTCTCCCTTTTATTAGCAAGTGCAAGGGCAGAGCGATTTGATCATGTGGGGGGGGGGGGGGGGGCGAGGAAAATGTTGATCGTACTCCAACAAATATAAATAAAATATTATCATGTTTAAAATATAATATCAATATCAATGTTATGAAAATATGCGCCGCGAATGAAAAGAAAATTGTGTGCACATCTGCTACAACCACGAGGCCTATCTAACTAGTCAATAATCTCATCAAATGTAAGGGCTCTCGAAAGCTGAAAGGGAGGTGTTGATCAAATTCGCTAAAAAAAATAACATGCCGGAAATAGTCAGGAGTAGTATATATAGAGCGAATTAAACCTAAACCTAAAGGAAGGAAACTAAACCTAAAAAGGGAAGAAAACTAAACCTAAAAACAAAAAATTAAAAATCAAGAAAGGAAACCTAAAAACCTGTAAAAAAACCAACCAGAAACTGGAACCTTCTAGAAGGTTCCTAAAACCAGAACATAACACCTCTGCGTGTACCGACCCATTGCGTTCAATAGTGTGATCCTCATGTGCGATGCCCTGACTATTTGACGCAGTATGCATCAAATAGGGAATTCTGAGGAAGCAGACGACGTACAAAAAAAAGGAGAAACAAACCTTCTTTGTGTTTCTCTATATATACTACTCCCTGACTATTTCAAATTCGCTATGCTCCATGAGCTATTAAAAAAATAACATGCCGGAAAAAGCATTTTTCAAGCGACTCCTATGTTCCCCATGAGCTATTTCAAATTCGCTAAAAAAAATAACATGCCGGAAATTGACATATAGTATTTCATTAAAAAAATTGGTGGGGAGCGGAGAATGGGAAACGGAAAGTTCACTGGATTGGTTGGGACAAAATGTGCATGAGCAAGAGAATGGGAGGCATGGGGTTCGAGACTTCGAAGTTTTCGACCAAGCATTTTGCTCTCCAAACAGGCTTGGTGGATTCTATCTAACCCGACGTCTCTTTGTACTAGAGTGTTGAAAGAACGATATTTTTAAGAGACGGGATTTCTGGACGCCACATGCCCAAAAGAACACATCATACACTTGGTGTAGCATCATGTTTGGGCGAGAACTGTTAAAGGTCGGCCTTGTTTGGTGCATAGGGGACGAGGCTACTGTCGATGTGTGGGCAGATGGCTGGATCCCGAGAGCTAGATCAACGAAACCACCGGGAGCGCTAGACCACACCAACGTTTCCAAGGTGGTCGATTTGCTAAACTACTCGAGAAGAGAATGGGACGTGCCTACCTTGGAAAGAACAATGCTTCCATGTGATATCAAGGACATTCTGAAGGTGCCAATCACTAGCGTAGGGCAAGAAGATTATCCTGCATGGATGAGCCATGCTATGAGACTCGGGATCGGAGAGCTCAGCCATGGAGACGTCTGGCAATAGGGGTAGCAGGTCATCTGGTCATAGCATGCGTCACCACCGGTCATAGGAGGCTCGATGGAAAAAGCTTGACGAAGTGGCGACGGGTAGAGTGGAGTTGTTGAGTAGAACAACATGGATCGGGAAGTATGTACGCATCGATCAATGAACTCACGGTCATACCAATGCCATTTTGGGCTTGGGCTGACCAACATGTTTGGAATTGGGGATAAGGAACTCTCATGGCCATCCAAGCGAACTCATGTGCTACGTCATTAGCTACTCTACTACAATGATAAAAAATAGCGGGAGGAAACTTGCAAGCAAGATTGTAGTAGTCATCAGAAATCGCTACCACTTTCCCCATTGATTGACCACCATTCTTCATAGTTTCCACAACTTCTAAGTTGTCTGAGTTGATCAACTACTTGTTACATCCCACTGTTTGGGCTAGAGATAAACCCTAACGGAATGCCATAGTGATACGTCTCCATCGTATCTACTTTTTTAAACACTTTTGCCCTTGTTTTTGACTCTAACTTGCATGATTTGAATGGAACTAACCTGGACTGACGCTGTTTTCAGCAGAATTGCGATGGTGTTATTTTTGTGCAGAAATAAAAGTTCTCGGAATGACCTAAAAAACAATGGAGATTATTTTTGGAATATATAAAAAATATTAGAAGAAGAGTCCACGTCAGGGGGCCCACACCCTGTCCACGAGGGAGGGGGGCGCGCCCCCTGCCTCGTGTGCCCCCTGACGCTCCACCGACCTCAACTCCAACTCCATATATTCGTGTTCGGGGAGAAAAAAATCAGAGGGAAGGATTCATCGCGTTTTACGATATGGAGCCGCCGCCAAGCCCTAAACTCTCTCGGGAGGGCTGATCTGGAGTCCGTTCGGGGCTCCGGAGAGGGGAATCCGTCGCCATCGTCATTATCAACCTTCCTTCGTCACCAATTTCATGATGCTCACCGCCATGCGTGAGTAATTCCATCGTAGGCTTGCTGGACGGTGATGGGTTGGATGAGATTTATCATGTAATCAAGTTAGTTTTGTTAGGGTTTGATCACTAGTATCCACTATGTTCTGAGATTAATGTTGCTAGGACTTTGCTATGCTTAATGCTTGTCATTAGGGCCCGAGTGCCATGATTTCAGATCTGAAACTATTATGTTTTCATGAATATATGTGAGTTCTTGATCCTATCTTGCAAGTCTATAGTCACCTATTATGTGTTATGAACCGTTAACCCCGAAGTGACAATAATCGGGATACTTACCGGTGATGACCGTAGTTTGAGGAGTTCATGTATTCACTAAGTGTTAATGCTTTGGTCCGGTACTCTATTAAAAGGAGGCATTAATATCCCTTAGTTTCCAATAGGACCCCCTCCCACGGGAGGGTAGGACAAAAGATGTCATGCAAGTTCTTTTTCATAAGCACGTATGACTATATTCAGAATACATGCCTACATCATATTGATGAATTGGAGCTAGTTCTGTGTCATCCTATGTTATGGCTGTTACATGATCGATCGCATCCGGCATAATTCTCCATCACCGATCCATTGCCTATGAGCTTTTTATATATTTTTCTTCGCTTATTTACTTTTCCGTTGCTACTATTACAATCACTACAAAACCCCAAAATATTACTTTTGCTATCGTTACCACTAATATCATATTACTTTGCTACTAAATACTTTGTTGCAGATATTAAGTTTCCAGGTGTGGTTGAATTGACAACTCAGCTGCTAATACTTGAGAATATTCTTTGGCTCCCCTTGTGTCGAATTAATAAATTTGGGTTGAATACTCTACCCTCAAAAACTATTGCGATCCCCTATACTTGTAGGTTATCAAGACTATTTTCTGGCGCCGTTGCCAGGGAGCATAGCTCTATTCTTTGAGTCACTTGGGATTTATATCTGCTTATCACTATGAAGAAATTGAAAGATCCTAGAACCAAGATTTATCCCTCAACTATGAGGGGAGGTAAGGAACTGCCATCTAGTTCTGCACTTGATTCACCTTCTGTTTTGAGTAAACTTGCGACACCTACACATGCTATTGATTCTGATAGGTCGCATGTTATTGATGATGCCACTTCTGCTATGCATGATACTTATGATGAAACTACTTCTATGTTTGATACTACTGTGCCACTTGGTGAATTTCTTGATGAACAACTTGCTAGGGCTAGAGAGAATGAAATTATTGAAACTGATAATATTGATGAAAGTGATGATGAAGATTCTTCCCCTAGATATGAATTGCTTGTTGTGCCTGAGGGTTATGTTATGGATGAAGAAACTGCTAGAGACTTTCTTGCCTGCAATGATAGAAGTGATCTTAAGAAATTATTAGCTAAGCTGAAAGAAAAATCTCTGAATGCTAGAATGAAATATGATCCTGCTTATGCTACTTCACATTAAAGGATTATGATCTCTCTGTTGATCCTGATATAATTACTTTGGTTGAATCTGATCCTTTCTATGGACATGAATCTGAAATTGTTGTGGCACATCTTACTAAATTAAATGATATAGCCACCCTCTTTACACATGATGAGAAAACTCGCTACTACTATATCCTTAAATTATTTCCATTCTCATTAAAGGGTGATGCTAAGATATGGTTTAATTCTCTTGATCCTGGTTGTGTGCGTAGTCCCCAGGATATGATTTATTACTTCTCTGCTAAATATTTCCTCGCTCATAAGAAACAAGCTGCTTTAAGGGAAATATATAATTTTGTGCAAATTGAAGAAGAGAGTCTCCCACAAGCTTGGGGGAGGCTTCTCCGATTACTTAATGCTTTGCCTGATCATCCTCTCAAGAAAAATGAAATACTTGATATCTTTTATAATTGACTAACCGATGCTTTCAGAGATTACCTGGATAGTTGTGCTGGTTGTGTTTTCAGGGAAAGAACTGTTGATCAAGTTGAATTGCTATTGAATAATATGTTGACTAATGAAATAATTGGACACTTCCTGAACCAACTCCTAAGCCAACTCCAAAGAAAAGGGGTATCCTATTTCTCAGTCCTGAAGATATGCAAGAGGCAAAGAAATCTATGAAAGAAAAAGGTATAAAAGCTGAAGATGTTAAGAATTTACCACCTATTGAAGAAATACATGGTCTTAATTTGCCGCTTGTTGAAGAAATACATGGTCTTGATAACCCAACACAGGTAGTAAAGGTAAATTCTCTCTATAGATATGATAAAGCTGAAATCCCTCCTGCTAAGTTTGCTAGCCAATGTTTGGATGAATTTGATAACTTTATGGTTAAGCAAGGAGATTTTAATGCTTATTTTGGTAGACAACTGAAACGCAATGCTTATATGATTGAACACTTGAGTGATTATATGGCTAGTGTTAAAGGTGAACTTAAACTTATTAGTAAACATGCTTCTATGGTTACCACTCAAGTAGAACAAGTACTTAAAGCTCAGAATGATTTGCTCAATGAATTAAACAATAAGAATGATAATGCTGTTAGAGTTATGACTAGAGGTGGTAAAAATGACCCAGGAACCTTTGTATCCCGAGGGCCATCCTAAGAGAATTGAGCAAGATTCTCATAGAATTAATATTGATGCACCTAGTCCTTCTAAGAGGAAGAAAAAGAAAAATGATAGAACTTTGCATGCTTCTAGTGAACCTGTTGTAGACACACCTGAGAATCCCAATCACATTTCTATTTCTGATGCTGAAACACAATCTGGTAATGAACATGAACCTAGTGATAATGTTAATGATGATGTTCATGTTGATGCTCAACCTAGCAATGATAATGATGTAGAAATTGAACCTGCTGTTGATCTTGATAACCCACAATCAAAGAATCAATGTTATGATAAGAGAGACTTTGTTGCTAGGAAGCACGGTAAAGAAAGAGAACCATGGGTTCAGAAACCCATGCCTTTTCCTCCTAAACCATCCAAGAAAAAGGATGATGAGGATTTTGAGCGCTTTGCTGAAATGATTAGACCTATCTTTTTGCGTATGCGTTTGACTGATATGCTTAAAATGAATACTTATGCTAAATATATGAAAGATATTGTTACAAATAAGAGAAAGATACCAAAAGCTGAAATTTCCACCATGCTTGCTAATTATACTTTTAACGGTGGAATACCAAAGAAACTTGGAGATCCAGGAGTACCAACTATACCATGCTCCATTAAAAGAAATTATGTTAAAACTGCTTTATGTGATCTCGGAGCCGGTGTTAGTGTTATGCATCTCTCTTTATATCGTAGACTTGATTTGAATAAGTTGACACCTACTGAAATATCTTTGCAAATGGCTGATAAATCAACTGCTATACTTGTCGGTATTTGTGAGGATGTGCCTGTTGTGGTTGCAAATGTTACTATTTTAACAGACTTTGTTATTTTTGATATTCCCGAGGATGATAGTATGTCTATTATTCTTGGAAGACCCTTTTTGAATACTTCAGGGGCTGTTATTGATTACACCAAAGGCAATGTCACTTTTCATGTTAATGGTAATAAGCATACGGTACTGATACGTCTCCAACGTATCTATAATTTTTGATTGTTCCATGCTATTATATTACCTATTTTGGATGTTAATGGGCTTATTTTTACACTTTTATATTATTTTTGGGACTAACCTATTAACCGGAGGCCCAACCCAAATTGTTGTTTTTGCCTATTTCAGTGTTTCGAAGAAAAGGAATATCAAACGGAGTCCAAACGGAATGAAACCTTCGGGAACGTGATTTTTGGAACAAACGTGATCCAAGGGACTTGGAGTGGACGTCAAGCAATCAGCGAGGCGGCCACGAGGCAGGGGGATGCGCCTACCCCCTTGGGCACTCCCTCCACCCTCGTGGGGCCCTCGTTGCTCCACCGACCTACTTCTTCCTCCTATATATATATCCATATACCCCGCAAACATCCAGGAGCACCACGAAACCCTATTTCCACCGCCACAACCTTCTGTACCCAAGAGATCCCATCTTGGGGCCTTTTCCGGAGCTCCGCCGGAGGGGGCATTAATCACGGAGGGCCTCTTCATCAACTCCATGGCCCCTCCAATGATGTGTGAGTAGTTTACCTTAGACCTTCGGGCCCATAGCTAGTAGCTAGATGGCTTCTTCTCTCTCTTTGGATCTCAATACAAAGTTCTCCTCAATTCTCTTGGAAATCTATTCGATGTAACTCTTCTTTTTGCAGTGTGTTTGTCGAGATCCGATGAATTGTGGGTTTATGATCAAGTTTATCTATGAACAATATTTGAATCTTCTCTAAATTCTTTTATGTATGATTGGTTTATCTTTGCAAGTCTCTTCGAATTATCAGTTTGGTTTGGCCTACTAGATTGATCTTTCTTGCAATGGGAGAAGTGCTTAGCTTTGGGTTCAATCTTGCGGTGCTCGATCCCAGTGACAGAAAGGGAAATGACATGTATCGTATTGTTGCCATCGAGGATAAAAAGATGGGGTTTATATCATATTGCATGAGTTTATCCCTCTACATCACGTCATCTTGCTTAAGGCGTTACTCTGTCCTTATGAACTTAATACTCTAGATGCATGCTGGATAGCGGTCGATGTGTGGATTAATAGTAGTAGATGAAGAATCGTTTCGGTCTACTTGTCACGGATGTGATGCCTATATACATGATCATACCTAGATATTCTCATAATTATTTGCTTTTCTATCAATTGCTCGACAGTAATTTGTTCACCCACCATAATACTTATGCTATCTTGAGAGAAGCCACTAGTGAAATCTATGGCCCCCGGTTATTAATCTACCATTATTTCCATTACTGTTTATTTTGCAATCTTTACTTTCAATCTATATCATAAAAATACCAAAAATACTTATATTATTATTATTATTATCATTTCTATCAGATCTCACTCTTTCAAGTGGTCGTGAAGAGCTTGACAACCCTTTATCGCGTTGGTTGCGAGGTTCTTATTTGTTTGTGTAGGTACGAGGTGACTCGCGCGTGGTCTCCTACTGGATTGATACCTTGGTTCTCAAAAACTGAGGGAAATACTTACGCTGCTTTACTGCACCACCCTTTCCTCTTCAAGGGAAAACCAACGCAGTGCTCAAGAGGTAGCAGGTACACTTTTCGAGGAAACTGAAGGAAATATGCCCTAGAGGCAATAATAAAGTTATTATTTATTTCCTTATTTCATGATAAATGTTTATTATTCATGCTAGAATTGTATTAACCGGAAACATAATACATGTGTGAATACATAGACAAACAGAGTGTCACTACTATGCCTCTACTTGACTACCTTGTTGATCAAAGATGGTTAAGTTTCCTGACCATAGACATGAGTTGTCATTTGATTAACGGGATAACATCATTAGAAGAATGATGTGATTGACTTGACCCATTCTGTTAGCTTAGCACTTGATTGTTTAGTCTATTGCTATTGCTTTCTTCATGACTTATACATGTTCCTATGACTATGCGATTATGCAACTCCCGTTTACCGGAGGAACACTTTGTGTGCCACCAAACGTCACAACGTAACTGGGTGATTATAAAGGTGCTCTAAAGGTGTCTCCAAAGGTACTTGTTGGGTTGGCGTATTTTGAGATTAGGATTTTTCACTCCGATTGTCGAAGAGGTATCTCTGGGCCCACTCGGTAATGCACATCACTATAAGCCTTGCAAGCATTGCAACTAATGAGTTAGTTGTGGGATGATGTATTACAGAACGAGTAAAGAGACTTGCCGGTAACGAGATTGAACTAGGTATTGAGATACCGACGATCGAATCTCGGGCAAGTAACATACCGATGATAAAGGGAACAACGTATGTTGTTATGCGGTCTGACTGATAAAGATCTTCGTAGAATATGTAGAAGCCAATATGGGCATCCAGGTCCCGCTATTGGTTATTGACCAGAGAGGTGTCTCGGTCATGTCTACATAGTTCTCGAACCCGTAGGGTCCGCACGCTTAACGTTAGTTGACAATGTAGTACTATATGAGTTATGTATGTTGGTGACCGAATGTTGTTCGGAGTCCGGGATGAGATCACGGACATGACGAGGAACTCTGGAATGTTCTGGAGATAAAGTTTGATATATGGGATAATAGTGTTTGGTCACCGGAAGGGTTCCGGAATTCACCGGAAGGGGTTTCGGATGTTTCCCGAAATGTTTGGGTACGAGAACACTTTATTTGGGCCAAAGGGGAAAGCCCACAAGGTTTTTGGAAAGCGCAAAAGGAAGTTTTGCGGAGTCCAGGGGCCAGACGCCACGGTCCCTGGCGTCTGGGTCCAGACGCCGGGAACCCTGGCGTCTGGCGCTGGAGTCCGAGAAGGACTCTTGCCTTTCTGGTGAAACCGACTTTGTGGAGGCTTTTACTCCATGTTTCGACCCCAAGGCTCAACACATAAATAGAGGGGCAGGGCTAGCACCCAAGACACATCAAGAAACACCAAGCCGTGTGCTGGCTACCCCGCCCCCTCTAGTTTATCCTCCGTCATAGTTTTTGTAGTGCTTAGGCGAAGCCCTGCAGAGATTGTTCTTCACCAACATCGTCACCATGCCGTCGTGCTGCCGGAACTCATCTACTACTTTGCCCCTCTTGCTGGACCGAGAAGGCGAGGACGTCATCGAGCTGAACGTGTGCTGAACGCAGAGGTGTCGTACGTTTGGTACTTGATCGGGACGGACCGTGAAGGTGTACGACTACATCAACCGCGTTGATAAACGCATCCGCTTACGGTCTACGAGGGTACGTAGACAACACTCTCCCCTCTCGTTGCTATGCATCACAATGATACTGCGTGTGCGTAGGATTTTTTTTGAAATTACTACGTCCCCAACAGTGGCATCCGAGCCAGGTTGTAACACCCCGTGTGTAACGTGCCATATTCGTATTCCAACTCTTGCCGTTTCCGGCACTAAGTTATGTTATTTCCTCGTTGTCGGGTTTTTTTCTCCGTGTGCTTTTGTCTTTGTCTTGCATCTCATATCATGTCATCATGTGCATTGCAATTGCATACGTGTTCGTCTCATGCATTTGAGCATTTTCCCCGTTGTCCGTTTTGCATTCCAGCGCTCCTATGTCCTCCGGTGTCCCTTTCTACCTCTTTTCATGTGCGGGTGTTAAACGTTTTTGGATTGGACCGAGACTTGTCATGCGGCCTTGCTTTTACTACCGGTAGACCGCCTGTCAAGTTTCGTGCCATTTGGACTTCGTTTGATACTCCAACGGTTAACCGAGGGACCGAAAAGACCTCGTGTATGTTGCAGCCCAACACCTCTCCAAAGTGGCCCAAAACCCACCTAAACCCTCTCCATCATCTAGATCGTTCGATCACAATCGCGTGGCCGAAAACCGCACCTCATTTGGAGTCTCCTAGCTCTCTCTACCTCTATATAAAGGCCACTCCCCGAAATTTTCGGGCAAAACCTAGTCCATCTCCCTCCTCCCGCAGCCGGACACGTCCGCCGGACGTCCGGACGCGTCCGCCGCCGCCCTCGTCCAATCGGGACGCGCGACGTCGCCTGGGGCCGAGCCCCACATCGCCGCGCCGCCAGGGCCCGCGGGGCCCATCGCCGGCCCTCCCCGGCCCGTAGCAGCGCCCGCGTCCCGCCGCACCTGCTTCCTCCTGCGCCGCCCGAGCTCTCTAGCGCCGCCGCCCGCCATCTGCTCCGGCCACCGCGCGCCATTGCCGGCGCCGCCCCGCTCCTGCAGCCGTTTCCTCACTCCGGTGCCGCTCACCGGCCACCGCTGCCTCGCCGCCCCCTCGTCGACCGCACCAAGTCCGACTCCGGCGACCACGCCCCGGATCCGGCCTCTCCTCACTCCGGCAGCCCTGTTCCGGCGAAACTCCGGCCGGGTGAACCTCGGTCCACGTGCAGCTACAGTGATCCGGCCCGATCCAGATCTGGAATCCCTCGGTTGACTTTTGACCTAACCCTAGTTATTTTTTTGCATACTTTAACATGCCATAACTCCACATCTGTGGCTCCGATTCGTGCGTGTAGCATATCGAAATGTTCGCCTCGACGAGTACTTCATTTCATCTCATTGCATCATGTTCATTTGAGCTCATCTTGATGCCCGAAATGCTGTTGGAAGAGAGGGCTATGTGATGTTAGTTTCAGATTATTATCAGCAAATGCACTTTTGTCATTTTTGCCATGATTAATGTGTGCATGCTATGATCTTGAGCTCTACATGTGATTTGAAGTATGCCATGCCATGTTTACAGGGGTGTGTGCCATGTATTTTTGTGATCTATGTGGTGACTATCACAAGCATGCAAAGTAGCTTACTTAATGTTGCTGATTTCAGAGACTTAGAAATATTCTAAGTCATTGCCCTATCTATATTTTTATGCCATGTGTTCATGTTGCTACCGAGTGATCCATGCCTCTTTTGAGCATGATCAGTAAGGATGTTTTGTAGATATTGTGATGCTCTATCCATCCATGTCTTTGTTTGCAATTATGGAGCACCCTTGCTTGAGTCAATCGAGCTCTACTTTTGCTATAAAATGTTCCTGGAAGATTGTTAACTTGTTTAGCAATTTTGCCGAGGTTGTTGTAGTTGACCCGTGCATGCTATGTTGTTGTTCTTTCCATGTCTAGCTTCTATGCCATGTCTACTTGCTGGGTGTATGCTTAGTTTGTCATGCTTTGCTTTGTGGTGAGTGCATCGAGCTTGTAAACATGCCTACTTGTTATCTGTTTTGCCATGTTCCAGTTTTTCTCTAAGTCTGAATCTGTTAACGATAATTGCTATGTTCACATGGTTGCCATTGTATTTTCTGATCCCTTTTGGCTTATGGTCAGTAAGGGACTTTTGTTGTATGCTTTGATTAGCTTCATGCCATGCCTTGCTTTGCCATGATATGTTCCTGTAGCATGTTGTTATGTTGCTCTAAACATTGCTTCCTGATGTTAAATTCCTGACTTGATGTTAATTTCACTAAGTCTGAAACCTGATATCTTTTGCAGTTTTGCCATGCTTGTTTGAACCTGCTATTGAGTGAATTAGCCATAGCTCAGTGTTCATCTTTTGTCAAGCATCTTGAGTGGATCCCTGCCATGTGTTTTATTGCTATGTTAGAGTGCTGTAGCATGTTGTTCTTGATGCATTTAGATGGCCTCGTGCTGTTAATCGCAGATCGGTGCCATATTTGTTTTGCTTGCCATTTCCAAACCGTGCATCCGATTCCGGTGATCTTTATATCGATTTCGACCGAAATCAACTCCCCTTTCCAGTGGCACTCTTGGTTTTACAAGTTGAGGCCAGGTTCAATCATTCCTTTCTGAGACATGCATATGCATCGCATATCGCATCCCGCATGTCATACCATGTTTTGCATCATGTTGCTTGTGCATTGCACTTGGTTGATTGTGTCTCCCTTTGCTTGTTGTTCTTTCTTGGGTAGAGACGGGAGACGAGTACGTGATCGAGGAGCCCGTTGAGTATGCTTACGAGGATCAGGCTAACGTCAACTCGCAGAACTTTGCAGGCAAGATGACCATACCCTCGAAATCACTTCTATCTTTGCTTGCTAGATGCTCGCTGTTTTGCTATGCCTATGCTATGATACCTACCACTTGCTTACCATGCCTCCCATATTGCCATGTCCAACCTCTAACCCACCTTGTCCTAGCGAACCGTTGTTTGCCTATGTTACCGCTTTGCTCAGCCCCTCTTATAGCGTTGCTAGTTGCAGGTGAAGATTGGAGTTTGTTCCTTGTTGGAACATGTTTATTGTTGGGATATCATTATTATATCTTGTCTACTTTAATGCACCTATATACTTGGTAAAGGGTGGAAGGCTCGGCCTTATGCCTGGTGTTTTGTTCCACTCTTGCCGCCCTAGTTTCCGTCATACCGGTGTTATGTTCCTTGATTTTGCGTTCCTTACACGGTTGGGTTATAATGGGAACCCCTTAACAGTTCGCCTTGAATAAAACTCCTCCAGCATGGCCCAACCTTGGTTTTACCATTCGCCACCTAGCCTCTTTTTCCCTTGGGTTCCAGGGACTCAAGGGTCATCTTTATTTAAACCCCTGGGCCAGTGCTCCTCTGAGTGTTGGTCCAACCTGTCAGCCGCCGGTGGCCACCAGGGGCAACTCTGGGCTGGCCTACCGGAAGTTTGGACAATCCGGTGTGCCCTGAGAACGAGATATGTGCAGCTCCTATCGGGATTTGTCGGCACATTCGGGTGGTTTTGCTGGTTTAGTTTTACCATTGTCGAGATGTCTTGTAACCGGGATTCCGAGTCTGATCGGATTTTCTTGGGAGAAGGAATATCCTTCGTTGGCCGTGAGAGCTTGTGATGGGCTAAGTTGGGACTCCCCTGCAGGGTTTTGAACTTTCGGAAGCTGTGCCCGCGGTTATGGGCAGATGGGAATTTGTTAATGTTCGGTTGTAGAAAACCTTAAACTAAACGTTATTAAAATTGAATCAACAGAGTGTGTGGCCGTGATGGTCTCTTTTCGGCGGAGTCCGGGAAGAGAACACAGTCTCGAGTTATGTTTGATCGTAGGTTGTTCTAGGATCACTTCTTGATCATAGTTTATCGACCGTGCCTTTGCCTTCTCTTCTCGCTCTCATTTGCGTATGTTAGCCACCAAATATGCTAGTCGCTTGCTGCAGCTCCACATCATACCTTTTACCCTTCCTATGAGCTTAAATAGTCTTGATCGCGAGGGTGTGAGATTGCTGAGTCCCCGTGACTCACAGATTACTTCAAAACCAGATGCAAGGACCGATGATACCACTCTAGGAGATTCGACTGAGCTCAAGTGGGAGTTCGATGAGGACTCAGGACGATACTACGTTTCCTTTCCAGACGATCAGTAGTGGTGCCCAGTTGGGGCGATCGGGGACTTTGTCACATTTGGGGTTGTTCTTTATTTTGGGTTCCGTAGTCGGACCTTGAGTGTATCTGGATGGATGTAATGATATTTATGCTATTTGTGTGACGTGGCGAGTGTAAGCCAACCATGTATCTTTTCCCTTATTTATGACATGGGTTGTTGTGAAGATTACCTCACTTGCGACATTGCTTCCAATGCGGTTATGCCTCTAAGTCGTGCTTCGACACGTGGGAGATATAGCCGCGTCGAGGGCGTTACAATTTGGTAATCAGAGCCTTCCCCGACCTTAGGAGCCCCTGCTTGATCGAATCGCTGGCGTTGTTGAGTCTAGAAAAATGTTTTGAGTCATTTAGGATTATATATATCGGAGAGTAGGATTCTTTTTACTCCTCAGCCCCTTCGTCGCTCTGGTGAGGCATCCCGACGTAGAGTTTTGACTCTTCTCTTCTCAAATTTCACAAAAAAAATTAGGATCACGCGGGTATCTTGGAATCGTTCCGATGGTTTTGTGACGAGAACATTGTTCTTGGTGCCTCCTGACATTTAGGGGTTGTGGTAGTGTCCCGGGGAGTTGAGCTCCGAGGTGTTGTCGTCACAATTTTATCGTTGCAATTCTAGAATACCCGAGTTTCGCCGACATCGAAAATATCTTTTATGCAGTTGTTGGTGAGATAACCTCGACGCCACCCAGTACTGGGGCGGGAGTTCAGGAGTATCGCCATAACTCGTATAACGGATGCTTTTTGAAGGTTGAGGTAAATGATTTCCGAAGGTTTCTTGGTTATGTGTTGAAGGATGGATACAACTGGATGTAGGATTTGCTAGCTTTGGGTGAGATATTGTGCTTCCCCTGTATCCCCAACACCTGATTACATAACCGGAAAGGTTCGGGAGTTTCATAGGTTGGAATTCTTGTAGCTCTAGAATTTCTTCCGCAAATATTTGGTTTGTGATTAGGTAATCCTCACCAAGTATTTGTTCTTGTCTGTACCTTGTTGTTTTATTCTTCTACCTCTATCTAAGTGGCTTCTCAATTTATGGAAGTGTGACCATTTCAATTGGAATGCATTCGTTCATTTTGTTCGGATGTTAAGACTATATGTTGCAATTTCGATCCATTTGATTCAGCTTGAATATATGTCTATCAAGATGCTAATAGATGTCACCCTCTTCAGGATGGCTCCTCCAACGTGTACGACTCTGAATCCTGATCCACCACCACCACATCCACCTCCGGAGGCATGGCAAGCTGTGATGGCCGCTACCAATGCAAACACGCAACTGATCATGCAAATTTTGCAAGAGCGCAACCAAGGGAATCAAGGCCATGGCAACAATCAGAATTAGTTTGCTACACTCAACCAGTTCCTCGCTAACCAGACAAAGACCTTCAGCAACTGTGTCGAAGCAACAAACGCTGATGATTGGCTCGTGGATATCTGCAAGCATTTCGAGTGCAGCAACATCAGGCCTGAGGACTTTGTCAAGTTTGCCTCGTTCCAACTCAAAGACCAAGCTGCTGAGTGGTATCAATAGTACAAAGATTCCAGAGGAGGCCGTGTGATTACCTGGGATGAATTCCGTCAAGACTTCAAAGCTCACCACATTCCTCAGAGTGTTGTTGAGAGCAAGCACGAGGAATTCCGCAACCTGAAGCAAGGCAGCTTGTCTGTTTACCAGTATAACATCATGTTCCAGAAGCTCGCTCGTTTCGCCAAGCAGGACGTCCCCGACGAGAAGAGCATGATTTATCAGTTCAGAGGTGGCCTCAGAGAAGATCTTCAACTTGCTCTCGTGCTTTTCGAGCCGTAGAAGTATGATGAGTTTTACAACATGGCACTGAAACAAGAGACTGCTCAACTCAAGTGTGATGCTTCCAAGAAGCGAGTCAGAGATGCAACTCCTTCTTCCTCAACTCAGGTGGTAACTAAGCAGCAAAAGTATTGGCTGCCTCCTCCTCCATTTCGTCAGCCTTATCAGCAGAAGAGCAAAGGTGGCAATGGATCTTCCCACCCACCCAAACCAAGCTTTTAGAACAAGACTTCGTCTCATGCTCCAAGATCAAGTGCTCCGTATCACCGTCCGCTCTCGGAGGTCACGTGCAACAAGTGTCAGCAGAAGGGTCACTATGCCAACAAATGCTTCAATCAGAGGCGTCTTCCTCCTCCTCCTCCTGTGAGATCTGCCAGTAATGCAGTGGTCAAGCATAATCCCAAGCACGCCAAGGTCAACTTGTTGAACGCAGCTCAGGCAGAGGACTCGTCAGATGTGATTATGGGTAACTTTCCAGTTAACTCTACTCCTGCAAAAGTCCTTTTTGATACTGGTGCATCGCATTGTTTCATGTCAAGATCATTTGTTTCAAAGCATGACTTCATTTCTGAAATGTTGGGTAAACCTATGGGAGTGGTTTCTCCGGCCAAGTCTATGACGGCTACCTCGATAGTCTCGGATGTTTCTATCATGATGGGCGACTTCAAGTTTTTGGCTTCTCCAATGGTTCTTGGTAACTCGGATATTGATCTTATTCTCGAAATGGATTGGCTTTCTAAGCACACGACTCAGCTTGATTGTGCTTCCAGGCAGATTCAATTGACACATTTGTCTGAGGATGTAATCATCTTTGCCGCTCGTGATGATACCATTCGACTATTTTCACTCAATGAGAAGGGCGAGTTGGATGCCATCTCTCAGATTCCAGTCGTTTGCGAATATCAAGACGTCTTTCCAGAAGAGCTTTTAGGAATGCCTCCGCACCGGCCAGTTGAATTCGTCATCGATCTTGAGCCTGGCATGGAACCTGTTTGCAAACGTCCTTACAAGCTTGGACCTGAAGAGTTGAAGGAGCTGAAGAAGCAACTCGATATTCAAGAGCGTATGGGTCTCATCCATCCAAGTTCTTCTCCATGGGTTGTGGTGTTCTTTTCGTCAAGAAGAAGGATGGAACGGACCGACTTTGTGTCGACTACCGTCCATTGAACAAGAAGACCATAAAGAACAAGTACCCACTCCCCAACATCAATGAGCTTTTCGAACAACTCAAAGGTGCTCAAGTATTCTCCAAGCTTGACCTCCATATGGGCTATCATCAGATTCGCATTCGTGAAGAAGATATCCCCAAGACAGCATTCAGAACAAGATATGGTTCATATGAATACACTGTCATGTCTTTCGGCCTCGTCAATGCTCCTCCAACATTCTCTCGCATGATGAACTTCATCTTCAATGCTTATACAAATGACTTCGTCTTGGTCTACCTCGATGACATATTGGTCTTTTCCAAGAACAAGGAGGATCATGCCAAGCACTTGAGATTGGTGCTGGATAAACTCAGAGAACATCAGTTCTATGCGAAGTTTTCGAAGTGCGAGTTTTGGCTCGATGAGGTTCTCTACCTTGGGCATATCATGTCCGCCAAGGGCATAGCTGTTAATCCTGAGAAGGTGTCTGCAATTGTGAATTGGGAACCACCTCAGAATGTGAAGCAACTTCGCAGCTTCCTTGGGCTCGCAAGCTATTGTCGAAGGTTCGTTGAGAACTTCTCAAAATCGCGAAGCCTCTTTCCAACCTTCTCCAGAAGCATGTGTAGTATGTATGGTCGCCTAAATGTGACATCGCTTTCAACACCCTGAAAGAGAAGTTAGTCACTGCTCCAGTTCTGACTCCTCCTGATGAATCCAAACAGTTCGAGGTCTTCTGTGATGCTTCCCTTCAAGGTCTTGGTGCAGTGTTGATGCAAGAGAAGAAAGTTGTGCCCTATACCTCTCGCCAGTTGAAGCCCAACGAAAAGAACTACCCCACTCATGACCTCGAGTTGGTGGCAGTTGTCCATGCTCTTTCAACATGGAGACATCTCTTATTGGGACGAAAAGTGGACATCTTCACTGATCATAAGAGTCTCAAGTACATCTTCACTCAGCCAAACCTCAACCTCAGGCAGACTCCTAGGGTCGAAATGATTCAAGAGTATAATCCAAGAATATACTCCAGGCAAGGCCAATGTAATTGCTGACGCATTGAGCAGGAAGGCTTACTGCAACAGTCTGATTCTCAAGCCTTACCAACCAGAGCTTTGTGAAGCTTTCCGCAAACTCAATCTGCAAGTTGTTCCTCAAGGATTTCTTGCCAACCTCCAAGTCTCTCCTACTTTGGAAGATCAGATTCGTGAGGCTCAACTTCTTGATGCTATGGTGAAGAAGGTGAAGATTGGGATTGCCAAGAGTCAACCCAAGTACAAGTGCTATCGCCTTGATGACAAGGATACTCTATTCTTCGAGGATCGCATTGTTGTGCCTAAAGGTGACTGCTACGTCTTGAGCTTGCGTTGGTTTTCCCCGAAGAGGAAGGGATGATGCAGCAGAGTAGCGTAAGTATTTCCCTCAGTTTTTGAGAACCAAGGTATCAATCCAGTAGGAGCCCACGCTCAAGTCCCTCGTACCTGCACAAAGCGATAGCTACTCGCAACCAACGCGATTAGGGGTTGTCAATCCCTTCACGGTCACTTACGAGAGTGAGATCTGATAGATATAATATTTTTGGTATTTTTTGTATAAAGATGCAAAGTAAAAAGTAAAAGCAAAATAAAAAGCAAAGCAAGATTAAAGTGATGGAGATTGATACGATGAGAATAGACCCAGGGGCCATAGGTTTCACTAGTGGCTTCTCTCAAGAGCATAAGTATTCTACGGTGGGTGGACAAATTACTGTTGAGCAATTGACAGAATTGAGCATAGTTATGAGAATATCTAGGTATGATCATGTATATAGGCATCACGTCCGTGACAACTAGATCGAAACGATTATGCATTTACTACTATTACTCCACTCATCGACCGCTATCCAGCATGCATCTAGAGTATTAAGTTAAAAATAGAGTAACGCCTTAAGCAAGATGACATGATGTAGAGAGATAAATTCATGCAATATGAAATAAACCCCATCTTGTTATCCTCGATGGCAACGATACAATACGTGCCTTGCTGCCCCTTCTGTCACTGGGTAAGGACACTGCAAGATCGAACCCAAAGCTAAACACTTCTCCCATGGCAAGAACTACCAATCTAGTTGGCCAAACCAAACGGATAATTCGAAGAGACTTGCAAAGATAACCAATCATACATAAAAGAATTCAGAGAAGATTCAAATATTATTCATAGATAGACTTGATCATAAACCCACAATTCATCAGTCTCAACAAACACACCGCAAAAAGAAGATTACATCGAATAGATCTCCACAAGAGAGGGGGAGAACTTTGTATTGAGATTCAAAGAAAGAGAAGAAGCCATCTAGCTACTAACTATGGACCCGAAGGTCTGAGGTAAACTACTCACACTTCATCGGAGAGGCTATGATGATGTAGAAGCCCTCCGTGATGACGGCCCTCTTCCGGCGAAGCTCCGGAACATGCCCCAAGATGGGATCTCGTGGATACAGAAAGTTGCGGCGATGGAATTAGGTTTTTGGCTCTTGTTCTAATCGTTTGGGGGTACATGTGTATATATAGGAGGAAGAAGTACGCCAGAGGAGCAACGAGGGGCCCACGAGGCAGGGGGACGCGCCCTAGGGGGGGTGCCCCCCACCCTCGTGACCGCCTCTTTTGTTCGTTGGAGCAGGGTCCAAGTCTCCTGAATCACGTTCGGTGAGAAAATCACGTTCCCGAAGATTTTATTCCGTTTGGACTCCGTTTGATATTCCATTTATCCGAAACACTGAAATAGGCAAAAAACAGCAATTCTGGGCTGGGCCTCTGGTTAATAGGTTAGTCCAAAAATAATATAAAAGTGGATAATAAATCCCAATATTGCCCAAAACAGTAGATAACATATCATGGAGCAATCAAAAATTATAGATACGTTGGAGACATATCAAGCATCCCCAAGCTTAATTCATGCTCGTCCTCGAGTAGGTAAATGATAAAAAGATAATTTTTGATGCGGAGTGCTACTTGGCATAATTTCAATGTAATTATTCTTACTTGTGATATGAATATTTAGATCTGAAAGATTTAAGACAAAAGTTCATATTGACATAAAAATAATAATACTTCAAGCATACTAACTAAGAAATCATGTCTTCTCAAAATAACATGGCCAAAGAAAGCTATCCCTACAAAATCATATAGTCTGGCTATGCTCCATCTTCACCACACAAAACATTTAAATCATGCACAACCCCGATGACAAGCCAAGCAATTGTTTCATACTTTTGATTTTCTCAAACTTTTTCAATCTTCACGCAATACATGAGCGTGAGCCATGGATATAACACTATAGGTGGAATAGAATGGTGGTTGTGGAGAAGACAAAAAGGGAGAAGATAGTCTCACATCAACTAGGCGTATCAACGAGCTATGGAGATGTCCATCAATAGATATCAATGTGAGTGAGTAGGGATTGCCATGCAATGGATGCACTAGAGCTATAAATGGATGAAAGCTCAACAAAAGAAACTAGTGGGTGTGCATCCAACTTGCTTGCTCACGAAGACCTAGGGCAATTTTGAGGAAGCCCATTATTGGAATATACAAGCCAAGTTCTATAATGAAAAATTCCCACTAGTATGTGAAAGTGACAACATATGAGACTCTCTATATGAAGAACATGGTGCTACTTTGAAGCACAATATATGAGACTCGCTATATCATGGTGCTACTTTGAAGCACAAGTGTGGAAAAAGGATAGTAGCATTGCCCCTTTTTTTGGGCCTTCTTTTTTTCTTTGGCCTTTCTCTCTCTCTCTTTTATTTGGGACAATGCTCTATTGAATGATGATCATCACACTTTTATTTATTTACAACTCAATGATTACAACTTGATTCTAAAACAAAGTATGACTCTATATGAATGCCTCCGGTGGTGTACCGGGATATGTAATGAATCAAGAGTGACAAGTATGAAGAAATTATGAACGGTGGCTTTGCCACAAATACTATGTCAACTACATGATCATGCTAAGCAATATGACAATGATGAATGTGTCATGATGAATTAGATGGTGGAAAGTTGCATGGCAATATATCTCGGAATGGCTATGGAAATGCCATAATAGGTAGGTGTGGTGGCTGTTTTGAGGAACGTGTATGGTAGGTGTATGATACCGACGAAAGGTGCGCGGTGTTAGAGAGGCTAGCAAAGGTGGAAGGGTGAGAGTGCGTATAATCCATGGACTCAACATTAGTCATGAAGAACTCATATACTTATTGCAAAAATCTAGAAGTTATCAAAGCAAAGTATTACACGCATGCTCCTAGGGGGATAGATTGGTAGGAAAAGCCCATCGCTCGTCCCCGACCGCCACTCATAAGGAAGACAATCAATAAATAAATCATGCTCCGACTTCATTACATAACGGTTCACCATACGTGCATGCTACGGGAATCACAAACCTTAACACAAGTATTCTTTAAATTCACAACTACTCAACTAGCATGACTTTAATATTATCACCTCCATATCTCAAAACAATTATCATGCTTCAATCTTTTCTTAGTATTCAAGGCACTCAAAAGAAAGTTTCACAAATCTTGAATACCAAGCATATTATTATTAAGCAAATTACCATGCTATTAAGAGACTCTCAAAATAATTTAAGTGAAGCATGAGAGATCAATAGTTTCTTTAAAACAAATCCACTACCGTGCTCTAAAAGATCTAAGTGAAGCACATAGAGCAAAAATTTAACACTCAAAAGATATAAGTGAAGCACATAGAGCAAAATTATCTAGCTCAAAAGATATAAGTGAAGCACAAAGAGCAAAATTATCTAGCTCAAAAGATATAAGTGAAGCACATAGAGCAAAACTACTACGCTCAAAAGATATAAGTGAAGCACATAGAGTATTCTATCAAATTTTAATTCATGTATGGCTCTCTCAAAAGGTGTGTACATTAAGGACGATTGTAGAATACTAAGACACAAAGACACAAATAATACAAGACGCTCCAAGCAAAACACATATCATGTTGGTGAATAAAAATATAGCTCCAAGTAAATTACCGATGGAAGTGGACGAAAGAGGGGATGCCTTCCGGGGGCATCCCCAAGCTTTGACTTTTTGGTGTCCTTGGATTATCTTGGGGGTGCCATGGGCATCCCCAAGCTTAGGCTCTTTCCACTCCTTGTTCCATGATCCATCAAAAGAATTCACCCAAAACTTGGAAACTTCACAACACAAAACTCAAAATAGAAAACTCGTGAGCTCCGTTAGCAAAAGAAAACAAAAGACCACTTCAAGGTACTGTAATGAACTCATTATTTATTTATATTGGTGTTAAACCTACTGTATTCCAACTTCTCTATGGATTATAAACTATTTTACTATCCATAGATTCATCAAAATAAGCAAACAACACACGAAAAACAGAATCTGTCAAAAACAGAACAGTCTGTAGTAATCTGTAGCTAGCGCAAGATCTGGAACCCCAAAAATTCTAAAATAAATTGCTGGACGTGAGGAATTTATCTATTAATCATATGCAAAAATAATTAACTAAATATCACTCTTAAAATAAAAATGACAGCAGTTCTTGTGAGCGCTAAAGTTTCTGTTTTTTACAGCAAGTTCAACAAGACTTTCCCCAAGTCTTCCCAACGGTTCTACTTGGCACAAACACTAATTAAACACAAAAAACACAACCAAAACATAGGATAAATAATTTATTTATTGAATAACAGCAAGGATAAATATTGGGTTGTCTCCCAACAAGCACTTTTCTTTAAAGCCTTATAGCTAGGCATACTATTTCAATGATGCTCACATGAAAGACAAGAATTGAAGCACAAAGAGAGCATCATAAAACATGTGACAAAAACATCTAAGTATAACATACTTCCTATGCATAGGCATCTTATAGGCAAACAAATTATCAAGGCAAGCAAGAACTAGCATATGCAAGGAAGCGGAAAGAAACAATAGCATTCTCAACATAACGAGAGGTAATTTAGTAACGTGGAAATTTCTACCACCATATTTTCCTCTCTCATAATAATTGCATGTAGGATCATAATCAAATTCAAAAATATAGCTATCACATAAAATATTTTCAACACGATCCACATGCATGCAAAGTTGACACTCTTCCAAAATAGTGGGATTAACATTAACTAAAGTCATGACCTTTCCAAACCCACTTTCATCAAAAACTTCATAAGATTGAACATTCTCCAAATATGTGGGATCTAAAGTTGACACTCTTCCAAACCCACTTTCAATAATATTGTGAACACTATTATCAATCTCATATTCATCATGGGGATTAAATAAATTTTCAAGATCATAAGAAGAATCACCCCAATCATGATCATTGCAACAAGTGGAGGACATAGCAAAACTAGCATCCCCAAGCTTAGGGTTTTGCATATTATTGGCACAATTGACATTAATAGAATTTATACTATTATCATTGCAATCATGCTTTTTATTCAAAGATCTATCGCGAATAGCTTCATAAAGTAATTAATCACACTTGATTCACGAATTTCAAGCAAAACCTCATAAAGATAATCTAGTGCACAAAACTCACTAGCAATTGGTTCATCATAATTGGATCTCTTAAAAAGATTAGCAAGTGGATGAGGATCCATGGATCTTAGGTTCTCTGTTTAGTAATAAATAAACAACTATTCCAACCATACGAGCAAACAAGAAATGGGCAAAAAGAGGCAAATAGAGAGGGAGGGTAGAGAGAGAGGGCGAATAAAACGGCAAGGGTGAAGTGGGGGAGAGGAAAACGAGAGGCAAATGGCAAATAATGTAATGAGAGAGATAGGGATTGTGATGGGTACTTGGTATGTTGACTTTTTGCGTAGACTCCCCGGCAACGGCGCCAGAAATCCTTCTTGCTACATCTTGAGCTTGCGTTGGTTTTCCCCGAAGAGGAAGGGATGATGCAGCAGAGTAGCGTAAGTATTTCCCTCAGTTTTTGAGAACCAATGTATCAGTCCAGTAGGAGCCCACGCTCAAGTCCCTCATACCTGCACAAAGCGATAGCTACTCGCAACCAACACGATTAGGGGTTGTCAATCCCTTCACGGTCACTTACGAGAGTGAGATCTGATAGATATAATTTTTTTGGTATAAATATGCAAAGTAAAAAGTAAAAGCAAAATAAAAAGCAAAGCAAGATTAAAGTGATGGAGATTGATACGATGAGAATAGACCTAGGGGCCATAGGTTTCACTAGTGGCTTCTCTCAAGAGCATAAGTATTCTACGGTGGGTGAACAAATTACTGTTGAGCAATTGACAGAATTGAGCATAGTTATGAGAATATCTAGGTATGATCATGTATATAGGCATCACGCCCATCAATAGATATCAATGTGAGTGAGTAGGGATTGCCATGCAACGGATGCACTAGAGCTATAAATGTATGAAAGCTCAACAAAAGAAACTAGTGGGTGTGCATCCAACTCTCTTGCTCACGAAGACCTAGGGCATTTTGAGGAAGCCCATCATTGGAATATACAAGCCAAGTTCTATAATGAAAGATTCCCACTAGTATATGAAAGTAACAACATAGGAGACTTTATATCATGAGGATCATGGTGCTACTTTGAAGCATAATATATGAGACTTGCTGTATCATGGTGCTACTTTGAAGCACAAGTGTGGAAAAAGGATAGTAGCATTGCCCCTTTTATTTTTATTTTATATATATATATTTTTTGGGCCTTCTTTTTTTATTTGTCCTTTCTATTTTCTCTTGTTTTTGGGACAATGCTCTATTGAATGATGATCATCACACTTCTATCTATTTACAACTCAATGATTACAACTCGATACTAGAACAAAGTATGACTCTATATGAATGCCTTCGGCGGTGTACTGGGATATGCAATGAATCAAGAGTGACATGTATGAAAGAATTATGAATGGCGGCTTTGCCACAAATACGATGTCAACTACATGATCATGCTAAGCAATATGACAATGATGGAGTGTGTCATAATAAACGGAACGGTGGAAAGTTGCATGGCAATATATCTCGGAATGGCTATGGAAATGCCATAATAGGTAGGTATGGTGGCTATTTTGAGGAAGGTATATGGTGGGTTTATGATACCGGCGAAAGGTGCGCGGTATTAGAGAGGCTAGCAATGGTGGAAGGGTGAGAGTGCGTATAATCCATGGACTCAACATTAGTCATAAAGAACTTACATACTTATTGCAAAAATCTATTAGTTATCGAAACAAAGTACTACGTGCATGATCCTATGGGGATAGATTGGTAGGAAAAGACCATCGCTCGTCCCTGACCGCCACTCATAAGGAAGACAATCAATAAATAAATCATGCTCCGACTTCATCACATAACGGTTCACCATACGTGCATGCTACGGGAATCACAAACTTCAACACAAGTATTTCTCAAATTCATAACTACTCATCTAGCATGACTCTAATATCACCATCTCCATATCTCAAAACAATCATCAAGCATCAAACTTCTCTTAGTATTCAATACACTCATAAGAGAATTTTATTATTCTTGAATACCTAGCATATTAAGATTTTAAGAAAATTACCATGGTATTTAAAACTCTCAAAATAATCTAAGTGAAGCATGAGAGTTCATCTATTTCTTATAAAATAAAACTACCACCATGCTCTAAAAGATATAAGTGAAGCACTAGAGCAAATGACAAACTACTCTGAAAGATTTAAGTGAAGATCAATGAGTAGTCGCATAATTATGCAACTATGTGAAGACTCTCTAACATTTAATAATTTCAGATCTTGGTATTTTATTCAAATAGAAAGCAAAGCAAAATAAAATGACATCTAGGAATAGCAAACGTCATGTGAAGAAGCAAAAACTTAGGATCAACCGATACTAACCCATAGTTGTTGAAGAAGAAAGGTGGGATGCCAACCGGGGCATCCCCAAGCTTAGACGCTTGAGACTTATTGAAATATTATCTTGGGGTGCCTTGGGCATCCCCAATCTTGAGCTTTTGTATCTCCTTAATTCCTCTCATATCACGGTCTCCCTAAATCTCAAAAGCTTTATCCACACAAAACTCAACAAGGACTCGTGAGATAAGTTAGTATAAACCATTGCAAAAACCTTATCATACTCTACTGTAGCAAATCACTAAAATTATTATTCAACATTGCATACTAAAGGACTCTGCATATTTAATAGTCCTATCCTCAAATAGAATCATTAAAGAAGCAAACATATGCAAACAATGCAAACATAACAGCAATCTGCCTAAACAGGATAGTCTGTAAAGAATGCAGCAACATCCATACTTCCCTAGATCCAAAAATTATGAAATAAAATTCCCACTGTAGTAAATTTATCAGAGCTTAATATGCAAAAGGTTTCAACATTTTATCACATTCTGAATTTTCTAGGGAATTATTGAAACAGCGGTAAACTTTCTGTTTTCAAACAGCAACATGTGGACTTCTAAAATAGGCATAGTAAAGGATATCAATGCCACTTTTATTGAAATAAAAGATGAAAAACATTGTTCTAAATAACAGAAAGCAAATCCTAACAAAATAAATTGTCGCTCCAAGCAAAACACATATCATGTGGCGAATAAAAATATAGCTCCAAGTAAAGTTACCAATGAACGAAGACGAAGGAGGGGATGCCTTCCGGGGCATCCCCAAGCTTAGGCTCTTGGTCATCCTCGAATATTTCCTTGGGGTGACTTGGGCATCCCCAAGCTTAGGCTCTTGCCACTCCTTATTCCATAGTCCATCGTATCCTTACCCAAAACTTGAAAACTTCACAACACAAAACTTAACAGAAAACTCGTAAGCTCCGTTAGTATAAGAAAATAAATCACCACTTCAAGGCACTGTAATGAACTCATTCTTTATTTATATTGGTGTTAAACCTACTGTATTCCAACTTCTCTATGTTTTATAAACTATTTTACTAGCCATAGATTCATCAAAATAAGTAAACAACACATGAAAAACAGAATCTGTCAAAAACAGAACAGTCTGTAGTAATCTGAATCAAACATATACTTCTGCAACTCATAAAATTATCAAATAAATTGCTGTACCTGAGGAATTTATCTATTAATCATCTGCAAAAAGAATTAATAAAAATGGAAGCAGTTCTCGTGAGCGCTAAAGTTTCTGTTTTTTACAGCATGATCAACAAGACTTTCCCCAAGTCTTCCCAAAGGTTCTACTTGGCACAAACACTAATTAAACACATAAAACCACATCTAAACAGAGGCTAGATGATGAGGACATCAATACCATTGTTACACCCACAGCCCCTGCTGCTATACATACTGGACCAATTACTAGAGCTCACGCACGCCAATTGAATTATCAGGTACTTTCATTTCTTGGTAACGATTCTAATGTTCATGAGAATATGATGCTGCCTAAATTGGATACATTTGTCTTGCTTACAAATGAATGGCCTAGCTTGGACAAGAAAGATGAACCTTGGAACAAGTTCAAGCGTGGAGATTATGGCATGCGCAAGGGGATCCAGAACGGAGTGACAAGTGATGATTTCAGGACTTTGAAGCCACCATAAGGAGTGCATGAAGCCTTGGACGAAATATACAAGATGCCACTTCATAAATTTCGTCCAGAGGCTATTTTAGGTGCTGCGTCACCTTATTATTGGGCCAGGCCCATGTATTTTCGAAATACTTAAGTATAGGCTGTTTTTAGAGTCCGTATGTGTGGGGAAACATGAGTTAGGGTTGGTTTCGGACCCCTCCTCCAAGGGGCATGAAATTCCCCCCTCTTCCTCCATATATACAGCCCTTAGGGCATCGTTTAGACTTTGGCTTTTGTTTAGATCAAAAGTTCGCCATAGTTGCAACTTCACGGACTTCGTTTGTGTTCAACGACCAGTCCAAGGCGTCACAGAACCTCACCTTGATCAATAAAGCTTTCATCTTATATTCGCAATATCCAGATTGCAATCTCAGTTTCTTGCTTGTTCTTCATTTGCTCGCAGGAAACATGCCCTCGTGGTCAGGTTGATCGTGCTCCGGCGTGGTCAATAACCCCTCGGAGTTGGTTTAGCGATTGCTAAGGCGCGACATCCTCACAGGTTCGTAGTCGGATCGTCAAAGTCGACTTCCTCTAAAACGATAGCCATTATCTCATCGAATGACGGGACACCTTTGCCTCTATCAAGTGGTATCAGATTTCCAGGTTGCTCGGTGAGATTTTACAGTTTTTCGTAGTTTAGATCGAGTCTGTTCTTCATACCTACAGTCCATGAAAAAAGCCAAAAAAATTAGGGTTAGTTCATCATATCCGAACCAATCTGAGCCTTTGCATAGTCTTTTTAGAGTTTTGCTTTGTTGAATTTGTGGTTGCATCGTCGTGTCGAGTTGCTGTTCTTAGCGTCTAGTCCCTTAGAGTTTCGAGTTCTGTTCACAGGTTGTCACACCGCCGCCGCACCATCCTCATTACCATATACCACCACCCCACCATATACATCGCCGCTGCCATATACAACCACCAATCCGAGTCCACATATACCATCGCCATATACCACTACCAATCCGAGTCCAGATATACCATTGCCATATACCACCACCAATCCGAGTCCACATATACCACCACAGTCCGAGTTCCACTAGATTCATCTCCGCCACCAGTCCTAGTCCGAGTCCAGTATTTGTTGCTTTGTTTTCAAGTTCCAGATCACACCATACTCCAAGTTGTCACAGGGTAGGACTCCCGAGATTACGTGCTACCCGCAGAAGAAAAATAGTTCCAAACTCAAAAAAAAACTAAGTCTGGAAAATTCTGGCTAGGCAGTTTTTAGACCATTTGTAGACTTTTTCGAAAAAAATTGTTGCGGAGCAAAAAAAAGAGGAAAAAAAGTGAAAAAAAGAAAAAAAATTCAGAGTGTGCTCCTCCATTGTTTAGTGCAGCGCCGTGATTTTGTTAGTGTTCTAGGCTCGCGTCTCTAGCACGGTCTAGCCTAGGACCAGCACAGTACCGTCGTTGAGTGTTTATTCAACTTTGCATCTCTGAATTGATTATTGCTGACCCTTTTTGCTACCATATTATAAGCCTTCCCAGCTCCACATACATCTACGTCGTGCGTTTGACTCTCCCTGGTAATCGCTCTATCCAAGCTTTGAGAGTTTTGACTACGACGGTTGCCGATCACCGCCTGCTGCTGGGTAAGAACTGGTAAGAATTTGAGATTGACTTGACGGATTTGTGACACCACCACCACCTCTTGTTAGTAGTCTGTAGGATCATATTCTTGTGTGTTTCTATTGTTGCTAACCATGGCAGGATCACAAGCCGACGAGATTGACTGGGAGAACATGACAAATAAGGAGTTGCATGATAAATTTCAGCAAATGATGAGTGGACAGGTGCAAGATGTGCTAAACAGATTTGAAGAGGCCATGGAGAAGATAGATGGCATGGAGAAGACGTTCGAAACAAAGCTCGATAACAGGTTTAATGAATTGCTCGCGCATCTTCCACCACCACCACCGGCTGCACCTAACGCACCTCTACAACAACAACAACAACAACAACAACGACGACGACGACGACTACCTACACATCGCGAAACAGCCCTCCATCGAGCGAGCCGTCTCCCTCTTGCACCTGGCCAAACAGTTGGTGCTGCTGTTGATACTTCTGTGGCTCCTGCTGCTGATGAGGAGGAGGATGATTTTGCGGGAGATTACGAGGATGAGGTTGATCAAAATCAGAACTACGTGCCACCACCAGCACAGCAACCACCAGGTCGTCCACATGCAAATAATGGCAATGGTAGGGCTCACCCTCAGGTACGAGATCATGACCATCTCCCTAAACTAAAATTGAATATTCCACCATTTGAGGGTAGATATGTTCCTGATATATATCTTACTTGGGAGTTAGAAACTGAACAACGATTTACATGTTTACAATATCCCGAGGAGAGACGTGTTCCTGCTGCTGTTTGTGCATTCACTAGTTTTGCATGTGTTTGGTGGTCTGAGCATTGTAGATTATATCCTATTCCAGCTACTTGGGTTGCTTTGAAAACTGCTATGCGTACTCGTTGGGTTCCACCATATTATCAACATGAATTACTTCAAAAATTGCAGCGTTTAAGACAAGGAAAAAACTCTGTAGAAGAATATTATCAGGAATTACAAACTGGCATGATTAGACATGGTATTGTTGAGGAGAATGAAGCTATGCTTGCACGTTTTATGGGTGGATTAAATAGAGAGATTCAGACCATTCTAGAGTATAAGGAGTATACTAATATCACTCGTTTATTCCATCTTGCTTGTAAAGCTGAACGCGAAGTGCATGATCGACAGGCATTGGCGCGAACTAACTTTTCTGCAGGTCGATCTTCATCATGGATACCACGTGCATCCTCTACTTCCACTACACCAGTACCTCCATCAGGTGCCACCTCCAGCCGTGATACAAGAAAGCAGGCACAACCACCACTATCTGCCAAGAGCACACCTCCCGGGCCTGCGCAGAGTTCTTCTTCTTCCATGGCATCAATAGGGCACACAAGTGATATAATTTGTCGTCGTTGTAAGGGAAGAGGACATTTTGCGAGAGAATGCAAATCTCAGCGTGTGATGATTGCTACTGAGGATGGTGGGTATGAGTCCGCTAGTGACTATAATGAGGAGACTTTGGCTCTTATTACACGTGAAGAACACGGTGGAGATGATTCTGATCATGAGACGCAATACATGGCTCCTAAAGATGCTGACATGTATGAATGTTTAGTTGCTCAACGTGTTTTGAGTGTGCAGGTCACACAAGCTGAGCAAAATCAGAGGCATAATTTGTTCCATACAAAGGGAGTTGTGAAGGAACGTTCTGTTCGCGTCATCATAGATGGAGGGAGCTGCAATAACTTGGCTAGCATGGAGATGGTGGAGAAGCTCTCACTCACCACAAGACCACATCCACATCCTTACTACATCCAATGGTTCAACAACAGTGGCAAGGTTAAGGTAACACGTACTGTTCGTGTGCATTTTAGTATCTCTACATATGCTGATTATGTTGATTGTGACGTGGTACCTATGCAAGCATGTTCCTTATTACTTGGTAGACCATGGCAATTTGATAAAAATTCTGTACACCATGGTAGAAACAATCAGTATACTCTTGTTCATAAGGATAAAAATATTACTTTGCTTCCTATGACTCCTGATTCCATTTTGAAAGATGATATTAATAGAGCTAATAAAGCAAAACATGAGAAAAATAAAAGTGAAATTCAGATTGTGGCAAAAGACTTTGAGCAACAAATGCAGCCTAATAATAAACCATCTAGTGTTGCTTCTGAAATTAAATTGAAAATCGCATGTTTAATTGCCACCAAATCTGATATTGATGATTTAGATTTTAGCAAATCTGTTTGCTATGCTTTTGTGTGCAAAGAGGCATTATTTTCATTCGAGGGCGTGCCTTCCTCTTTGCCTCCTGCTGTCACTAACATTTTGCAGGAGTTCGCTGATGTCTTTCCACCAGACGTGCCACCGGGATTACCACCTATTCGAGGGACTGAGCATCAAATTGACTTAATTCCCGGTGCATCATTACCCAACCGTGCACCATACCGTACCAATCCAGAGGAGACGAAGGAGATTATGCGTCAAGTACAAGAACTGCTCGACAAAGGTTATATACACGAATCCCTTAGTCCTTGTGCTGTTCCTATCATTTTAGTGCCGAAAAAGGATGGTACGTCATGTATGTGCGTTGATTGTAGAGGCATTAATAATATTACTATTCATTATCGTCATCCTATTCCTAGGCTAGATGATATGCTTGATGAATTGAGTGGCTCTATAATATTCTCCAAAGTTGATTTGCATAGTGGATACCATCAAATTCATATGAAATTGGGAGATGAATGGAAAACAACATTTAAAACTAAGTTTGGATTATCTGAGTGGTTAGTCATGCCTTTTGGGTTAACTAATGCACCTAGTACTTTCATGAGGTTAATGAACGAAGTTTTACGTGCTCTCATCGGAGGATTTGTGGTAGTTTACTTTGATGACATATTGATTTATAGCAAATCTTTGGATGAACATTTGGAACATTTACGTGCTGTTTTTATTGCTCTACGTGATGCACGTTTGTTTGGTAACCTTGGAAAGTGCACCTTTTGCACCGACCGAGTATCTTTTCTTGGCTATGTTGTTACTCCACAGGGAATTGAAGTTGATAAAGCCAAGATTGAAGCTATTGAGAGTTGGCCGCAGCCCAAAACGGTCACACAAGTGAGGAGTTTCCTTGGCCTTGCTGGTTTCTATAGGTGTTTTGTGAGAGATTTCAGCACCATTGCTGTGCCTCTCAACGAGCTTACAAAGAAGGATGTGCCTTTTGTTTGGGGTACCGCACAGGAAGAAGCCTTCACGATATTGAAAGATAAGTTGACACATGCTCCTTTACTCCAACTTCCTAATTTTAATAAGACTTTTGAGCTTGAATGTGATGCTAGTGGAATTGGATTAGGAGGTGTGTTATTACAAGATGGCAAACCTGTTGCATACTTTTTTGAAAAATTGAGTGGGCCTAGTCTGAACTATTCTACTTATGAAAAAGAATTATATGCTCTTGTTCGGACCTTAGAAACATGGCAACATTATTTATGGCCCAAGGAATTTGTTATACATTCTGATCATAAATCTTTGAAACACATTAAAAGTCAAGCAAAACTGAACCGTAGACATGCTAAACGGGTTGAATTCATTGAGACTTTTCCTTATGTCATTAAACACAAGAAGGGTAAAGAAAATGTTATTGCTGATGCATTGTCTCGTCGTTATACTATGCTTTCACAACTTGACTTTAAAATATTTGGTTTGGAGACCATCAAAGATCAATATGTGCATGGTGCTGAATTTAAAGATGTATTGCAGAATTGTAAGGAAGGGAGAACTTGGAACAAGTTCGTTCTTCACGATGGATTTGTGTTTCGTGCTAACAAGCTATGCATTCCAGCTAGCTCTGTTCGTCTTTTGTTGTTGCAGGAGGTGCATGGAGGAGGATTAATGGGACACTTTGGCGTCAAGAAGACGGGGGATATACTTGCTACACATTTATTTTGGCCAAAGATGAGACGGGATGTTGAGCGTTTTGTTGCTCGCTGCACTACATGTCAAAAAGCTAAGTCATGACTCAATCCTCATGGTTTATATATGCCTTTGTCTGTACCTAGTGTTCCTTGGGAGGATATATCTATGGACTTTGTTTTAGGTTTACCTCGAACAAAGAAGGGGAGGGATAGCATATTTGTTGTCGTGGATAGGTTCTCGAAAATGGCACACTTAATACCATGTCATAAAAGCGATGATGCTGTTAATGTTGTTGATTTGTTCTTTCGTGAAATTATTCGCTTGCATGGTGTTCCAAATACTATTGTTTCAGATCATGATACTAAATTTCTTAGCCACTTTTGGAGATGTTTGTGGGCTAAGTTGGGGACTAAGCTGCTTTTTAGTACTACTTGTCACCCCCAAACTGATGGACAAACTGAAGTAGTCAATAGAACATTGTCTACTATGCTTAGGGCTGTTTTGAAGAATAACAAGAAAATGTGGGAAGAATGCTTGCCTCATATTGAATTTGCTTATAATCGTTCATTGCATTCTACTACTAAGATGTGCCCTTTTGGAATTGTGTATGGTTTCCTACCTCGTGCACCTATTGATTTGTTGCCTCTTCCATCTTCGGAGAAGGTTAATTTTGATGCTAAAGAACGTGCTGAATTGATTTTAAAAATGCATGAGTTAACTAAGGAAAACATTGAGCATATGAATGCTAAATATAAACTTGCTGGAGATAAGGGTAGAAAACATGTTGTGTTTGCACCTGGAGATCTTGTTTGGTTACATTTGCGTAAGGATAGATTTCCTAATTTGCGCAAATCAAAGCTAATGCCACGTGCTGATGGTCCTTTTAAGGTGTTAGAGAAAATAAATGATAATGCATATAAACTTGAGCTGCCTGCAGATTTTGGGGTTAGTCCCACTTTTAACATTGCAGATTTGAAGCCTTATTTGGGTGAGGACGATGAACTTTCGTGGAGGACGACTTCATTTCAAGAAGGAGAGGATGATGAGGACATCAATACCATTGTTACACCCACAGCCCCTGCTGCTATACATACTGGACCAATTACTAGAGCTCACGCACGCCAATTGAATTATCAGGTACTTCCATTTCTTGGCAACGATTCTAATGTTCATGAGAATATGATGCTGCCTAAATTGGATAAATTTGTCTTGCTTACAAATGAAGGGCCTAGCTTGGACAAGAAAGATGAACCTTGGAACAAGTTCAAGCGTGGAGATGATGGCATGCGCAAGGGGGTCCAGAACGGAGTTACAAGTGATGATTTCAAGACTTTGAAGCCACCATAAGGAGTGCATGAAGCCTTGGACGAAATATACAAGATGCCACTTCATAAATTTCGTCCAGAGGCTATTTTAGATGCTGCGTCACCTTATTTTTGGGCCAGGCCCATGTATTTTCGAAATACTTAAGTACAGGCTATTTTTAGAGTCCGTATGTGTGGGGAAACAAGAGTTAGGGTTGGTTTCGGACCCCTCCTCCAAGGGCCACGAAATTCCCCCCTCTTCCTTCATATATACAGCCCTTAGGGCGTCGTTTAGACTTTGGGTTTTGTTTAGATCAAAAGTTCTCCATAGTTGCAACTTTGCGTACTTCGTTTGTGTTCAACGACCAGACCAAGGCGTCACAGAACCCCACCTTGATCAATAAAGCTTTCATCTTATATTCGCAATATCCATATTGCAATCTCAGTTTCTTGCTTGTTCTTCATTTGCTCACAGGAAACAGGCCCTCGTGGTCAGGTTGATCGTGCTCCGGCGTGGTCAATAACCCCTCGGAGTTGGTTTAGCGATTGCTAAGGCGCGACGTCCTCGCACGTTCGTAGTCGGATCGTCAAAGTCGACTTCCTCTAAAACGATAGCCACTATCTCATTGAAAAACGGGACACCTTTGCCTCTATCACTAGATGAATTATTTATTACTAAACAGCAACAAAATGCAAGGAACTAAAATAAATTTGGGTTGCCTCCCAACAAGCGCTATCGTTTAATGCCCCTAGCTAGGCATGATGATTTCAATGATGCTCACATAAAGGATAGGAATTGAAACATAAAGAGAGCATCATGAAGAATATGACTAGCACATTTAAGTCTAACCCACTTCCTATGCATAGGGATTTTGTGAGCAAACAACTTGTGGGAACAAGAATCAACTTGCATAGGAAGGTAAAACAAGCATAACTTCAAAATTTTAAGCACATAGAGAGGAAACATGATATTATTGCAATTCCTACAAGCATATTTTCCTCCCTCATAATAATTTTCAGTAGCAACATGAATGAGTTCAACAATATAACCAGCACCTAAAGCATTCTTTGCATGATCTACAAGCATAGTATTTTATTACTCTCCACATAAGCAATATTCTTCTCATTCAGGACAGTGGGAGTATCATAAGAGACTTGGATACTATAAATTGTTTCCACATTAAAAGAGTAATGTTCAGAAAAGGGGTAACCATAATCATGACAAGTTTTATAAATATAATCCTCACTACTTTTTATAGCATATGTATCATCACAATAATTATCATAAGTAGGAGGCATGTTATTATCATTATAAATTTGCATATCAAAACTTGGGATACTAAAAATATCATCTTCATTAAGCGTAGCATCCCCAAGCTTGGGACAAACATTAATTGCAGCAAATATATTCTCAAAAACATCATCTTCATTAAACGTAGCTTCCCCAAGCTTGGGCCTTTTCATATCATAAGCATAATCACTCTCATCATTAATAGTATAGATAGCACCAATAGTATAGCAATTATAATATTCTTCCAAGCAAGTGCCAAAAAGATTTTCAAGATCATAAGAAGTGTCATTATCTTCCCAATCATAATCATCACAACAAGCAATAGGCATAACGAGATCATCATAAAGTGTATCATCTTCATTTTCATGAGGCACAACAATAATAGGAGCAACTTTATTTGGGAGAGATACCTTTTTACCTCTCTTCCTTTTTCTTTTCTTCCTCTTCACCACATCATGTGTGGGTTCAATCCTCTTTTTGGAGCTCCTTATTAATGAGATTGGTTGAATAGGAGGCTCCTCCTTGTTACCTGATTCATCATAAGAAATAATAGGAGAATATTGGGAAATCTCTTCCCTTTCATTAGCATTCTCTTAATCTTCTATTTGTTTTCTTTTATTTATGTAATTGGCAATATAAGGATTTTCAATGCAATTCACCGCGCAATACATATAAATATCTTCTAGATCAAAGCCAAGAAGTTTGTAACGGGCAAATTCTGGAAGATCATTAGTTAAACGTTTCATTTCTTCATAACCCATAAGCAAACTAACTTCATTATAATGTGCAAGGGAAATCAAGTCATCACAATTTTTGGACATGATTAGATCGTGAAACAATTTGCATCGGATAGCTAAATGACCACTTTCATTGCAAATTCCACAAGTACGGCCAAGATAATTTAAATTTTCAGCACATTCATCTAGCTCTTCTTGCAACAATTTGGTTTCTAAGTACTTATGCTTCTTGCAATATCTATCTTCCCTATTTGGTGTGTACTTACAAACCCAATGCACTCCACAAAAATTGACATGTTTATAGGAGACATTTTCATCATAACTAGTGCAATCATCATTAGCAACATGGATATTCAAAGAATTCATACTAACAACATTGCAATCATGCTCATCATTAAAATATTTAGTGCCAAACATTTTAGAGATCTCTTCTTCTAGCACTTGAGCACAATTATCCTTTCCATCATACTCACGAAAGATATTAAAAAGGTGAGGCATATGAGACAAACTCAATTCCATTTTTTATAGTTTTCTTTTATAAACTAAACTAGTGATAAAACAAGAAACTAAAAGACTCGATTGCAAGATCTAAAGATATACCTTCAAGCACTCACCTCCCCGGCAACAGCGCCAGAAAAGAGCTTGATGTCTACTACACAACCTTCTTCTTGTAGACGTTGTTGGGCCTCCAAGTGCAGAGGTTTGTAGGACAGTAGCAAATTTCCCTCAAGTGGATGACCTAAGGTTTATCAATTCGTAGGAGGCGTAGGATGAAGATGGTCTCTCTCAAGCAACCCTGCAACCAAATAACAAAGAGTCTCTTGTGTCCCTAACACACCCAATACAATGGTAAATTGTATAGGTGCACTAGTTCGGCGAAGAGATGGTGATACAAGTGCAATATGGATAGTAGATAATAGTTTTTGTAATCTGAAAATATAAAAACAGCAAGGTAACAAATGATAAAAGTGAGCGTAAATGGTATTGCAATGTGTGGAAACAAGGCCTAGGGTTCATACTTTCGCTAGTGTAAGTTCTCTCAACAATAATAACATAATTGGATCATATAACTATCCCTCAACATGCAACAAAGAGTCACTCCAAAGTCACTAATAGCGGAGAACGAACAAGGAGATTATGGTAGGGTACGAAACCACCTCAAAGTTATTCTTTCCAATCAATCCGTTGGGCTATTCCTATAAGTGTCACAAACAGCCCTAGAGTTCGTACTAGAATAACACCTTAAGACACAAATCAATCAAAACCCTAATGTCACCTAGATACTCCAATGTCACCTCAAGTATCCATGGGTATGATTATACGATATGCATCACACAATCTCAATTCATCTATTCAACCAACACATAGGACCTCAAAGAGTGTCCCAAAGTTTCTACCGGAGAATCACGACGAAAACGTGTGCCAACCCCTATGCATAGGTTCATGAACCCGCAAGTTGGTCACCAAAACATACATCAAGTGGCACGTGGTATCCCATTATCACCACAGATATCCACGGCAAGACATACATCAAGTGTTCTCAAATCTTTAAAGACTCAATCCGATAATATAACTCCGAAGGGGAAACTCAATTCATTACAAGAGAGTAGAGGGGGAGAAGAAACATCATAGGATCCAAATATAATAGCAAAGCTCGCGATACATCAAGATCGTATCATCTCAAGAACACGAGAGAGAGATCAAACACATAGCTACTGGTACATACCCTCAGCCCCGAGGGAGAACTACTCCCTCCTCGTCATGGAGAGCACCGGGATGATGAAGATGGCCACCTGGGAAGGATTGCCCCCTCTGACAGGGTGCCGAAATGGGTCTAGATTGGCTTTTGGTGGCTACAGAGGCTTATGGCGGCGGAACTCCCGATCTATTGTGCGTTTTGGAAGTTTTAGGCTACGCGGAGTTATATAGGCGGAAGAAGTACGCCAGGGAAGCCACGAGGGCCCCATGAGGCAGGGGGCGCGCCCTAGGGGTGTGGGCGCGCCCCCACCCTCGTGGCTTCCTCGTTCCTTCCCTAACATGGGGTCCAAGTCCATCGGGTGGCTTTCGTTCCAAAAATAACTTCTCTAGTTGATTTCATTCCATTTCGACTCCGTCTGATATTCCTTTTCTTCAAAACACTGAAATAGGCATAAAACAGCAAATCTGGGCTAGGCCTTCGGTTAATAGGTTAGTCCCAAAAATAATATAAAAGTGCATAATAAAGCCCAATATTGCCCAAAATAGTAGATAACATAGCATGGAGCAATCAAAAATTATAGATACGGTGGAGACGTATCAGACCGCCTGTCAAGTTTCGTGCCATTTGGACTTCGTTTGACACTCCAACGGTTAACCGAGGGACCGAAAAGGCATCGTGTGTGTTGCAGCCCAACACCTCTCCAAAGTGGCCGAAAACCCACCTAAACCCTCTCCATCATCTAGATCGTTTGATCACGATCGCGTGGCCAAAAACCGCACCTCATTTGGAGTCTCCTAGCTCCCTCTACCTCTATATAAAGGCCACTCCCTGAAATTTTCGGGCAAAACTTAGTCCATCTCCCTCCTCCCGCAGCCGGACATCTCCACCGGACGTCCGGACACGTCCGCTGCCGCCCTCGTCCAATCGGGACGCGCCACGTCGCCTAGGGCTGAGCCCCACATCGCCGCGCCGCCAGGGCCCGCGGGGCCCATCGCCGGCCCTCCCCGGCCCGTAGCAGCGCCCGCGTCCCGCCGCCACCTGCTTCCTCCCGCGCCGCCCGAGCTCTCTAGCGCCGCCGCCCGCCATCTGCTCCGGCCGCCGCGCGCCATCGCCGGCGCCGCCCCGCTCCGGCAGCCGCGTCCTCACTCCGGCGCCGCTCACCGGCCACCGCCGCCTCGCCGCCCCCTCGTCGATCGCGCCAAGTCCGACTCCGGCGACCACGCCCCGGATCCGGCCTCTCCTCACTCCGACAGCCCTGTTCCGGCAAAACTCCGGTCGGGCGAACCTCGGGCCGCGTGCAGCTACAGTGATCCAGCTCGATCCAGATCTGGAATCCCTCGGTTCACTTTTGACCTAACCCTAGTTATTTTTTTGCATACTTTGACATGCCATAACTCTGCATCCGTGGCTCCGGTTCGTGCGTGTAGCATATCGAAATGTTCGTCTTGACGAGTACTTCATTTCATCTCATTGCATCATGTTCATTTGAGCTCATCTTGATGTCCGAAATGCTGTTGGAAGAGGGCTATGTGATGTTAGTTTCAGATTATTATCAGCAAATGCACTTTTGTCATTTTTGCCATGATTAATGTGTGCATGCTATGATCTTGAGCTCTACATGTGATTTGAAGTATGCCATGCCATCTTTACATGGGTGTATGCCATGTATTTTTGTGATCTCTGTGGTGACTAGCACAAGCATGCAAAGTAGCTTACTTAATGTTGCTGATTTCAGAGACTTAGAAATATTCTAAGTCATTGCCCTGTCTATATTTTTGTGCCATGTGTTCATGTTGCTACCGAGTGATCCATGCCTCTTTTGAGCATGATCAGTAAGGATGTTTTGTAGATATTGTGATGCTCTATCCATCCATGTTTTTGTTTGCAATTATGGAGCACCCTAGCTTGAGTCAATCGAGCTCTACTTTTGCTATAAAATGTTCCTGGCAGATTGTTAACTTGTTTAGCAATTTTGCCGAGGTTGTTGTAGTTGATCCGTGCATGCTATGTTGTTGTTCTTGCCATGTCTTGCTTCTATGCCATGTATACTTGCTGGGTGTATGCTTAGTTTGTCATGCTTTGCTTTGTGGTGAGTGCATCGAGCTCGTAAACATGCCTACTTGTTATCTGTTTTGCCATGTTCCAGTTTTTCTCTAAATCTGAATCTGTTAACGATAATTGCTATGTTCACATGGTTGCCATTGTATTTTCTGATCCCTTTTGGCTTATGGTCAGTAAGGGACTTTTGTTGTATGCTTTGAGTAGCTTCATGCCATGCCTTGCTTTGTCATGATATGTTCCTGTAGCATGTTGTTATCTTGCTCTAAACATTGCTTCCTGATGTTAAATTCCTGACTTGATATTAATTTCACTGAGTCCGAAACCTGATATCTTTTGCACTTTTGTCATGCTTGTTTGAATATGCTATTGAGTGAATTAGCCGTAGCTTAGTGTTCATCTTTTGTCAAGCATCTTGAGTGGATCCCTGCCATGTATTTTGTTGCTATGTTAGAGTGCTGTAGCATGTTGTTCTTGATGCATTTAGATGGCCTCGTGCTGTTAATCGCAGATCGGTGCCATATTTGTTTTGCTTGCCATTTCCAAACCGTGCATCCGATTCCAGTGATCTTTATATCGATTTTGACCGAAATCAACTCCCCTTTCCAGTGGCACTTTTGGTTTTGTAAGTTGAGGCCAGGTTCAATCATTCCTTTCCGAGACATGCATATGCATCGCACACCGCATCCCGCATGTCATACCATGTTTTGCATCATGTTGCTTGTGCATTGCACGTGGTTGATTGTGTCTCCCTTTGCTTGTTGTTCTTTCTTGGGTAGAGCCGGGAGACGAGTACGTGATCGAGGATCCCGTTGAGTACGCTTACGAGGATCAGGCTAACGTCAACTCGGAGAACTTTGCAGGCAAGATGACCATACCCTCGAAATCACTTCTATCTTTGCTTGCTAGATGCTCGCTCTTTTTCTATACCTATGCTACGATACATACAACTTGCTTACCATGCCTCCCATATTGCCATGTCCAACCTCTAACCCACCTTGTCCTAGCAAACCGTTGTTTGGCTATGTTACCGCTTTGCTCAGCCCCTCTTATAGCGTTGCTAGTTACAGGTGAAGATTGGAGTTTGTTCCTTGTTGGAACATGTTTATTGTTGGGATATCATTATTATATCTTGTCTACTTTAATGCACCTATATACTTGGTAAAGGGTGGAAGGCTCGGCCTTATGCCTGGTGTTTTGTTCCACTCTTGCCGCCCTAGTTTCCGTCATACCGGTGTTATGTTCCTTGATTTTGCGTTCCTTACACGGTTGGGTTATAATGGGAACCCCTTGAAAGTTCGCCTTGAATAAAACTCCTCCAGCATGGCCCAACCTTGGTTTTACCATTCGCCACCTAGCCTCTTTTTCCCTTGGGTTCCGCGGACTCAAGGGTCATCTTTATTTAAACCCCCGGGCCAGTGCTCCTCTGAGTGTTGGTCCAACCTGTCAACCGCCGGTGGCCACCAGGGGCAACTCTGGGCTGGCCTACCGGAAGTTTGGACAATCCGGTGTGCCCTGAGAACGAGATATGTGCAGCTCCTATCGGGATTTGTCGGCACATTCGGGTGGTTTTGCCGGTTTAGTTTTACCATTGTCGAGATGTCTTGTAACCGGGATTCCGAGTCTGATCGGATTGTCTTGGGAGAAGGAATATCCTTCGCTGGCCGTGAGAGCTTGTGATGGGCTAAGTTGGGACTCCCCTGCAGGGTTTTGAACTTTCGAAAGCCGTGCCCGCGGTTATGGGCAGATGGGAATTTGTTAATGTTCGGTTGTAGAAAACCTTAAATTAAACTTAATTAAAATTGAATCAACAGAGTGTGTGGCCGTGATGGTCTCTTTTCGGCGGAGTCCGGGAAGAGAACACAGTCTCGAGTTATGTTTGATCGTAGGTTGTTCTAGGATCACTTCTTGATCATAGTTTATCGACCGTGCCTTTGCCTTCTCTTCTCGCTCTCATTTGCGTATGTTAGCCACCAAATATGCTAGTCGCTTGCTGCAGCTCCACATCATACCTTTTACCCTTCCTATAAGCTTAAATAGTCTTGATCGCGAGGGTGTGAGATTGCTGAGTCCCCGTGACTCATAGATTACTTCAAAACTAGATGCAGGGACCGATGATACCGCTCCAGGAGATTCGGATGAGCTCAAGTGGGAGTTCGATGAGGACTCAGGACGATACTACGTTTCCTTTCCAGACGATCAGTAGTGGTGCCCAGTTGGGGCGATCGGGGACTTTGTCGCATTTGGGGTTGTTCTTTATTTTGGGTTCCGTAGTCAGACCTTGAGTGTATCTAGATGGATGTAATGATATTTATGCTATTTATGTGATGTGGCGAGTGTAAGCCAACTATGTATCTTTTCCCTTATTTATTACATGGGTTGTTGTGAAGATTACCTCACTTGCGACATTGCTTTCAATGCGGTTATGCCTCTAAGTCGTGCTTCGACACGTGGGAGATATTGCCGCATCGAGGGCGTTACACAGGTTTTATGCATAGATGTTATATGCACGAGTAGAACACAAGTGAGTTGTGAGCGATACAAGTCATACTGCTTACCAGCATGTCAAACTTTGGTTCGGCGGTATTGTTGGATGAAGCGGCCCAGACCGACATTACACGTACGCTTATGCAAGACTGGTTCTACCGACGTGCTTTGCACATAGGTGGCTGGCAGGTGTCAGTTTCTCCAACTTTAGTTGTACCGAGTGTGGCTACGCCCGGTCCTTGAGAAGGTTAAAACAACACTAACTTAACGAACTATCATTGTGGTTTTGATGCGTAGGTAAGAACTGTTCTTGCTCAGCCCGTAGCAGCCACGTAAAACTTGCAACAACAAAGTAGAGGACGTCTAACTTGTTTTTGCAGGGCATGATGTGATGTGATATGGTCAAGGCATGATGCTATATTTTATTAGATGAGATGATCATGTTTTGTAACCGAGTTATCAGCAACTTGCGGGAGCCATATGGTTGTCGCTTTATTGTATGCAATGCAAATGCCCTGTAATGCTTTACTTTATCACTAAGCGGAAGCGATAGTCGTAGAAGCATAAGTTGGCAAGACGACAACGATGCTACGATGGAGATCAAGGTGTCGCACCGGTGACGATGGTGATCATGACGGTGCTTCGGAGATGGAGATCACAAGCACAAGAAGATGATGGCCATATCATATCACTTATATTGATTGCATGTGATGTTTATCTTTTATGCATCTTATCTTGCTTTGATTAATGGTACCATTATAAGATGATCTCTCACTAAATTATCAAGATATAAGTGTTCTCCCTGAGTATGCACTGTTGCGAAAGTTCTTCGTGCTGAGACACCACGTGATGATCGGGTGTGATAGGCTCTACGTTCAAATACAACGGGTGCAAAATAGTTGCACATACGGAATACTCAGGTTAAACTTGACGAGCCTAGCATATAACAGATATGGCCTCGGAACACGGAGACCGAAAGGTCGAGCGTGAATCATATAGTAGATATGATCAACATAGTGATGTTCACCATTGAAACTACTCCATCTCACGTGATGATCGGACATGGTTTAGTTGATATGGATCACATGATCACTTAGAAGATTAGAGGGATGTCTATCTAAGTGGGAGTTCTGAAGTAATTTGATTAATTGAACTTTCATTTATCATGAACTTAGTCCTGGTAGTATTAGCATATCTATGTTGTAGATCAATAGCTCGCGTTTAGCTCCCCTGTTTTATTTTTGATATGTTCCTAGAGAAACTAAGTTGAAATATGTTAGTAGCAATGATGCAGATTGGAACCGTGATCTGAGGATTATCCTCATTGCTTCACAGAAGAATTATGTCCTTGATGCACCGCTAGGTGACAGACCTATTGCAGGAGCAGATGCAGACGTTATGAACGTTTGGCTAGCTCAATATGATGACTACTTGATAGTTTAGTGCACCATGCTTAACAGCTTAGAATCGGGACTTCAAAGACGTTTTGAACATCATGGACCATATGAGATGTTCCAGGAGTTGAAGTTAATATTTCAAGCAAATACCTGAGTTGAGAGATATGAAGTCTCCAACAAGTTCTATAGCTAAAAGATGGAGGATGATAGCTCAAGCAGTGAGCATGTGCTCAGATTGTCTGGGTACTACAATCGCTTGAATCAAGTGGGAGTTAATCTTCCAGATAAAATAGCGATTGACAGAATTCTCTAGTCACCATCACCAAGTTAGTAGAACTTCATGATGAACTATAGTATGCAAGGGATGACGAAAATGATTCCCGAGCTTTTCATGATGATGAAATCGATGAAGGTAGAAATCAAGAAAAGCATCAAGTGTTGATGGTTGACAAGACCACTAGTTTCAAGAAAAAGGGCAAAGGGAATAAGGGGAACTTCAAGAAGAATGGCAAGCAAGTTGCTGCTCAAGTGAAGAAGCCCAAGTCTAGACCTAAGCCTGAGACTAAGTGCTTCTACTGCAAAGGGACTGGTCACTGGAAGCAAAACTGCCCCAAGTATTTGGCGGATAAGAAGGATGGCAAAGTGAACAAAGGTATACTTGATATACATGTTATTGATGTGTACTTTGCTAGTGTTTATAGCACCCCCTCAGTATTTGATACTAGTTCAGTTGTTGTGATTAATAACTCGAAACGGGAGTTGCAGAATGAACAGAGACTAGTTAAGGGTGAAGTGACGATGTGTGTTGGAAGTGGTTCCAAGATTGATATGATTATCATCGCACACTCCCTATACTTCCAGGATTAGTGTTAAACCTAAATAAATGTTATTTCATGTTTGCGTTGAGCATGAATATGATTTGATCATGTTTATTGCAATACGGTTATTCATTGAAGTTAGAGAATAATAGTTGTTCTGTTTACATGAATAAAGCCTTCTATGGTCATACACCCAATGAAAATGGTTCGTTGGATCTAGATCGTAGTGATACACATATTCATAATATTGAAGCCAAAAGATGTAAAGTTAATAATGATAGTGCAACTTATTTGTGGCACCGCTGTTTAGGTCATATTGGTGTAAAGCGCATGAAGAAACTCCATGCTGATGGGCTTTTGGAATCACTTGATTATGAATCATTTTGATGCTTGCGAACCATACCTCATGGGCAAGATGACTAAGACTCCGTTCTTCGGAACAATGGAGCGACCCACTGACTTATTGGAAATAATACATACCGATGTATGCGGTCCAATGAGTGTTGAGACTCACGGCGGGTATCATTGTTTTTCTGACCTTCACAGATGATTTAAGCAGATACGTGTATATCTTCTTGATGAAACATAAGTCTGAAACATTTGAAAAGTTCATATAATTTCAAAGTGAAGTGGAAAATCATCGTAACAAGAAAATAAAGTTTCTACGATCTGATCGTGGAGGAGAATATTTGAGTTACGAGTTTGGTCTTCATTTGAAACAATGCGAAATAGTTTTGCAACTCACGCCACCTGGAACACCACAGCGTACACTACTAGGAAAAGGCCTACTAATGGCGCACCTAATTTGGCCATTAATGGCGCATTAGTGGTGCACCATTAGTGCCACGCCATTAGTATATTTTACTAATGGCGCACCTCAGATGCGCCATTAGTATATACAACAGCGCGCCATTAGTATGCTTCCCAGTGGGCCATGTATACCCAGGTGCTTTGGCATACTAATGGCGCACAACAACAAGATGCGCCATTAGTAACTTCGGCATACTAATGGCGCACTATTTAATGATGCGCCATTAGTATCCTTTGGCATACTAATGGCGCACTATGATGTGATGCGCCATTAGTATGAATATTAGTTTTTTTAATTTTTTAATTTTTTGTTTTTTGCACAGGTTACAAAATGTATAATTGGACAGAATATAGAGAGCACACATCAACAACAGATTCATCAAATACAATAGAAGATTAGTCTCTGAATACAATTCATCATATTAGTCTCCGAATACAATTCATCATATTAGTCTCCGAATTGAAAAGACCGAAGAAAGATAGAACATTATATTACAAGTCTCGAGACCGCGAGTAGCGAGTTTGTCTTCACATTACAAGTCGATATCGATCATCTAAACTACCATCACATAGAAGAGAGCTGCGGTCATGACGATGAGCATCATCACGATGAAACTCGTCTTCATCCGGTTCCTCCAGCGCTCCCTCCCCTCTCCCGCTAGATAGCGGGCGTATCTAGATTCGGCCTCGGCCCTAGTGGTGTACCCTTTGTAACTGTTACCGCTGAATCGGTGAACCTGTCTCCGACACTCCTCCCAGTCGTCGTAGACTCCGGGAACCTTACCCTTGTACACGACATACGACGGCATCGCTATGCAGTAGCCAAACGAAACGTTAGTACCAATTCACAGACAATACATAAGCAATATATAAGTATGCAACAGAACGATCGGAAGAGAAAAGCAAGACATTAATAGCATCGATTACATCTAAGTTGAACGACTCTCGAAACCAAAGAGACATACTACAAGTTCATTAAAGTTTAATTACAACATGAGCCAATCGATGTTTCAGAACTAGACACAGCATCACTGCTTTCGACTCGACTCAAGGGACCGGAGCGTGGATGAAGCCGCCGTCTATCGTGGGAGTCATGAAATAACGGTCGTTGTCAGCCTGCATTTGTAGCATTGTGTCGATGTCACTGTTGGACGGTTGATTTCTGAGGTAGAACTGCCCCGAGGTACGAAGGACATCTTGATGGATGATTTCCGCAAACTCCGACTGGATGCGAAAGAATTCTTGTCTGATGTCCGCGTCCTGGATTGCCGACACGCTCGCGGCCCAATCTTTGAGTTTACTCGGTAGCAGAAGTTGATGATGGTCCCGTACGATCGCCCGCATGTGATGGATGGCGTAGTAGGCACCCTTCTGACCGCCAGGCGGCTGCTTGACGCAGCAGAACGTCGTATTGTGGGAGAACACGTGCTTGCCGTACTTACGAATAGGCCTGGTGAAGGTGCCTCCAGATTTGACGTAGCCGGGGAGAACATCATCAAGAACCTTCTTGACATTTGTGTAGTCTACGTTCGACTGACGGTCCGGGTCGAAATACGTGGCCATGGAATATTTGGGGCTTAGGAGGATGAGCGTGCAATGTGTGTCACTGCAGAAAACACGGAATGTTAAAAGAAAAACGATCGAAATCTAAGAATTCATATGTTACGGGGCGGTTGAGGGGAGGACTTACTCGGGAAAGTAAGGCACGAGGAAGTTATCCTTATCTTGGTTTGCCAGAATGACGCCTTCGAGGTAAGAAGTCGCGACTTGCCGGTCCCCAGCGCTGCCCAAGATCTTGGCACGCATGTAGAAGGGGTCGACTATCACGATGTCCGGGGTCTTGTCGCGAATGATCCGCATCTCCATACTCAGCGAAAATAGCCGAACGAAGGTGTAGTGCAGCGGATGAAGGTTCAACATAGCGTGGATGTCATCAAACCGCAGGACGATCGTACCCCCGATGGAGTTATCCACAAAGCCCTTGCCCTCTGGCACCTTGGCCGCGAAAACCGGGTATGCCACATCCTTCTCTCCGAGACGCCGCTTCTCCAAAGAAAGAACACTGTCATGCAGACTCCGCATAGCACCGGTTGCAGCATCGAGCATATTTCTCGGTAGCATCGGCCTACCCGCCACATGCACCCTCCTCGAGATATCCTCAGGTGAAGGTGGCCCGTCCTGAGCACGGATCGTACTCGGTGCCGGCTGGCCCGCACCCTTGTTAGTCTTTCTTTTGCGTGCCTTCTTCTTCTCCTGTAATGGGACCGAGTTCTGCTCACAGACCGCCTTCTTGAGTGTGTTGGGGCTGATAATATTTCGCACCTCGCCTATCTGAGGCTCGGTGAAGTCGGCAGCTGGAGGCGTCTCCTGAGAGCTGAACGGCAGACGACGCCTGTTGCAACTTGGCTTCTCCGCGGTACCAGCTAGATCGCGCACGTCTTTTGTTGGGTTGGGTTCTTGAGAAGGAGGCCCCATGAAGTCGCCACCGTACCCATGATCGGCAAAGTACTGATCGACGTTGGCAAATGTATCGTCGTCGTCGTCGTTCTGATCCTGTGCCATATGCATGTTTGGATCCAGTGGCATAGGGATGTCCGGCACCGTTGCGGCGGTCTTGCCATGGGGCCGACTTGGCGCCGGCACGACTGGCGGTGTTGTCTTTGGGGTGGTGTCCCCCGCCCCCAAACGAATCTGGCTCTTCGGCCAAAGCAGGGGCCAGCTCAGGCAGGCGCTGAGGGTCATCACGTCATCATCGTCGGCCCCGACGGGTCGAATCGGAGGTAACAACTCGTCGCAGCCTGGCAGCACCCGAACCAGTTGAACCCTAAACAAGTTGGGTGGCATCTGGGTACCGTGGAACAAGGGGTTGCCCGGTTGAACGATTTTGCCCTTGGCGACATCGACCAACTCGTTGTTCACGAAGTGCAGGAGAGTGCACGGAACGTCGGCGGCGCCCTGCGAAAACATGTAGGGCGTCAGGGATGCCCAGTCAAAGGCAAGGAGATGAAGTCCTCGGCCGAGAGAGGCTTAATTAGTTACCGTGATGATGGCGTCGAGCTCGGCTAATGTCGAGGCACCGCCAACGGCGGGCGTGCAGTTGACGGAGGGGCCGCTTGCTGCAGAGGTGCCGGCCGGCGTACACCCGGGTGCATTAAGCTCCCGTGCCGGCGTCGGAGACACCAATGGCCCCGCCATCGCGTTCTGCGAGTTGCTGGCCGTGAAGCTAGGAATCGGGGGCGGCCCCTGTTGGCCGCCCGCAATCCACGCACTAATCCCCTGGATCAAGGTAGGCACAATGGCGGTGATCGTCCTTCCGAGTTGTTGTTCCACTTGCTCTTGGACAATCTCCGGAATCCGCGCCACCTGTGCCCTGAGTTCTTGAACCTCGCGCGCCTGGCTTTCCGAGCTGGTCTTTTTCTCCTTTCGCCCACCAGTGTTATAGTATGACGACCATTTTGTCGACAAGCCTTTGCCGGCCACACGACCAGCTGACGTCGGCTTACTGAGCTTATCCTTGTTCTTCATTACATTCAACGCCCTATTTAGAGTGGTGTCCCAAGGGTTGCTCTTAGTCGACCCCGCGCTACTGCTTTCAGTCGCCTGCGGAAGGAATGTGAACCATTTAGAAATTTGGCTTCATTAATTAGAATGCAACCATATGGAGCTAATTACGCGGGGGTGTATTCCTTACCAGAACAAGCTCAAGCGCCCTGGTCTTCGGATCCGTGGTAAGCTCCTTTGTTTTCGGGTCCTTCTTGTACCGGGCCCTGACAAAGTTCCTGGTCTGCTTGTCACCGTATTTATCGAAGAGGGGCGGTAGGCCTTGCTCGGCACGGTCCGCCTCCTCCTTGTCCCATATAGGCTCCGCCACTCTGTAACCGCCGGGACCGAGTGTGTGTTCCCCTAAGTTCAGCTCCCGCATTTCTTTCCCCCACTTACTTGATTCGGAGTTTGCGGTGCTCGAGCAATTGATCTTGAAGTCGTTGTAGTCATCTTCGGTGATCGAAGGATTTTTCTCCTTGATCTTCTCATAACTCTCACCTTTCTCGATCATTCTCTTCACATTGCTTTTCCAAGTAGACAGGGCCTTGCTCATCTTCGTGAGGGCAGCATTGTTCACTTTATTCCCTTTGAGGCTTGTGTTTTCAAATTCAGCGGGGAACTTGTATCGTTCGTGCAGCTTCGTGAAGAGGAGGTTGCGCAAATTCCCTCGGTCAGGATGCCTCAGGTTCTCGGTGTTGATCGAGACGGTGCTCCGGAGAATGCACCCGAGCTGAAGCGAGTACCCCTTGACTATTCGTTCGGGCGCCGTTGGATTCCCGTCGGAGTCCACTTCAGTAACTTCCTCCTTGAGGGTGCGGAGCACGGTCGGGCGCCGGTCCTTCCGTTGCCTCTTCGGTTGGCTGCCATCTGTGCGTGCGCCGCCATCATCAGTGGTGGCATCCTCGGCGGCACCATCAGTGGTGGCATCAGTGGGGTCATCCTCGGCGGTACCATCAGTGGTCTCAGGATCGGTGGGGAAGGCGGCGTCCTCATACAAGTGAGGTTGTTCCTCCATCTCCTGGGACAGCTCCCAGAATGCCTTGCCGCCCGAACCCCCGGCCTCATCGTTGTTGGCCATGTTTCTCTCTAAATAGGAACAAAGTTTGGTCAAAAAGTTGGTTATTGTCAAGGAACAAGATCATGGTCTCATCATTTAGGGTTTGTCGACACCGAGGCATCCTAAAAGCTAAGCTTTTATCATTGAGGGTTTTTCGACGCCGAGGCACCCTAAAAGCCTAAGCTTTCATCATTTCGGTTTTTATCGACACCGAGGCACCCTAAAAGCCATGCATTAGTCACAAGTACGCCGGGGCACTTGATCCTACTTAATTAACTACTAAGATACCCCGGCCCATGCATTAGTCACAAGTACCCCATATGTCCTATTTTTAGCAAAGTCATGCTAAAATTCACGGAAAATTTCAGCATGACCTTTGCTGAAAATAGGACATATGGAGTACCCGAATTTGCCGGAACGGAAGTTAATCGACATTCCGGCAAACTCAAGGGCCTCTCGGGGTACCTGCAAAATCATTATCCAATGAAGGAATTGTGCCGCACACTGCTGCCTCACACTGCTGCCAAAATCATTATCGACATGCTGAACTTGTATTTCACTCTGCATAGCTGAACAGTCTAACAACCAGAAATATATAACAAGAACTGCACTGCAACCAGAAAATTTAATCATGGAGATTACACTGAAAATATGGGCTAAATTACACTGTAATTCTAGGGTATATTACACTGACAAATACACTCAAAATATGGGATAAATTGCACTATAATTCTGGGGTATATTACACTGAGAATTCATCAAAAGTTGCTGAGCTTACACTAAAATACATCTGCACTGCAGGGCTTGTACACACAAATTCAGTGAGATGATCTAACACTGACAAAATAAAGGAAACACCTACTGAACCAATACAGGGCTAAAAACACATGGGGATTACACTTAAAAACATCCAGTGAAAGGCACTAGAAAACCATATAGACACAGGAATAAAGCAGAGCTGACTCATTAAATCTGATACACTGAGAAAACCCTAAACTAGGGAAACTAATCACCTGCATCTAACCTACCAGGAGGTAACTGAACAAATTCAAGAACTACAACAGCAACACGAACCAATACAGAGATATGAAAGCACAAGTTACTAGCATTTGCCTAAAAACTACATAACTAGGATATGAAAGCACAAGTTACTAGCATTTTCCTAAAAACTACATAACTAGTGGACCAACTCTCTGTCTGTAACAAGAACTATAACTAGGAAGCTAGCACCAGATGCACTTGGGGATATACTAGTTATGCACTTCACATCCGGATGGCAATTACCTAGTATTTTAAGCTAAAATTACCTAGTAAGTGCTCAATCAATAAGGTACAAGGTAAACTGAATTGACTTTCCAAATTGACAAGCGCAGACAGAGCATAAGCAAAGAGGTCAACTGCTAATATCTATTCAATGCAAATAGTAGACATCTGAGTTCTGGTGCTCATATTGGAACATCCAGAACACCAAAGGCATCTTCAAAGTGAAAATTCTTACCCCTACACAACTATTCGGCATAATCAGAATTCAAAAGTAACATTCTTCGATATAGATCATGGGTGCTCGGGGGAAAGTAGCACAAACAGACAATGCAAACAACCAATCAACTAGTGAAGCCAATCAAGAACCTAGAGATATAGCTAGCAAACTGAGAAGCACATGCAGAGCAAAAGCGAAAAGGTTACATGTTCACTGCGAAATAATAGATGCGTGAGTTCCAGTGCCCATATATGAAAAATCTTGAGCAGCAAAGGGCATCATCATCAAAGTGAAACTCTTAAGCCCTACATAATTATGCAGCCTTGATCACACATGACATTACTGGATTTAGATCTATTGTAGTAAATATAAGTACTTGGATGCTCAGATTTAAAGTAAAGTGCACGAGCAGGCAATGCAAACACACAATCAATTGGTGAAAACCATCGACAACCTTGGGACAAATACGGTGCATCAAACCTAGATAATCAGTGGACCAATTCTAAGTATGTATCAAGAACTATAGCTAGGAAGTTAGCAACAGTTGAACTTGGGGATATACTAATCATGAACAATCTCTCCTGGTCGGTCCAACTCAGAAATCATACCATTGTCTAAAACTGCTTAATAGATTCAGATCATCTAATTGTGAATCATGTGATTTGGGGTTTCAATTTCAGATCATCTTTTACTTATCAACAAGATTGCAACAGTTGCAGACACCTCACACTAACAGTTTCAGACTTGAATAGATTCAGATAACTAAGAAGAACATATCCGGAGGAGGGAGGGAGGATGGGGGTGCATTACCCTAATGTGCTAAACGACGTAAGCGCGTGCGCGCGAGGGGGAGAGGGGGAGAGGAGGAGGGGGAGCTCACGGTGGCCGTAGGGATAGGGCAGTGGGGCGCGGGGAGGATGTCGGGGACGACGACGACGCAGGGGAGGAGGCGACGAGGTCCGGGTGGTGGTGGTGCTCCGGCGACGGTGGTGTGGACGGGGCGGCGTCCGGGCCGCCGGCGACGAGGGCGGCGGGGCGATGGCGTCCAACGAGGTGGGGCGACGGGGAGAGCGGCGCCGACGTCGGGGCCTCAGGCGGCGGTGGTTGGAGACGTCGCGGCGGGGTCGAGGCGGCGTCGGGGCGGCGTCGAGGCGGCGGGGCAGCGTCGAGGCGGCGGGGCAGCGGCGTCGGGAGAGGAGAGGGGAAGGGGATCGAGGGCGAGGGCGAGGGAGAGAGAGGGGATAGGTTTGGGCCGGGGTGGAAATATGGATGGGGGCGGCACAATACTAATGGCGCACCACCCCTCGGTGCGCCATAAGTACATCCATACTAATGGCGCACCTCACCCTGGTGCGCCATTAGTACATCCATACTAATGGCGCACCTCACCCTGGTGCGCCATAAGTACATCCATACTAATGGCGCACCTCACCCCGGTGCGCCATTAGTATTTGTGTTTAAATATGTTCAAACTTGTTTTATAAGACAGTAATAATTTTTTATAAGACAGTAATAATTTTTTTATAAGATGGCTACTGCAACAGTAATATTTTTTTATAAGACAGTAATAATTTTTTAAAAATATCATCAAACAGTAATGCCGGTGGAGCGGGGGAGGGTGCGCGGGGTGCGGGGGGGGTCGGCGGCGGCGGTTGAGTAGGGGAGGGTGCGGGGGTCGCGGCGGCGGTTGAGTAGGGGGGGTGCGGGGGTCGGCGGCGGCGGTTGAGTAGGGGAATCGAGGGTGCGGGGGGTCGGCGGCGGCGGCCGGTGGACCGGGGGGTGCTCGGCGGCGAGGGGGACCGGATCTGGCGAGGTGGGATAGCGATCGAGATGGAGGGGGATCGAGATCGAGTGTCCATGAAATTTAAAAATATTCATGATAGTTCAAAAAGTGCCCATGAAATACAATCGAGAAATGAAGGCTACGATTTAAATACAATCGATCTTAGCTAGCTATCTGTTCACAATCTTCTTGCCCTTCTTTTTCGCAAATGGAGTTCTTCTGTGGAACGGACGTCCTTTAGGTAGGGTGGTCCTGCTTCTTCTTGTGGTGTATGCTGCTACTTCATCATCGTCGTCATGTTCGATCCTCGGGTCGCCGTACTTGTCGAAGTCTTGCTCATTGGCTACTCCATCCATTCCGATGATCTTCCTTTTGCCTCTCCTCACGACAACACGACTGGGCTTTGACGGGTCGGTAATGAAGAAGCATTGGTCCACTTGGGAAGCCAGTACCCATGGCTCATTTTTCGCGGTGACGTTTGCGCCCGCGGTCTTGGATTTGGCTTCGGGTATAACCATGGTGGTGAAATACCGGTCTTCTTTTAGGACGCTCTTCGCCCATCTGACACGGAACATCGGGACCTTCTCTCCAGCGTAGCTCAGCTCCCAGATCTCCTCGATCCTTCCGTAGTATCTGTCCTTGTCGTTACCGGTGTAGGATTCCATCGTTACCCCGGAGTTCTGATAACCATCGCTCTTCATGTCCTTGGCCTCGGTGTAGAATGTGTAGCCGTTGATATCGTACGCCTCATAGGTCATCAGGTTGTGCTCGGCGCCCTGTGACAAGGCGAATATGAGTTGTTCTTCCGCGGAAGAATCCTCATGTAAAGGGTACGACAGAAGCTTCTGCTTGAACCAACGCGTGAAACATGAGTTGTGCTCTTTGAGTATATCTCCGTCCGTCCTCTGTTGGCCTCGGTCATTGTACGTCTTCTTAATAAAGGTTTTGTGCTCTACCACCCAAGGATCGACCACGTCTATGTGTTGTAGCGCGACTAGGTTTGCTCTTTCAAAGTCGGCGAGTCGACCCTCGAAGTCGACATGCATTTCGCGGCGACCCTCACGGTGACCCCATCCAGCGAGCCTGCCGAGGTGCCTGTTGACGGGCAGACCAACGGGGTTCTCGATGCCTAGATAATTCGTGCAGTAGGAGATGCACTCTTCGGTCAGAAAGCCCCTGGCTATGCTTCCCTCTGGACGTGACATGTTGCGAACGTATCCTTTGATGACACCATTCATCCTTTCGAACGGCATCATGCTGTGCAGGAACGTCGGCCCGAGTTGGATGATATCGTCCATGATATGGACCAGCAGATGCACCATAACGTCGAAGAATGCGGGCGGGAAGTACATCTCAAGCTCGCATAGTATCACCACGATCTCTTCCTGTAGCCTTCTGAGTTGCCTCACGCCAACAGACTTCCGAGAGATGACGTCGAAAAAGTTGCATAGGCCAAATAGCGTTTCACGGACGTGCGCGTCCATGATCCCACGGATTGCAACTGGAAGTATCTGCGTCATCAGCACGTGACAGTCGTGAGACTTCATCCCGCTGAACTTCTGCTTCGCTGGGTCTAGGTATCTGCTTATCTTCCCCGCGTAACCGTAAGGAAGTTTTACTCCTAGGAGGCAGGTGAAAAACTGCTCGATCTCCTCCTGACTTAGAGTGAAGCACGCGGGAGGGTAGTCATTTCCGGTCTTCTTGGCCTTTTTGCCTTTGCGACGACTTTCCGTGTCCTGCTTCGCCTCATCATCATCATCATCATATATAGCGTGAAGCTCCTGCCTGATGCCCATTGATTTCAAGTCTGCCCTTGCTTTCGGCCCATCTTTGGTCCTCTCTGGCATGTTGAGCAGGGTACCAAGCAGACTCTCGCACACGTTCTTCGTGATATGCATTACATCAAGGCTGTGAGGCACACGGTGGATCTTCCAGTACGGCAAGTCCCAGAAAACAGACCTCGTTTTCCATACCTTCACCAGCGGCTCTGGCGCCTTTCGCTTCTTTCCCGGCTCTGGCGCCTTTTGCTTCTTTCCCGGCAGTGGGCAATCTTTCCAATTTTTCAACAGCTCGTCTATTTCCTCGCCGCTCCTCGTACGCGGGCGTCCTCGGGGTTCGGTTTCACCATCGAACAGATCCTTGCGTTTTCTCCACGGGTCATCGTCGCGAAGCCACCTTCGATGTCCCATGAACACGGTTTTCGAAGACCCGGGATCTCTATCTAGCTGGCGATACGTTGTGTCATCCATGCACCTGACGCATCCAGAAAATCCGTGGACCACCTGCCCCGCGACATATCCGTAACCGAGATAGTCGTGCACCGTCGTGAGCAGCGCGGCTCTCATAGGGAAATATTCTTTCTCTGCGGCGTCCCACGTATTGGCTGGCGTTTTCCACAGCGTGTCAAGCTCCTCTTTCAGCAGCCCCAGATACAGATTGATGTCGTTCCCTGGTTGTTTCGGTCCTTCAATTAGCATACTCATGTGAATGTACTTCCTCTTCATGCACAACCAGGGGGGAAGGTTGTACATCCACACAAACACAGGCCAGGTGCTATGTGTGCTTCTCTGGCTGCCAAACGGATTGACTCCATCGGTGCTCGCGCCCAGCACGATGTTCCTTGGATCGTTCCCAAATTCTAGGTCTTCGAAGTTCAACGCTTGCCACTGGCTCGCATCCTTAGGGTGACTCAGCATCTTGTCTTTTTTATCTATCTCCGGATCATTTGCGTCATCTTCTCGCTTCTTCTCCTCCCTATCCGCGTGCCAACGCAGGAGCTTTGCTACCTTAGGGTCCGCGAAATACCGCTGCAGACGAGGAGTGATCGGAAAGTACCACACCACTTTTCGAGGAGCTTTCTTCCTCTTCTTGTATCGAGTGACGCCGCACACCGGACATATGGTAGACTCCGCGTGCTCGTCCCGATAAATGATGCAATTGTTCATGCACACATGGTATTTCACGTGCGGTAAATCCAGAGGACACACGATTTTCTTCGCCTCCTCCAAACTGGTCGGGCACTTGTTCCCCTTGGGAAGACGTTCGTGCCAGAATGACATGTTCTCGTCGAAGCATGCGTCGGTCATTTTGTGTTTTACCTTCATCTCCAGAGCCATGAGCGTTACTTTCAGGCGGGTATCCTCGGGCCTGCATCCTTCATACAATGGAGTAACCGCGTCTAACTCAAGTTGATCCATCTTGGCTTTCTCTCGGGCGGCAGCTCTTGCGTTATCCGTCTGCTTGAGAAGCAGCTCTTGAATATGAGGGTCCTGCACCCAGCCCATCGATGGTCCAGCGTCGTCTGCTCCGCCGGCATCATCATCTTCATGATCATGCCCGTCGTCTGCTCCGGCATCTTCCTCATCATCATGTCCTGCATCTTCTACATGATGACTGTGTACAGCATCACCGTCGTGATCATCTCCTGGGGATTCTTCGTCTTCTCGCCCGCCCGAGCCGCGGTGGTTGTCTTGCTGCCCTTCCTCATTTCTTGCCCGGCCCCCATGGACGACTTCGTAGTCATCTTCATCACCTTGCCACCGATAGCCATCCATGAAACCACGCAAGAGCAGGTGGTCCCGCACCTGCCCGGATTCCGGGTCCGCAATAAGGCTCTTCAGCTTGCATCTTCGACACGGACATCTTATCTCCGTCTCGTTCTTTTGAAGCATCTCGGCCTTCGCGGACCTCAAAAACCTATTCACGATGCCTTCGGTCATCGTGCGGACCATGGTCGCCTGCGGGGTAGAGCAAAACGATATTTTAGAACCAAGAAAAAATTTGGCATGACTTTCCCTAAAAATAGGACCAAAAAGAATGCTTAATGCCAAAATTCTCGCCGAAACGGAAATGAATCAACATTCCGGCAAAATATTGGCAACTATCGCATTTCAAATACCGGTACACCTCCAAACACAAACACATATGCAACACCACAAACATATGCAACACCACGAACATACATAGATCTAGCTAGGCCATAAAAAGTGCATGTGCACATTGTTGTAGGGAGAACAACATAAATATAGCTTCCCCCCTTACTTACCTATCAAAACAAGGTAATTTAACCACTTAAATTGAATGAATCTATGGTGGAAATGAGGTGAAAAAGAGGAGGCACCCGAGACAAGGAGGAGGTGGAGAGAATGAAGTGGGGAGAAAGTGAGTGTGGGTAGGAGAGGCTGTCCAAAATATCTTGTTGCTGCCCACTTACTAATGGCGCACCAACTCTAAATGCGCCATTAGTAATCCAGGTTACTAATGGCGCACCTTCTGGTGGTGCGCCATTAGTAGTTTTGCAAAAAAAACATACTAATGGCGCACTGTTCCACAGTGCGCCATTACTAGTTTAAACTAGTAATGGCGCACGGTCGAACAGTGCGCCATTAGTAGTTTTGCAAAAAAAGGAATAAAAAATAAACAACATTAGTGGCGCACTTTCCGACAGGTGCGCCATTACTAGTTACAACTAGTAATGGCACACTGTGTCTGGATGCGCCATTAGTATGTTTGGACAGGCGCACTAGTTCAAAAAAATTTGATACTAATGGCGCACCCTGGGCCAGGTGCGCCATTAGTAGTTTCAGCTCTAATGGCATATCAGAAGGTGGTGCGCCATTAGTATATACTAATGGCGCACCGCTTGTCTGGTGCGCCATTAGTGTCAATCCCATCTATAGCCCTTTTTCTAGTAGTGGTAATGGTGTGTCCGAACATCATAACCGTACTTTATTTGATATAGTGCAATCTATGATGTCTCTTACCGATTTACCACTATCGTTTTGGGGTTATGCATTAGAGACAGCTACATTCACGTTAAATAGGGCACCATCTAAATCCGTTGAGATGACACCTTATGAACTGTGGTTTGGCAAGAAACCAAAGTTGTCATTTCTTAAAGTTTGGGGTTACGATGCTTATGTGAAAAAGTTTCAACATGATAAGCTTGAACCCAAATCGGAGAAGTGCGTCTTCATAGGATACCCAAAATGTTGGGTACACCTTCTATCACAGATCCGAAGGCAAGATCTTTATTGCTAAGAATGGATCCTTTCTAGAGAAGGAGATTCTCTCGCAAGAAGTGAGTGGGAGGAAAGTAGAACTTGATGAGGTAAATGTACCTGCTACCTTATTGGAAAGTAGTTCATCACAGAAATTTGTTTATGTGACTCCTACACCAATTAGTGAGGAAGCTAATGATGATGATCATGTAACTTTAGATCAAGTTACTACCGAACCTCGTAGGTCAACCAGAGTGAGATCCGCACCAGAGTGGTACGGTAATCCTGTTCTGGAGGTCATGTTAATTGACCATGGCGAACCTACGAACTATGAGGAAGCGATGATGAGCCCAGATTCCGCGAAATGGCTTGAGGCCATGAAATCTGAGATGAGATCCATGTATGAGAACAAAGTATGGACTTTGATTGACTTGCCCGTTGATCGTGAGTCATTAAGAATAAATGGATCTTCAAGAGGAAGACGGACGCTGATAGTAGTGTTACTATCTACAAAGCTTGAATTGTCGCAAAAATGTTTTCGACAAGTTCAAGGTGTTGACCACGATGAGAATTTCTCACTCGTATCGATGCTTAAAAGTCTGTCCGAATCATGTTAGCAGTTGCCGCATTTTATGAAATCTGGCAAGTGGCTATCAAAACTACATTCCTTAATGGATTTATTAAAGAAGAGATGTATATGATGCAACCAGAAGGTTTTGTCAATCCTAAAGATGCTAACAAAGTGAGCAAGCTCCAGCAATCCATCTATGGACTGCTGCAAGCATCTCGGAGTTGTAATATATACTTTGATGAGTTGATCAAAGCATATAATTTTATACAGACTTGTGGTGAAGCCTGTATTTACAAGAAAGTGAGTGGGAGCACTACAATATTTCTGATAAATATATGTGAATGACATATTGTTGATCGGAAATAATGTAGAATTTTCTGGAAAGCATAAAGGAGTTTTTGAAAGGAGTTTTTTCAATAAAGACCTCGGTGAAGCTACTTATATATTGAGCATCAAGATCTATAGAGATAGTTCAAGACGCTTGATAAGTTTTTTCAATGAGTACATACCTTGACAAGATTTTGAAGTAGTTCAAAATGGAACAGTTAAAGAAAGAGTTCTTACCTATGTTACAAGGTGTGAAATAGAGTAAGACTCAAAGCCCGACCACGGCAGAAGATAGAGAGAGAATGAAAGTCATTCCCTATGCCTCAGCCATAGGTTCTATAAAATATGCCATGCTATGTACCAGATGTACTGTATACCCTACATTGTTTTTGGCAAGGGAGTACAATAGTGATCTAGGAGTAGATCACTGGACAACGGTCAAAATTATCCTTAGTGGAATAAGGATATGTTTCTTGATTATGGAGGTGACAAAAAGGTTCGTCGTAAAGGGTTATGTCGATTTTGACACTGATCCAGGTGACTCTGAGTCTCAATCTGGATATATATTGAAAGTGGGAGCAATTAGCTAGAGTAGCTCCAAGCAGAGCATTGTTGATATAGAAATTTGCAAAATACTTACGGATCTGAATGTGGTAGACCCGTTGACTAAACTTCTCTCACAAGAAAAACATGATCACACCTTAGTACTCTTTGGGTGTTAATCACATAGCGATGTGAACTAGATTATTGACTCTAGTAAACCCTTTGGGTGTTGGTCACATGTCGATGTGAACTATGGTCGTTAATCACATGGTGATGTGAACTATTGGTATTAAATCACATCGCGATGTGAACTAGATTATTGACTCTAGTGCAAGTGGGAGACTGAAGGAAATATGCCCTAGAGGCAATAATAAAGTTATTATTTATTTCCTTATTTCATGATAAATGTTTATTATTCATGCTAGAATTGTATTAACCGGAAACATAATACATGTGTGAATACGTAGACAAACAGAGTGTCACTAGTATGCTTCTACTTGACTAGCTCGTTGATCAAAGATGGTTAAGTTTCCTAACCATAGACATGAGCTGTCATTTGATTGACGGGATCACATCATTAGGAGGAGGATGTGATTGACTTGACCCATTCCATTAGCTTAGCACTTGATCATTTAGTTTATTGCTATTGCTTTCTTCATGACTTATACATGTTCCTATGACTATGAGATTATGCAACTCCTGTTTACTGGAGGAACACTTTGTGTGCCACCAAACGTCACAACGTAACTGGGTGATTATAAAGGTGCTCTACAGGTGTCTCCGAAGGTACTTGTTGGGTTGGCATATTTTGAGATTAGGATTTGTCACTCCGATTGTTGGAGAGGTATCTCTGGGCCCACTCGGTAATGCACATCACTATAAGCCTTGCAAGCATTGCAACTAATGAGTTAGTTGCGGGATGATTTATTAAGGAACGAGTAAAGAGACTTGCCGGTAACGAGATTGAACTAGGTATTGAGATACCGACGATCGAATCTCGGGCAAGTAACATACCGATGACAAAGGGAACAACGTATGTTGTTATACGTATGTTGCTATGTTCACATGGTTGCCACTGTATTTTCTGATCCCTTTTGGCTTATGGTCAGTAAGGGACTTTTGTTGTATGCTTTGAGTAGCTTCATGCTATGCCTTGCTTTGTCATGATATGCTCCTGTAGCATGTTGTTATCTTGCTCTAAACATTGCTTCCTGATGTTAAATTCCTGACTTGATATTAATTTCACTGAGTCCGAAACCTGATATCTTTTGCAGTTTTGTCATGCTTGTTTGAATATGCTATTGAGTGAATTAGTCGTAGCTTAGTGTTCATCTTTTGTCAAGCATCTTAAGTGGATCCCTGCCATGTATTTTGTTGCTATGTTAGAGTGCTGTAGCATGTTGTTCTTGATGCATTTAGATGGCCTCGTGCTGTTAATCGCAGATCGGTGCCATATTTGTTTTGCTTGCCATTTCCAAACCGTGCATCCGATTCCGGTGATCTTTATATCGATTTTGACCGAAATCAACTCCCCTTTCCAGTGGCACTTTTGGTTTTGTAAGTTGAGGCCAGGTTCAATCATTCCTTTCCGAGACATGCATATGCATCGCACACCGCATCCCGCATGTCATACCATGTTTTGCATCATGTTGCTTGTGCATTGCACGTGGTTCATTGTGTCTCCCTTTGCTTGTTGTTCTTTCTTGGGTAGAGCCAGGAGACGAGTACGTGATCGAGGAGCCCGTTGAGTACGCTTACGAGGATCAGGCTAACGTCAACTCGGAGAACTTTGCAGGCAAGATGACCATACCCTCGAAATCACTTCTATCTTTGCTTGCTAGATGCTCGCTCTTTTTCTATACCTATGCTACGATACCTACAACTTGCTTACCATGCCTCCCATATTGCCATGTCCAACCTCTAACCCACCTTGTCCTAGCGAACCGTTGTTTGGCTATGTTACCGCTTTGCTCAGCCCCTCTTATAGCGTTGCTAGTTACAGGTGAAGATTGGAGTTTGTTCCTTGTTGGAACATGTTTATTGTTGGGATATCATTATTATATCTTGTCTACTTTAATGCACCTATATACTTGGTAAAGGGTGGAAGGCTCGGCCTTATGCCTGGTGTTTTGTTCCACTCTTGCCTCCCTAGTTTCCGTCATACCGGTGTTATGTTCCTTGATTTTGCGTTCCTTACACGGTTGGGTTATAATGGGAACCCCTTAAAAGTTCGCCTTGAATAAAACTCCTCCAGCATGGCCCAACCTTGGTTTTACCATTCGCCACCTAGCCTCTTTTTCCCTTGGGTTCCGCGGACTCAAGGGTCATCTTTATTTAAACCCCCGGGCCAGTGCTCCTCTAAGTGTTGGTCCAACCTGTCAACCGCCGGTGGCCACCAGGGGCAACTCTGGGCTGGCCTACCGGAAGTTTGGACAATCCAGTGTGCCCTGAGAACGAGATATGTGCAGCTCCTATCGGGATTTGTCGGCACATTCGGGTGGTTTTGCCGGTTTAGTTTTACCATTGTCGAGATGTCTGATAACCGGGATTCCGAGTCTGATCGGATTGTCTTGGGAGAAGGAATATCCTTCGCTGGCCGTGAGAGCTTGTGATGGGCTAAGTTGGGACTCCCCTGCAGGGTTTTGAACTTTCGAAAGCCGTGCCCGCGGTTATGGGCAGATGGGAATTTGTTAATGTTCAGTTGTAGAAAACCTTAAATTAAACTTAATTAAAATTGAATCAACAGAGTGTGTGGCCGTGATGGTCTCTTTTCGGCGGAGTCCGGGAAGAGAACACAGTCTCGAGTTATGTTTGATCGTAGGTTGTTCTAGGATCACTTCTTGATCATAGTTTATCGACCGTGCCTTTGCCTTCTCTTCTCGCTCTCATTTGCGTATGTTAGCCACCAAATATGCTAGTCGCTTGCTGCAGCTCCACATCATACCTTTTACCCTTCCTATAAGCTTAAATAGTCTTGATCGCGAGGGTGTGAGATTGCTGAGTCCCCGTGACTCACAGATTACTTCAAAACTAGATGCAGGGACCGATGATACCGCTCCAGGAGATTCGGATGAGCTCAAGTGGGAGTTCGATGAGGACTCGGGACGATACTACGTTTCCTTTCCAGACGATCAGTAGTGGTGCCCAGTTGGGGCGATCGGGGACTCTGTCGCATTTGGGGCTGTTCTTTATTTTGGGTTCCGTAGTCAGACCTTGAGTGTATCTGGATGGATGTAATGATATTTATGCTATTTGTGTGACGTGGCGAGTGTAAGCCAACTATGTATCTTTTCCCTTATTTATTACATGGGTTGTTGTGAAGATTACCTCACTTGCGACATTGCTTTCAATGCGGTTATGCCTCTAAGTCGTGCTTCGACACGTGGGAGATATTGCCGCATCGAGGGCGTTACACAGGTTTTATGCATAGATGTTATATGCACGAGTAGAACACAAGTGAGTTGTGAGCGATACAAGTCATACTGCTTACCAGCATGTCAAACTTTGGTTCGGCGGTATTGTTGGATGAAGCGGCCCAGACCGACATTACACGTACGCTTATGCAAGACTGGTTCTACCGACGTGCTTTGCACATAGGTGGCTGGCAGGTGTCAGTTTCTCCAACTTTAGTTGTACCGAGTGTGGCTACGCCCGGTCCTTGAGAAGGTTCAAACAACACTAACTTAACGAACTATCGTTGTGGTTTTGATGCGTAGGTAAGAACTGTTCTTGCTCAGCCCGTAGCAGCCACGTAAAACTTGCAACAACAAAGTAGAGGACGTCTAACTTGTTTTTGCAGGGCATGATGTGATGTGATATGGTCAAGGCATGATGCTATATTTTATTAGATGAGATGATCATGTTTTGTAACCGAGTTATCAGCAACTTGCGGGAGCCATATGGTTGTCGCTTTATTGTATGCAATGCAAATGCCCTGTAATGCTTTACTTTATCACTAAGCGGAAGCGATAGTCGTAGAAGAATAAGTTGGCAAGACGACAACGATGCTACGATGGAGATCAAGGTGTCGCACCGGTGACGATGATGATCATGACGGTGCTTCGGAGATGGAGATCACAAGCACAAGAAGATGATGGCCATATCATATCACTTATATTGATTGCATGTGATGTTTATCTTTTATGCATCTTATCTTGCTTTGATTAATGGTACCATTATAAGATGATCTCTCACTAAATTATCAAGATATAAGTGTTCTCCCTGAGTATGCACTGTTGCGAAAGTTCTTCGTGCTGAGACACCACGTGATGATCGGGTGTGATAGGCTCTACGTTCAAATACAACGGGTGCAAAATAGTTGCACATGCGGAATACTCAGGTTAAACTTGACGAGCCTAGCATATAACAGATATGGCCTCGGAACACGGAGACCGAAAGGTCGAGCGTGAATCATATAGTAGATATGATCAACATAGTGATGTTCACCATTGAAACTACTCCATCTCACGTGATGATCAGACATGGTTTAGTTGATATGGATCACATGATCACTTAGAAGATTAGAGGGATGTCTATCTAAGTGGGAGTTCTGAAGTAATTTGATTAATTGAACTTTCATTTATCATGAACTTAGTCCTGGTAGTATTAGCATATCTATGTTGTAGATCAATAGCTCGCGTTTAGCTCCCCTGTTTTATTTTTGATATGTTCCTAGAGAAAACTAAGTTGAAATATGTTAGTAGCAATGATGCAGATTGGAACCGTGATCTGAGGATTATCCTCATTGCTTCACAGAAGAATTATGTCCTTGATGCACCGCTAGGTGACAGACCTATTGCAGGAGCAGATGCAGACGTTATGAACGTTTGTCTAGCTCAATATGATGACTACTTGATAGTTTAGTGCACCATGCTTAACGGCTTAGAATCGGGACTTCAAAGACGTTTTGAACATCATGGACCATATGAGATGTTCCAGGAGTTGAAGTTAATATTTCAAGCAAATACCTGAGTTGAGAGATATGAAGTCTCCAACAAGTTCTATAGCTAAAAGATGGAGGATGATAGCTCAAGCAGTGAGCATGTGCTCAGATTGTCTGGGTACTACAATCGCTTGAATCAAGTGGGAGTTAATCTTCCAGATAAAATAGCGATTGACAGAATTCTCTAGTCACCATCACCAAGTTAGTAGAACTTCATGATGAACTATAGTATGCAAGGGATGACGAAAATGATTCCCGAGCTTTTCATGATGATGAAATCGATGAAGGTAGAAATCAAGAAAAGCATCAAGTGTTGATGGTTGACAAGACCACTAGTTTCAAGAAAAAGGGCAAAGGGAATAAGGGGAACTTCAAGAAGAATGGCAAGCAAGTTGCTGCTCAAGTGAAGAAGCCCAAGTCTAGACCTAAGCCTGAGACTAAGTGCTTCTACTGCAAAGGGACTGGTCACTGGAAGCAAAACTGCCCCAAGTATTTGGCGGATAAGAAGGATGGCAAAGTGAACAAAGGTATACTTGATATACATGTTATTGATGTGTACTTTGCTAGTGTTTATAGCACCCCCTCAGTATTTGATACTAGTTCAGTTGTTGTGATTAATAACTCGAAACGGGAGTTGCAGAATGAACAGAGACTAGTTAAGGGTGAAGTGACGATGTGTGTTGGAAGTGGTTCCAAGATTGATATGATTATCATCGCACACTCCCTATACTTCCAGGATTAGTGTTAAACCTAAATAAATGTTATTTCATGTTTGCGTTGAGCATGAATATGATTTGATCATGTTTATTGCAATACGGTTATTCATTGAAGTTAGAGAATAATAGTTGTTCTGTTTACATGAATAAAACCTTCTATGGTCATACACCCAATGAAAATGGTTCGTTGGATCTAGATCGTAGTGATACACATATTCATAATATTGAAGCCAAAAGATGCAAAGTTAATAATGATAGTGCAACTTATTTGTGGCACCGCTGTTTAGGTCATATTGGTGTAAAGCGCATGAAGAAACTCCATGCTGATGGGCTTTTGGAATCACTTGATTATGAATCATTTTGATGCTTGCGAACCATACCTCATGGGCAAGATGACTAAGACTCCGTTCTTCGGAACAATGGAGCGACCCACTGACTTATTGGAAATAATACATACCGATGTATGCGGTCCAATGAGTGTTGAGACTCACGGCGGGTATCATTGTTTTTCTGACCTTCACAGATGATTTGAGCAGATACGTGTATATCTTCTTGATGAAACATAAGTCTGAAACATTTGAAAAGTTCATATAATTTCAAAGTGAAGTGGAAAATCATCGTAACAAGAAAATAAAGTTTCTACGATCTGATCGTGGAGGAGAATATTTGAGTTACGAGTTTGGTCTTCATTTGAAACAATGCGAAATAGTTTTGCAACTCACGCCACCTGGAACACCACAGCGTACACTACTCGGAAAAGGCCTACTAATGGCGCACCTAATTTGGCCATTAATGGCGCATTAGTGGTGCACCATTAGTGCCACGCCATTAGTATATTTTACTAATGGCGCACCTCAGATGCGCCATTAGTATATACAACTGTGCGCCATTAGTATGCCTCCCAGGGGGCCATGTATACCCAGGTGCTTTGGCATACTAATGGCGCACAACAACAAGATGCACCATTAGTAACTTCGGCATACTAATGGCGCACTGTTTATTGATGCGCCATTAGTATCCTTTGGCATACTAATGGCGCACTGTGATGTGATGCGCCATTAGTATGAATATTAGTTTTTTTTATTTTTTTATTTTCTTTTTTTTGCACAGGTTACAAAATGTATAATTGGACAGAATATAGACAGCACACATCAACAACAGATTCATCGAATACAATAGAAGATTAGTCTCTGAATACAATTCATCATATTAGTCTCCGAATACAATTCATCATATTAGTCTCCGAATTGAAAAGACCGAACAAAGATAGAACATTATATTACAAGTCTCGAGACCGTGAGTAGCGAGTTTGTCTTCACATTACAAGTCGATATCGATCATCTAAACTACCATCACATAGAAGAGAGCTGCGGTCATCACGATGAGCATCATCACGATGAAACTCGTCTTCATCCGGTTCCTCCAGCGCTCCCTCCCCTCTCCCGCTAGATAGCGGGTGTATCTAGATTCGGCCTCGGCCCTAGTGGTGTACCCTTTGTAACTGTTACCGCTGAATCGGTGAACCTGTCTCCGACACTCCTCCCAGTCGTCGTAGACTCCGGGAACCTTACCCTTGTACCCGACATACGACGGCATCGCTATGCAGTAGCCAAACGAAACGTTAGTACCAATTCACAGACAATACATAAGCAATATATAAGTATGCAACAGAACGATCGGAAGAGAAAAGCAAGACATTAATAGCATTGATTACATCTAAGTTGAACGACTCTCGAAACCAAAGAGACATACTACAAGTTCATTAAAGTTTAATTACAACATGAGCCAATCGATGTTTCAGAACTAGACACAGCATCACTGCTTTCGACTCAACTCAAGGGACCGGAGCGTGGATGAAGCCGCCGTCTATCATGGGAGTCATGCAATAACAGTCGTTGTCAGCCTGCATTTGTAGCATTGTGTCGATGTCACTGTTGCACGGTTGATTTCTGAGGTAGAACTGCCCCGAGGTACGAAGGACATCTTGATAGATGATTTCCGCAAACTCCGACTGGATGCGAAAGAATTCTTGTCTGATGTCCGCGTCCTGGATTGCCGACACGCTCGCGGCCCAATCTTTGAGTTTACTCGGTAGCAGAAGTTGATGATGGTCCCGTATGATCACCCGCATGTGATGGATGGCGTAGTAGGCACCCTTCTGACCGCCAAGCGGTTGCTTGACGCAGCAGAATGTCGTATTGTGGGAGAACACGTGCTTGCCGTACTTACGAATAGGCCTAGTGAAGGTGCCTCCAGATTTGACATAGCCGGGGAGAACATCATCAAGAACCTTCTTGACATTTGTGTAGTCTACGTTCGACTGACGGTCCGGGTCGAAATACGTGGCCATGGAATATTTGGGGCCTAGGAGGATGAGCGTGCAATGTGTGTCACTGCAGAAAACACGAAATGTTAAAAGAAAAACGATCGAAATCTAAGAATTCATATGTTACGGGGCAGTTGAGGGGAGGACTTACTCGGGAAAGTAAGGCACGAGGAAGTTATCCTTATCTTGGTTTGCCAGAATGACGCCTTCGAGGTAAGAAGTCGCGACTTGCCGGTCCCCAGCGCTGCCTAAGATCTTGCATGCATGTAGAAGGGGTCGACTATCACGATGTCCGGGGTCTTGTCGTGAATGATCCGCATCTCCATACTCAGCGAAAATAGCCGAACGAAGGTGTAGTGCAGCGGATGAAGGTTCAACATAGCGTGGATGTCATCAAACCGCAGGACGATCGTACCCCCAATGGAGTTATCCACAAAGCCCTTGCCCTCTGGCACCTTGGCCGCGAAAACCGGGTATGCCACATCCTTCTCTCCGAGACGCCGCTTCTCCAAAGAAAGAACACTGTCATGCAGACGCCGCATAGCATCGGTTGCAGCATCGAGCATATTTCTCGGTAGCATCGGCCTACCCGCCACATGCACCCTCCTCGAGATATCCTCAGGTGAAGGTGGCCCGTCCTGAGCACGGATCGTACTCGGTGCCTGCTGGCCCGCACCCTTGTTAGTCTTTCTTTTGCGTGCCTTCTTCTTCTCCTGTAATGGGACCGAGTTCTGCTCACAGACCGCCTTCTTGAGTGTGTTGGGGCTGATAATATTTCGCACCTCGCCTATCTGAGGCTCGGTGAAGTCGGCAGCTGGAGGCGTCTCCTGAGAGCTGAACGGCAGACGACGCCTGTTGCAACTTGGCTTCTCCATGGTACCAGCTAGATCGTGCACGTCTTTTGTTGGGTTGGGTTCTTGAGAAGGAGGCCCCATGAAGTCGCCACCGTACCCATGATCGGCAAAGTACTGATCGACGTTGGCAAATGTATCGTCGTCGTCGTCGTTCTGATCCTGTGCCATATGCATGTTTGGATCCAGTGGCATAGGGATGTCCGGCACCGTTGCGGCGGTCTTGCCATGGGGCCGACTTGGCGCCGGCACAACTGGCGGTGTTGTCTTTGGGGTGGTGTCCCCCGCCCCCCAACGAATCTGGCTCTTCGGCCAAAGCAGGGGCCAGCTCAGGCAGGCGCTGAGGGTCATCACGTCATCATCGTCGGCCCCGACGGGTCGAATTGGAGGTAACAATTCGTCGCAGCCTGGCAGCACCCGAACCAGTTGAACCCTAAACAAGTTGGATGGAATCTAGGTACCGTGGAACAAGGGGTTGCCCGGTTGAACGATTTTGCCCTTGGCGACACGACCAACTCATTGTTCACGAAGTGCAGGAGAGTGCACGGAACGTCGGCGATGCCCTGCGAAAACATGTAGGGCGTCAGGGATGCCCAGTCAAAGGCAAGGAGATGAAGTCCTCGGCCGAGAGAGGCTTAATTAGTTACCGTGATGATGGCGTTGAGCTCAGCTAATGTCGAGGCACCGCCAACGGCGGGCGTGCAGTTGACGGAGGGCCCGCTTGCTACAGAGGTGCCGGCCGGCGTACACCCGGGTGCATTAAGCTCCCGTGCCGGCGTCGGAGACACCAATGGCCCCGCCATCGCGTTCTGCGAGTTGCTGGCCTGAAGCTAGGAGTCGGGGGCGGCCCCTGTTGGCCGCCCGCAATCCACGCACTAATCCCCTGGATCAAGGTAGGAACAATGGCGGTGATCGTCCTTCCGAGTTGTTGTTCCACTTGCTCTTGGACAATCTCCGGAATCCGCGCCACCTGTGCCTTGAGTTCTTGAACCTCGCGTGCCTGGCTTTCCGAGCTGGTCTTTTTCTCCTTTCGCCCACCAGTGTTATAGTATGACGACCATTTTGTCGACAAGCCTTTGCCGGCCACACGACCAGCTGACGTCGGCTTACTGAGCTTATCCTTGTTCTTCATTACATTCAACGCCCTATTTAGAGTGGTGTCCCAAGGGTTGCTCTTAGTCAACCCCGCGCTACTGCTTTCAGTCACCTGCGGAAGGAATGTGAACCATTTAGAAATTTGGCTTCATTAATTAGAATGCAACCATATGGAGCTAATTACACGGGGGTGTATTCCTTACCAGAACAAGCTCAAGCGCCCTGGTCTTCGGATCCGTGGTAAGCTCCTTTGTTTTCGGGTCCTTCTTGTACCGGGCCCTGACAAAGTTCCTGGTCTGCTTGTCACCGTATTTATCGAAGAGGGGCGGTAGGCCTTGCTCGGCACGGTCCGCCTCCTCCTTGTCCCATATAGGCTCCGCCACTCTGTAACCGCCGGGACCGAGTGTGTGTTCCCCTAAGTTCAGCTCCCGCATTTCTTTCCCCCACTTACTTGATTCGGAGTTTGCGGTGCTCGAGCAATTGATCTTGAAGTCGTTGTAGTCATCTTCGGTGATCGAAGGATTTTTCTCCTTGATCTTCTCATAACTCTCACCTTTCTCGATCATTCTCTTCACATTGCTTTTCCAAGTAGACAGGGCCTTGCTCATCTTCGTGAGGGCAGCATTGTTCACTTTATTCCCTTTGAGGCTTGTGTTTTCAAATTCAGCGAGGAACTTGTATCGTTCGTGCAGCTTCGTGAAGAGGAGGTTGCGCAAATTCCCTCGGTCAGGATGCCTCAGGTTCTCGGTGTTGATCGAGACGGTGCTCCGGAGAATGCACCCGAGCTGAAGCGAGTACCCCTTGACTATTCGTTCGGGCGCCGTTGGATTCCCGTCGGAGTCCACTTCAGTAACTTCCTCCTTGAGGGTGCGGAGCACGGTCGGGCGCCGGTCCTTCCGTTGCCTCTTCGGTTGGCTGCCATCTGTGCGTGCGCCGCCATCATCAGTGGTGGCATCCTCGGCGGCACCATCAGTGGTGGCATCAGTGGGGTCATCCTCGGCGGTACCATCAGTGGTCTCAGGATCGGTGGGGAAGGCGGCGTCCTCATACAAGTGAGGTTGTTCCTCCATCTCCTGGGACAGCTCCCAGAATGCCTTGCCGCCCGAACCCCCGGCCTCATCGTTGTTGGCCATGTTTCTCTCTAAATAGGAACAAAGTTTGGTCAAAAAGTTGGTTATTGTCAAGGAACAAGATCATGGTCTCATCATTTAGGGTTTGTCGACACCGAGGCATCCTAAAAGCTAAGCTTTTATCATTGAGGGTTTTTCGACGCCGAGGCACCCTAAAAGCCTAAGCTTTCATCATTTCGGTTTTTATCGACACCGAGGCACCCTAAAAGCCATGCATTAGTCACAAGTACGCCGGGGCACTTGATCCTACTTAATTAACTACTAAGATACCCCGGCCCATGCATTAGTCACAAGTACCCCATATGTCCTATTTTTAGCAAAGTCATGCTAAAATTCACGGAAAATTTCAGCATGACCTTTGCTGAAAATAGGACATATGGAGTACCCGAATTTGCCGGAACGGAAGTTAATCGACATTCCGGCAAACTCAAGGGCCTCTCGGGGTACCTGCAAAATCATTATCCAATGAAGGAATTGTGCCGCACACTGCTGCCTCACACTGCTGCCAAAATCATTATCGACATGCTGAACTTGTATTTCACTCTGCATAGCTGAACAGTCTAACAACCAGAAATATATAACAAGAACTGCACTGCAACCAGAAAATTTAATCATGGAGATTACACTGAAAATATGGGCTAAATTACACTGTAATTCTAGGGTATATTACACTGACAAATACACTCAAAATATGGGATAAATTGCACTATAATTCTGGGGTATATTACACTGAGAATTCATCAAAAGTTGCTGAGCTTACACTAAAATACATCTGCACTGCAGGGCTTGTACACACAAATTCAGTGAGATGATCTAACACTGACAAAATAAAGGAAACACCTACTGAACCAATACAGGGCTAAAAACACATGGGGATTACACTTAAAAACATCCAGTGAAAGGCACTAGAAAACCATATAGACACAGGAATAAAGCAGAGCTGACTCATTAAATCTGATACACTGAGAAAACCCTAAACTAGGGAAACTAATCACCTGCATCTAACCTACCAGGAGGTAACTGAACAAATTCAAGAACTACAACAGCAACACGAACCAATACAGAGATATGAAAGCACAAGTTACTAGCATTTGCCTAAAAACTACATAACTAGGATATGAAAGCACAAGTTACTAGCATTTTCCTAAAAACTACATAACTAGTGGACCAACTCTCTGTCTGTAACAAGAACTATAACTAGGAAGCTAGCACCAGATGCACTTGGGGATATACTAGTTATGCACTTCACATCCGGATGGCAATTACCTAGTATTTTAAGCTAAAATTACCTAGTAAGTGCTCAATCAATAAGGTACAAGGTAAACTGAATTGACTTTCCAAATTGACAAGCGCAGACAGAGCATAAGCAAAGAGGTCAACTGCTAATATCTATTCAATGCAAATAGTAGACATCTGAGTTCTGGTGCTCATATTGGAACATCCAGAACACCAAAGGCATCTTCAAAGTGAAAATTCTTACCCCTACACAACTATTCGGCATAATCAGAATTCAAAAGTAACATTCTTCGATATAGATCATGGGTGCTCGGGGGAAAGTAGCACAAACAGACAATGCAAACAACCAATCAACTAGTGAAGCCAATCAAGAACCTAGAGATATAGCTAGCAAACTGAGAAGCACATGCAGAGCAAAAGCGAAAAGGTTACATGTTCACTGCGAAATAATAGATGCGTGAGTTCCAGTGCCCATATATGAAAAATCTTGAGCAGCAAAGGGCATCATCATCAAAGTGAAACTCTTAAGCCCTACATAATTATGCAGCCTTGATCACACATGACATTACTGGATTTAGATCTATTGTAGTAAATATAAGTACTTGGATGCTCAGATTTAAAGTAAAGTGCACGAGCAGGCAATGCAAACACACAATCAATTGGTGAAAACCATCGACAACCTTGGGACAAATACGGTGCATCAAACCTAGATAATCAGTGGACCAATTCTAAGTATGTATCAAGAACTATAGCTAGGAAGTTAGCAACAGTTGAACTTGGGGATATACTAATCATGAACAATCTCTCCTGGTCGGTCCAACTCAGAAATCATACCATTGTCTAAAACTGCTTAATAGATTCAGATCATCTAATTGTGAATCATGTGATTTGGGGTTTCAATTTCAGATCATCTTTTACTTATCAACAAGATTGCAACAGTTGCAGACACCTCACACTAACAGTTTCAGACTTGAATAGATTCAGATAACTAAGAAGAACATATCCGGAGGAGGGAGGGAGGATGGGGGTGCATTACCCTAATGTGCTAAACGACGTAAGCGCGTGCGCGCGAGGGGGAGAGGGGGAGAGGAGGAGGGGGAGCTCACGGTGGCCGTAGGGATAGGGCAGTGGGGCGCGGGGAGGATGTCGGGGACGACGACGATGCAGGGGAGGAGGCGACGAGGTCCGGGTGGTGGTGGTGCTCCGGCGACGGTGGTGTGGACGGGGCGGCGTCCGGGCCGCCGGCGACGAGGGCGGCGGGGCGATGGCGTCCAACGAGGTGGGGCGACGGGGAGAGCGGCGCCGACGTCGGGGCCTCAGGCGGCGGTGGTTGGAGACGTCGCGGCGGGGTCGAGGCGGCGTCGGGCGGCGGGCAGCGTCGAGGCGGCGGGGCGGGGGCGTCGGGAGAGGAGAGGGGAAGGGGATCGAGGGCGAGGGCGAGGGAGAGAGAGGGGATAGGTTTGGGCCGGGGTGGAAATATGGATGGGGGCGGCACAATACTAATGGCGCACCACCCCTCGGTGCGCCATAAGTACATCCATACTAATGGCGCACCTCACCCTGGTGCGCCATTAGTACATCCATACTAATGGCGCACCTCACCCTGGTGCGCCATAAGTACATCCATACTAATGGCGCACCTCACCCCGGTGCGCCATTAGTATTTGTGTTTAAATATGTTCAAACTTGTTTTATAAGACAGTAATAATTTTTTTATAAGACAGTAATAATTTTTTTATAAGATGGCTACTGCAACAGTAATATTTTTTTATAAGACAGTAATAATTTTTTTAAAAATATCATCAAACAGTAATGCCGGTGGAGCGGGGGAGGGTGCGCGGGGTGCGGGGGGGTCGGCGGCGGCGGTTGAGTAGGGGAGGGGTGCGGGGGGTCGGCGGCGGCGGTTGAGTAGGGGAATCGAGGGTGCGGGGGGTCGGCGGCGGCGGCCGGTGGACCGGGGGGTGCTCGGCGGCGAGGGGGACCGGATCTGGCGAGGTGGGATAGCGATCGAGATGGAGGGGGATCGAGATCGAGTGTCCATGAAATTTAAAAATATTCATGATAGTTCAAAAAGTGCCCATGAAATACAATCGAGAAATGAAGGCTACGATTTAAATACAATCGATCTTAGCTAGCTATCTGTTCACAATCTTCTTGCCCTTCTTTTTCGCAAATGGAGTTCTTCTGTGGAACGGACGTCCTTTAGGTAGGGTGGTCCTGCTTCTTCTTGTGGTGTATGCTGCTACTTCATCATCGTCGTCATGTTCGATCCTCGGGTCGCCGTACTTGTCGAAGTCTTGCTCATTGGCTACTCCATCCATTCCGATGATCTTCCTTTTGCCTCTCCTCACGACAACACGACTGGGCTTTGACGGGTCGGTAATGAAGAAGCATTGGTCCACTTGGGAAGCCAGTACCCATGGCTCATTTTTCGCGGTGACGTTTGCGCCCGCGGTCTTGGATTTGGCTTCGGGTATAACCATGGTGGTGAAATACCGGTCTTCTTTTAGGACGCTCTTCGCCCATCTGACACGGAACATCGGGACCTTCTCTCCAGCGTAGCTCAGCTCCCAGATCTCCTCGATCCTTCCGTAGTATCTGTCCTTGTCGTTACCGGTGTAGGATTCCATCGTTACCCCGGAGTTCTGATAACCATCGCTCTTCATGTCCTTGGCCTCGGTGTAGAATGTGTAGCCGTTGATATCGTACGCCTCATAGGTCATCAGGTTGTGCTCGGCGCCCTGTGACAAGGCGAATATGAGTTGTTCTTCCGCGGAAGAATCCTCATGTAAAGGGTACGACAGAAGCTTCTGCTTGAACCAACGCGTGAAACATGAGTTGTGCTCTTTGAGTATATCTCCGTCCGTCCTCTGTTGGCCTCGGTCATTGTACGTCTTCTTAATAAAGGTTTTGTGCTCTACCACCCAAGGATCGACCACGTCTATGTGTTGTAGCGCGACTAGGTTTGCTCTTTCAAAGTCGGCGAGTCGACCCTCGAAGTCGACATGCATTTCGCGGCGACCCTCACGGTGACCCCATCCAGCGAGCCTGCCGAGGTGCCTGTTGACGGGCAGACCAACGGGGTTCTCGATGCCTAGATAATTCGTGCAGTAGGAGATGCACTCTTCGGTCAGAAAGCCCCTGGCTATGCTTCCCTCTGGACGTGACATGTTGCGAACGTATCCTTTGATGACACCATTCATCCTTTCGAACGGCATCATGCTGTGCAGGAACGTCGGCCCGAGTTGGATGATATCGTCCACGATATGGACCAGCAGATGCACCATAACGTCGAAGAATGCGGGCGGGAAGTACATCTCAAGCTCGCATAGTATCACCACGATCTCTTCCTGTAGCCTTCTGAGTTGCCTCACGCCAACAGACTTCCGAGAGATGACGTCGAAAAAGTTGCATAGGCCAAATAGCGTTTCACGGACGTGCGCGTCCATGATCCCACGGATTGCAACTGGAAGTATCTGCGTCATCAGCACGTGACAGTCGTGAGACTTCATCCCGCTGAACTTCTGCTTCGCTGGGTCTAGGTATCTGCTTATCTTCCCCGCGTAACCGTAAGGAAGTTTTACTCCTAGGAGGCAGGTGAAAAACTGCTCGATCTCCTCCTGACTTAGAGTGAAGCACGCGGGAGGGTAGTCATTTCCGGTCTTCTTGGCCTTTTTGCCTTTGCGACGACTTTCCGTGTCCTGCTTCGCCTCATCATCATCATCATCATCATATATAGCGTGAAGCTCCTGCCTGATGCCCATTGATTTCAAGTCTGCCCTTGCTTTCGGCCCATCTTTGGTCCTCTCTGGCATGTTGAGCAGGGTACCAAGCAGACTCTCGCACACGTTCTTCGTGATATGCATTACATCAAGGCTGTGAGGCACACGGTGGATCTTCCAGTACGGCAAGTCCCAGAAAACAGACCTCGTTTTCCATACCTTCACCAGCGGCTCTGGCGCCTTTCGCTTCTTTCCCGGCTCTGGCGCCTTTTGCTTCTTTCCCGGCAGTGGGCAATCTTTCCAATTTTTCAACAGCTCGTCTATTTCCTCGCCGCTCCTCGTACGCGGGCGTCCTCGGGGTTCGGTTTCACCATCGAACAGATCCTTGCGTTTTCTCCACGGGTCATCGTCGCGAAGCCACCTTCGATGTCCCATGAACACGGTTTTCGAAGACCCGGGATCTCTATCTAGCTGGCGATACGTTGTGTCATCCATGCACCTGACGCATCCAGAAAATCCGTGGACCACCTGCCCCGCGACATATCCGTAACCGAGATAGTCGTGCACCGTCGTGAGCAGCGCGGCTCTCATAGGGAAATATTCTTTCTCTGCGGCGTCCCACGTATTGGCTGGCGTTTTCCACAGCGTGTCAAGCTCCTCTTTCAGCAGCCCCAGATACAGATTGATGTCGTTCCCTGGTTGTTTCGGTCCTTCAATTAGCATACTCATGTGAATGTACTTCCTCTTCATGCACAACCAGGGGGGAAGGTTGTACATCCACACAAACACAGGCCAGGTGCTATGTGTGCTTCTCTGGCTGCCAAACGGATTGACTCCATCGGTGCTCGCGCCCAGCACGATGTTCCTTGGATCGTTCCCAAATTCTAGGTCTTCGAAGTTCAACGCTTGCCACTGGCTCGCATCCTTAGGGTGACTCAGCATCTTGTCTTTTTTATCTATCTCCGGATCATTTGCGTCATCTTCTCGCTTCTTCTCCTCCCTATCCGCGTGCCAACGCAGGAGCTTTGCTACCTTAGGGTCCGCGAAATACCGCTGCAGACGAGGAGTGATCGGAAAGTACCACACCACTTTTCGAGGAGCTTTCTTCCTCTTCTTGTATCGAGTGACGCCGCACACCGGACATATGGTAGACTCCGCGTGCTCGTCCCGATAAATGATGCAATTGTTCATGCACACATGGTATTTCACGTGCGGTAAATCCAGAGGACACACGATTTTCTTCGCCTCCTCCAAACTGGTCGGGCACTTGTTCCCCTTGGGAAGACGTTCGTGCCAGAATGACATGTTCTCGTCGAAGCATGCGTCGGTCATTTTGTGTTTTACCTTCATCTCCAGAGCCATGAGCGTTACTTTCAGGCGGGTATCCTCGGGCCTGCATCCTTCATACAATGGAGTAACCGCGTCTAACTCAAGTTGATCCATCTTGGCTTTCTCTCGGGCGGCAGCTCTTGCGTTATCCGTCTGCTTGAGAAGCAGCTCTTGAATATGAGGGTCCTGCACCCAGCCCATCGATGGTCCAGCGTCGTCTGCTCCGCCGGCATCATCATCTTCATGATCATGCCCGTCGTCTGCTCCGGCATCTTCCTCATCATCATGTCCTGCATCTTCTACATGATGACTGTGTACAGCATCACCGTCGTGATCATCTCCTGGGGATTCTTCGTCTTCTCGCCCGCCCGAGCCGCGGTGGTTGTCTTGCTGCCCTTCCTCATTTCTTGCCCGGCCCCCATGGACGACTTCGTAGTCATCTTCATCACCTTGCCACCGATAGCCATCCATGAAACCACGCAAGAGCAGGTGGTCCCGCACCTGCCCGGATTCCGGGTCCGCAATAAGGCTCTTCAGCTTGCATCTTCGACACGGACATCTTATCTCCGTCTCGTTCTTTTGAAGCATCTCGGCCTTCGCGGACCTCAAAAACCTATTCACGATGCCTTCGGTCATCGTGCGGACCATGGTCGCCTGCGGGGTAGAGCAAAACGATATTTTAGAACCAAGAAAAAATTTGGCATGACTTTCCCTAAAAATAGGACCAAAAAGAATGCTTAATGCCAAAATTCTCGCCGAAACGGAAATGAATCAACATTCCGGCAAAATATTGGCAACTATCGCATTTCAAATACCGGTACACCTCCAAACACAAACACATATGCAACACCACAAACATATGCAACACCACGAACATACATAGATCTAGCTAGGCCATAAAAAGTGCATGTGCACATTGTTGTAGGGAGAACAACATAAATATAGCTTCCCCCCTTACTTACCTATCAAAACAAGGTAATTTAACCACTTAAATTGAATGAATCTATGGTGGAAATGAGGTGAAAAAGAGGAGGCACCCGAGACAAGGAGGAGGTGGAGAGAATGAAGTGGGGAGAAAGTGAGTGTGGGTAGGAGAGGCTGTCCAAAATATCTTGTTGCTGCCCACTTACTAATGGCGCACCAACTCTAAATGCGCCATTAGTAATCCAGGTTACTAATGGCGCACCTTCTGGTGGTGCGCCATTAGTAGTTTTGCAAAAAAAAACATACTAATGGCGCACTGTTCCACAGTGCGCCATTACTAGTTTAAACTAGTAATGGCGCACGGTCGAACAGTGCGCCATTAGTAGTTTTGCAAAAAAAGGAATAAAAATAATAAAAAACAACATTAGTGGCGCACTTTCCGACAGGTGCGCCATTACTAGTTACAACTAGTAATGGCGCACTGTGTCTGGATGCGCCATTAGTATGTTTGGACAGGCGCACTAGTTCAAAAAAATTTGATACTAATGGCGCACCCTGGGCCAGGTGCGCCATTAGTAGTTTCAGCTCTAATGGCGTATCAGAAGGTGGTGCGCCATTAGTATATACTAATGGCGCACCGCTTGTCTGGTGCGCCATTAGTGTCAATCCCATCTATAGCCCTTTTTCTAGTAGTGGTAATGGTGTGTCCGAACATCATAACCGTACTTTATTTGATATAGTGCAATCTATGATGTCTCTTACCGATTTACCACTATCGTTTTGGGGTTATGCATTAGAGACAGCTACATTCACGTTAAATAGGGCACCATCTAAATCCGTTGAGATGACACCTTATGAACTGTGGTTTGGCAAGAAACCAAAGTTGTCATTTCTTAAAGTTTGGGGTTACGATGCTTATGTGAAAAAGTTTCAACATGATAAGCTTGAACCCAAATCGGAGAAGTGCGTCTTCATAGGATACCCAAAATGTTGGGTACACCTTCTATCACAGATCCGAAGGCAAGATCTTTATTGCTAAGAATGGATCCTTTCTAGAGAAGGAGATTCTCTCGCAAGAAGTGAGTGGGAGGAAAGTAGAACTTGATGAGGTAAATGTACCTGCTACCTTATTGGAAAGTAGTTCATCACAGAAATCTGTTTATGTGACTCCTACACCAATTAGTGAGGAAGCTAATGATGATGATCATGTAACTTTAGATCAAGTTACTACCGAACCTCGTAGGTCAACCAGAGTGAGATCCGCACCAGAGTGGTACGGTAATCCTATTCTGGAGGTCATGTTAATTGACCATGGCGAACCTACGAACTATGAGGAAGCGATGATGAGCCCAGATTCCGCGAAATGGCTTGAGGCCATGAAATCTGAGATGAGATCCATGTATGAGAACAAAGTATGGACTTTGATTGACTTGCCCGTTGATCGTGAGTCATTAAGAATAAATGGATCTTCAAGAGGAAGACGGACGCTGATAGTAGTGTTACTATCTACAAAGCTTGAATTGTCGCAAAAATGTTTTCGACAAGTTCAAGGTGTTGACCACGATGAGAATTTCTCACTCGTATCGATGCTTAAAAGTCTGTCCGAATCATGTTAGCAGTTGCCGCATTTTATGAAATCTGGCAAGTGGCTATCAAAACTACATTCCTTAATGGATTTATTAAAGAAGAGATGTATATGATGCAACCAGAAGGTTTTGTCAATCCTAAAGATGCTAGAAAAGTGAGCAAGCTCCAGCAATCCATCTATGGACTGCTGCAAGCATCTCGGAGTTGTAATATATACTTTGATGAGTTGATCAAAGCATATAATTTTATACAGACTTGTGGTGAAGCCTGTATTTACAAGAAAGTGAGTGGGAGCACCACAATATTTCTGATAAATATATGTGAATGACATATTGTTGATCGGAAATAATGTAGAATTTTCTGGAAAGCATAAAGGAGTTTTTGAAAGGAGTTTTTTCAATAAAGACCTCGGTGAAGCTACTTATATATTGAGCATCAAGATCTATAGAGATAGTTCAAGACGCTTGATAAGTTTTTTCAATGAGTACATACCTTGACAAGATTTTGAAGTAGTTCAAAATGGAACAGTTAAAGAAAGAGTTCTTACCTATGTTACAAGGTGTGAAATAGAGTAAGACTCAAAGCCCGACCACGGCAGAAGATAGAGAGAGAATGAAAGTCATTCCCTATGCCTCAGCCATAGGTTCTATAAAATATGCCATGCTATGTACCAGATGTACTGTATACCCTACACTGTTTTTGGCAAGGGAGTACAATAGTGATCTAGGAGTAGATCACTGGACAACGGTCAAAATTATCCTTAGTGGAATAAGGATATGTTTCTCGATTATGGAGGTGACAAAAAGGTTCGTCGTAAAGGGTTATGTCGATTTTGACACTGATCCAGGTGACTCTGAGTCTCAATCTGGATATATATTGAAAGTGGGAGCAATTAGCTAGAGTAGCTCCAAGTAGAGCATTGTTGATATAGAAATTTGCAAAATACTTACGGATCTGAATGTGGCAGACCCGTTGACTAAACTTCTCTCACAAGCAAAACATGATCACACCTTAGTACTCTTTGGGTGTTAATCACATAGCGATGTGAACTAGATTATTGACTCTAGTAAACCCTTTGGGTGTTGGTCACATGTCGATGTGAACTATGGTCATTAATCACATGGTGATGTGAACTATTGGTATTAAATCACATGGCGATGTGAACTAGATTATTGACTCTAGTGCAAGTGGGAGACTGAAGGAAATATGCCCTAGAGGCAATAATAAAGTTATTATTTATTTCATTATTTCATGATAAATGTTTATTATTCATGCTAGAATTGTATTAACCGGAAACATAATACATGTGTGAATATGTAGACAAACAGAGTGTCACTAGTATGCTTCTACTTGACTAGCTCGTTGATCAAAGATGGTTAAGTTTCCTAACCATAGACATGAGCTGTCATTTGATTGACGGGATCACATCATTAGGAGGAGGATGTGATTGACTTGACCCATTCCATTAGCTTAGCACTTGATCGTTTAGTTTATTGCTATTGCTTTCTTCATGACTTATACATGTTCCTATGACTATGAGATTATGCAACTCCTGTTTACTGGAGGAACACTTTGTGTGCCACCAAACGTCACAACGTAACTGGGTGATTATAAAGGTGCTCTACAGGTGTCTCCGAAGGTACTTGTTGGGTTGGCATAATTTGAGATTAGGATTTGTCACTGCAATTGTCGGAGAGGTATCTCTGGGCCCACTCGGTAATGCACATCACTATAAGCCTTGCAAGCATTGCAACTAATGAGTTAGTTGCGGGATGATTTATTAAGGAACGAGTAAAGAGACTTGCCGGTAACGAGATTGAACTAGGTATTGAGATACCGACGATCGAATCTCGGGCAAGTAACATACCGATGACAAAGGGAATAATGTATGTTGTTATGTGGTCTGACCGATAAAGATCTTCGTAGAATATGTAGGAGCCAATATGGGCATCCAGGTCCCGCTATTGGTTATTGACCAGAGAGCTGTCTCGGTCATGTCTACATAGTTCTCGAACCCATAGGGTCCGCACGCTTAACGTTCATTGACGATATAGTACTATATGAGTTATGTATTGATGACCCACAAGTATAGGGGATCTATCGTAGTCCTTTCGATAAGTAAGAGTGTCGAACCCAACGAGGAGCAGAAGGAAATGATAAGCGGTTTCCTGCAGGGTATTCTCTGCAAGTACTGAAAGAAGTGGTGACATATAGTTTTGTGATAAGATAATTTGTAACGAGCAACAGGTAACAAAAGTAAATAAGGTGCAGCAAGGTGGCCCAATCCTTTTTGTAGCAAAGAACAAGCCTGGACAAACTCTTATAAGATGTATAACGCTCCCGAGGACACATGGGAATATCGTCAAGCTAGTTTTCATCATGCTCATATGATTCGCGCTCGGTACTTTGATAATTTGGTATGTGGGTGGACCAGTGCTTGGGTACTACCCTTACTTGGACAAGCATCCCACTTATGATTAACCTCTATTGCAAGCATCCGCAACTACAACAAAAGTATTAAGGTAAACCTAACCATAGCATGAAACATATGGATCCAAATCAGCCCCTTACGAAGCAACGCATAAACTAGGGTATAAGCTTTTGTCTCTCTAGCAACCCATCATCTACTTATTACTTCCCAATGCCATCCTCTAGGCCCAAATAATGGTGAAGTGTCATGTAGTCGACGTTCACATAACACCACTAGAGGAGAGACAACATACATCTCATCAAAATATCGAACGAATACCAAATTCACATGACTACTAATAGCAAGACTTCTCCCATGTCCTCAGGAACAAAAGTAACTACTCACAAAGCATAAACATGTTCATAATCAGAGGGGTATTAATATGCATATAGGATCTGAACATATGATCTTCCACCAATTAAACCAACTAGCATCAACTACAAGGAGTAATTAACACTACTAGCAACCTACTAGCTCCAATCCCGGACTTGGAGGCAAGAATTGGATACAAGAGATGAACTAGGGTTTTGAGATGAGATGGTGCTGATGAAGATGTTGATGGAGATTGCCCTCTCCCGATGAGAGGAGCGTTGGTGATGACGATGGCGATGATTTCCCCCTCCGGGAGGGAAGTTTCCCCAGCAGAACAGCTCCGCCAGAGCCCTAGATTGGTTCCGCCAAGGTTCCGCCTCGTGGCGGCGGAGTTTTGTCCGAGAAGATGGCTTATGATTTTTTCCCATCGAAAGACTCCATATAGCAGAAGATGGTCACCGGAGGGCCACCAGGGGGCCACGAGGTAGGAGGGAGCGCCTAGGGGGTAGGGTGCGCCCCCCACCCTCGTGGGCAGGGTGTGGCCCCCCCTGTTGAAGTTCTTGCTCTCAGTATTTTTTTTATATATTTGGAAAACATCTTCTGTGAAGTTTCAGGACTTTTGGAGCTGTGCAGAATAGGTCTCTAATATTTGCTCCTTTTCCAGCCCAGAATCCCAGCTGCCGGCATTCTCCCTCTTTATGTAAACCTCGTAAAATAAGAGAGAATAGGCATAAGTATTGTGACATAAGGTGTAATAACATCCCATAATGCAATAAATATTGATATAAAAGCATGATGCAAAATGGATGTATCAACTCCCCCAAGCTTAGACCTCGCTTGTCCTCAAGCGAAAAGCCGAAATCGAAAAATATGTCCACATGTTTAGAGATAGAGGTGTCGATAAAAATAAAATACAGACATGAAGGCATCATGATCATTCTTAGAATAGCAACTTATATAATTCTTGTCATATGATCTCTAATGCTAGAGTAATAATTCAATCACAATATCAAGTATGAATCGTAAACTTCATTGAAAACTAACAAACTACAATCTCAGTCATTGAAGCAACTGCAATTTATCATAATATAGGAAAGAGTCAATGTATAACAGCTTTTCAGCAAGTCCACATACTCAACTATCATATAATCTTTCACAATTGCTGACACTCACGCAATACTTATGGGTATGGAGTTTTAATCGGACACAGAGAAAGATAGGGGCTTATAGTTTTGCCTCCCAATGTTTTACCTCAAGGGTAATGTCAACAGTAATAGTTCATGAAAACTTACATCCAATTAGACATATATACCAGGGTCTTTCCAACATGTTGTGCTTGCCAAAGGAATAAAGTGTAAAAGGAAGGGTGAAAATCACCATGACTCTTTGCAATGTAGGAGATAAAAGTAAAAGATAGGCCCTTCGCAGAGGGAAGCAGAGGTTGTCATGCGCTTTTATGGTTGGATGCACCAAATCTTAATGTGAAAGACCATCACTTTATATTGCCCCTTGTGATATGGACCTTTATTATGCAGTCTGTCGCTTTTATTACTTCCATATCACACGATCGTATAAAGCTTATTTCCTCCACACCAATCAATCATACATATTTAGAGAGCAATTTTTATTGCTTGCACCGATGACAACTTACTTGATGGATCTTACTCAATCCATAGGTAGATATGGTGGACTCTTATGGCAAGACTGGTTTGAGGGTGTTTGGAAGCACAAGTAGTATCTCTACTTGGTGCAATGAATTTGGCTAGCATGAGGGGGAAAGGCAAGCTCATCATGTTGGAAGATCCAAGACAATATAATTCATCTCAGATGTAAGAAAACATAACCCATTATGTTGTCTTTCTTGTCCAATGTCAACTCTTTAGCATGTCATATTTTAATGAGTGCTCACAATCATAAAAGATGTCCAAGATAGTATATTTATATGTGAAGACCTCTCTTTCTTTATTACTTCCTATTAATTGCAACGATGACCAAAACTATGTTTGTCAACCCTCAACAACTTTTATTCATCATACTCTTTCTATGTGAGCTCATTACTCTCCATAAGATTCACATGATCTCTTTGTTTCTTTTTTATTTCTTTCTCTTTTCTTTTATTCACTTAGGATCATGGCAAAATAATCAAGCCCTTGACTCAACACTAATCTTTATTATATAGCTCACGGACTCAATTACATAGAAGGATAATAAAGAAAAACTCATGACTAGATCATACTAGGAACTTTTATTCTACTAGATCAAGATATTACCAAAAGGATCAAACTAAGAAAAACGGTAAAGATAAAAGTGATGGTGATACGATACCGGGGCACTCCCCCAAGCTTGGCAGTTGCCAAGTAGAGTGCCCATACCCAGGTGATTATGTCTCTCTTTTTGGGGATGGTGATGTGATATTCTTGGCGATGATGCCCCTCAAGATACGGTTCTCCTCCTCAAGCTTGTTGACTTGCTGCTTGAGTTCCATTATTTCCTTTCGGAGTTTTCCTGTAACAGCCAAAGCTCCCTGCACCCAAGGGTGCTGCATAGCTGCGGGAGAACCAGTGACACTCTTCTTCATATTCTCATAAGAAAGAAATCTAACATTGGAAGGGATAACCGAGTTTGGAATAGCCGAGCTCTGCAGTTCTCCCATTGTGAATCCAGCTTGGAGGCGGGAAGTGACTTCTTGATCCTCTTCCATGGCATCTATCCTCTTCAAATCAGCCTCCATCTCTTCCTCCGTTGCTGGCCCAAAGGGGTCAACATGATTGTTTGTCGTTGATCTCGGTGCCGGATGAGACACTCGGCTCTCCCCGACTGACTCTTGCGAAGACATCCTGCTCTAATCTGCAGCAGCAATAGCTCGAAACACAAACAGGAGATAATTGCGTGATACAGGAGTCAAAACCTCCGGGAGATTATATAATGAATTTTTACCGACCAAAATACATGTCATGTACGAAAACGGAGTCCGGAGAGCACACGAGGTGCCCACGAGGTAGGGGGCGTGCCCAGTAGGGTAGGGCGTACCCTCCATCCCCGTGGAGCCCTCGTGTCCTTCCTGGACTGCTGCTTATTTTTCTATTTTTTTAAATATTCCAAAACGGAGAAATATTGCCTTAAAAACTGTTTTGGAGTCGGTTTACTTACCGTACCACATACCTATTCCTTTTCGGAGTCTGAAACGTTCCGGGAAGTGTCCCTTATGTATTCCTCCGGGGCTACGGTTTCGATAACATTGGTTTCAACATTTATGGGATTACCTGAGATATAGTGTTTGATTCTTTAATCGTTCACCACCTTCGGATTTGTGCCTTCGAAGTTGTTGATTTTTATGGCACCGGAACGGTAGACCTCCTCAATAACGTAAGGACCTTCCCATTTAGAGAGAAGTTTTCCTGCAAAAAATCTTAAACGAGAGTTGTATAGCAATACATAATCACCTACATTAAACTCACGCTTTTGTATCCTTTTGTCATGCCATCTTTTAACTTTTTCTTTAAACAACTTGGCATTTTCGTAGGCTTGGGTTCTCCATTCATCAAGTGAGCTAATATCAAATAACCTCTTCTCACCGGCAAGTTTAAAATCATAATTAAGTTCTTTAATAGCCCAATAAGCCTTGTGTTCTAGTTCGAGAGGTAAGTGACATGCTTTTCCATAGACCATTTTATACGGAGACATACCCATAGGATTTTTATATGCAGTTCTATAGGCCCATAATGCATCATCAAGTTTCTTGGACCAATTCTTTCTAGACCTATTAACAGTCTTTTGCAAAATTAATTTGAGTTCTCTATTACTCAATTCTACTTGACCACTAGACTGAGGGTGATAAGGAGATGCAATTCTATGATTAACATCATATTTAGCAAGCATTTTACGGAAAGCACCATGAATAAAATGTGAACCACCATCAGTCATTAAATATCTAGGGACTCCAAATCTTGGAAAAATAACTTCTTTAAGCATTTTAATAGAAGTGTTATGATCAGCACTACTTGTTGGAATAGCTTCTACCCACTTAGTAACGTAATCAACAGCAACTAAAATATGTGTATAACCATTAGAGGAAGGAAAAGGTCCCATATAGTCAAAGCCCCAAACATCAAATGGTTCAATAACAAGTGAATAATTCATAGGCATTTCTTGAGTCTACTAATATTACCAATTCTTTGACATTCATCACAAGATAAAACAAACTTACGGGCATCCTTGAAGAGTAGGCCAATAAAAACCAGATTGCAGTACCTTATGTGCAGTTCTATCTCCAGCATGGTGCCCTCCATAAGCTTCGGAGTGACGCTTGCGTAGGATCTGTTCCTGTTCATGCTCAGGTACACAACGTCTAATAACACCATCTACTCCTTTATAAAGATGTGGGTCATCCCAAAAGTAATGCCTCAAATCATAGAAGAACTTTTTCTTTTGCTGCTATGTGAAACTAGGTGGTATAAACTTAGCAACAATGTAATTAGCATAATCAGCATACCATGGAGCAGTATGAGAAGCATTTACGACATTTAATTGCTCATCAGGAAAGCTATCATCAATAGGTAGTGGGTCATCAAGCACATTTTCTAACCTAGACAAGTTGTCTGCAACGGGGTTCTCAGCTCCTTTTATATCAACAATGTGCAAATCAAATTCTTGTAGCAAGAGAACCCATCTAATAAGTCTAGGTTTAGCATCTTTCTTTTCCATAAGATATTTAATATCAGCATGATCAGTGTGAATAGTTACTTTAGAATCAACAATATAAGGTCTAAACTTATCACAAGCAAATACAACTGCTAAGAATTCTTTTTCAGTAGTAGCATAATTTCTTTGAGCCTTGTCTAGAGTTTTACTAGCATATTGAATAACATTTAGTTTCTTATCAACTCTTTGTCCTAGAACAGCACCTACAGCATAATCACTAGCATCACACATAATTTCAAAGGGTAAATTCCAATCAGGTGGCTGAACAATAGGTGCAGAGATCAATGCTTTCTTAAGTATTTCAAATGCTTCTACACAATCATCATCGAAGACAAATGGTATATCCTTTTGTAATAAATTAGTCAGAGGCCGAGAGATTTTTGAGAAGTCCTTAATGAACCTCCTATAAAAACCGGCATGACCAAGGAAACTTCTTATACCTTTGATGTCCTTGGGACATGTCATCTTTTCAATAGCATCAACCTTGGCTTTATCAACTTCAATACCTCTTTCAGAAACTTTATGCCCCAAGACAATACCTTCATTAACCATAAAGTGGCACTTTTCCCAATTCAAGACAAGATTAGTTTCTTCACATCTCTGCAAAACTCGATCAAGGTTGCTCAAGCAATCATCAAAAGAAGATCCATAGATGAAAAAATCGTCCATGAAAACCTCACAAATCTTTTCACAAAAGTCAGAGAATATAGCCATCATGCATCTTTGAAAGGTAGCAGGTGCATTACATAAACCAAAAGGCATACGTCTATAAGCAAAAGTACCAAAAGGGCATGTAAAAGTAGTCTTTGATTGATCTTTGGCTGACATAGGTATTTGAGAGAAACCAGAATAACCATCTAGAAAGCAAAAATGTGTATGTTTAGATGGTCTTTCTAGAATTTGATCAATAAAAGGTAAGGGGTAATGATATTTTTAGTAGCCTTATTTAATTTGTGGAAATCAATTACCATCCTATAACCTGTAATAATTCTTTGAAGAATCAATTCATCTTTATCATTAGGAACAACAGTAATACCTCCCTTCTTAGGGACACAATGGACAGGGCTTACCCATTGACTATTAGCAACGGGATAAATTATACCTGCCTCAAGGAGCTTTAGTATCTCCTTTCTTACCACTTCTTTCATTTTAGGATTCAGCCGGCGTTGATGATCATGAACTGGTTTAGCATCTTCTTCCAAATTAATTTTATGTTGACATAGAGTGGGACTAATCCCCTTAAGATCATCAAGAGTATACCCAATAGCAGCACGGTGCTTCTTCCGAGTTTTCAATAATCTCTCGTCTTCATGTTTTGAAAGGTTAGCACTAATAATAATAGGATATATCTTTTTCTCATCAAGATAAGCATATTTAAGAGTATCAGGTAACGGTTTAAGCTCAGACACGGGATCACCCTTGGGTGGAGGAGGATCCCCTAGGATTTCAACAGGTAAATTGTTTTTCAGAATAGGCTCCTGTTTAAAAAAATACTTCATCTAATTCCCTTCTTTCATTCATAAACATATCATTTTCATGGTCTAGCAAATATTGTTCTAAAGGATCACTAGGAGGTACGACAATAGAAGCAAGACCAATAATTTCATCCTTACTAGGTAATTCTTCTTCATGGTGTTGTCTACTAAATTTAGAAAAATTAAATTCATGAGCCATGTCATCTAAACCGATAGTAACAACATCTCTTTTGCAATCTATGGTAGCATTAATAGTGTTTAAGAAGGGTCTACCAAATATAATGGGACAAAAGCTATCTTGTGGGGAACCAAGAACAAGAAAATCAGCAGGATATTTAGTTTTCCCACACAAGACTTCAACATCTCTAACAATTCCCATTGGTGAAATAGTATCTCTATTGGCAGGTTTAATTGTGACATCAATATCTTCTAATTCAACAGGTGCAATATCATGCATAATTTCTCTATAAAGGCTAATAGGTATTGCACTAGCACTAGCACCCATATCACATAAGCCATGATAACAATGATCTCCTATTTTAACAGAAATAACAGGCATGCCTACGACAGGTCTAGGTTTATCTTTATCACGGGGTTTAGCAATTCTAGCAGTTTCATCACAGAAATAAATAACATGCCCATCTATATTATCAGACAAGAGATCTTTAACAATAGCAATATTAGGTTCAACTTTAACTTGCTCAGGAGGTGTATATGTTTTAATATTGCTTTTACGAACCATGATTGAAGCTTTAGCATGATCCTTTATCCTAACAGGGAAATGTGGTTTCTCAACATAAGAAGTAGGAACAATAGGATCATTATAAGTGATAGTCTTTTCTTCAAGTTTAATAGGTGCAGCTACTTTTACTTCTATGGGAGGATGATATTTAAACCACTTCTCCTTGGGGAGATCAACATAGGCAGCAAAAGATTCACAAAAAGAAGCTACTATCTCAGAGTCAAGTCCATATTTAGTGCTAAATTTACGAAAAATATCGGTATTCATAAAAGATTTAACACAATCAAAACTAGGTGTCATACCTGACTCCTTACCATTGTTGAGGTCCCAATCTTCAGAGTTGCGTTTAATTCTTTCCAATAAATCCCATTTGAATTCAATAGTCTTCATCATAAAAGAGCCAGCACAAGAAGTATCAAGCATGGTGCGATTGTTACCAGAAAGCCGAGCATAATTTTTTTGAATAATCATTTCTCTTGAGAGCTCATGATTGGGGCATGAATATAACATTGACTTAAGCCTCCCCCAAGCTTGAGCGATGCTTTCTCCTTCACGAGGCCAAAAATTATATATATAATTGCGATCACGATGAACAAGATGCATAAGATAAAACTTTCGATGAAATTCCAATTTCAAGCATTTGTAATTCCAAGACCTCATATCATCACATAGCCTATACCATGTCGATGCATATCCCCTCAAAGATAAGGGGAAAACCTTCTTCTTAACAACATCTACGGGTACACCTGCAAGCTTAAATAATCCACAAACTTGATCCACATATATCAGATGTTCATCAGGATGTTTTGTTCCATCTCCTAAAAAAGGATTAGCTAGCAGTTTTTCTATCATACCCGAAGGAACCTCAAAGCAAGCATTTTCATTTTCATTTTCATTTTCAGTAGGTTCAGTAGGTTGAGGAGCAACTCTTTGCTCTACTGGTCGGGGTGAAGATACCCCGAACAAGCCCCTCAGAGGATTACCTTCCATGGTAACAAGTGACAGTAAATTTCAGCACACTATATACATTTTTCCTTACCAAATTCCACCTACCAAAGGCTATTCACTCCCCGGCAACGGCGCCAGAAAAGAGTCTTGATGACCCACAAGGATAGGGGATCTATCGTAGTCCTTTCGATAAGTAAGAGTGTCGAACCCAACGAGGAGCAGAAGGAAATGATAAGCGGTTTCCTGCAGGGTATTCTCTGCAAGTACTGAAAGAAGTGGTGACATATAGTTTTGTGATAAGATAATTTGTAACGAGCAACAGGTAACAAAAGTAAATAAGGTGCAGCAAGGTGGCCCAATCCTTTTTGTAGCAAAGAACAAGCCTGGACAAACTCTTATAAGATGTATAACGCTCCCGAGGACACATGGGAATATCGTCAAGCTAGTTTTCATCATGCTCATATGATTCGCGCTCGGTACTTTGATAATTTGGTATGTGGGTGGACCAGTGCTTGTGTACTACCCTTACTTGGACAAGCATCCCACTTATGATTAACATCTATTGCAAGCATCCGCAACTACAACAAAAGTATTAAGGTAAATCTAACCATAGCATGAAACATATGGATCCAAATCAACCCCTTATGAAGCAACGCATAAACTAGGGTTTAAGCTTCTGTCACTCTAGCAACCCATCATCTACTTATTACTTCCCGATGCCTTCCTCTAGGCCCAAATAATGGCGAAGTGTCATGTAGTCGATGTTCACATAACACCACTAGAGGAGAGACAACATACATCTCATCAAAATAACGAACGAATACCAAATTCACATGACTACAAATAGCAAGACTTCTCCCATGTCCTCAAGAACAAAAGTAACTACTCACAAAGCATAAATATGTTCATAATCAGAGAGGTATTAATATGCATATAGGATCTGAACATATGATCTTCCACCAATTAAACCAACTAGCATCAACTACAAGGAGTAATTAACACTACTAGCACCAATCCCGGACTTGGAGGCAAGAATTGGATACAAGAGATGAACTAGGGTTTTGAGATGAGATGGTGCTAATGAAGATGTTGATGGAGATTTCCCTCTCCCGATGAGAGGAGCGTTGGTGATGACGATGGCGATGATTTCCCCCTCCGGGAGGGAAGTTTCCCCGGCAGAACAGCTCCGCCAGAGCCCTAGATTGGTTCCGCCAAGGTTTCGCCTCGTGGCGGCGGAGTTTCGTCCGAGAAGATGGATTATGATTTTTTTTCCCATCGAAAGTATCCATATAGCAGAAGATGGTCACCGGAGGGCCACCAGGGGGCCACGAGGTAGGAGGGCGCGCCCCCCACCCTCGTGGGCAGGGTGTGGCCCCCTGGTGAAGCTCTTGCTCTTAGTATTTTTTATATATTTGGAAAACATCTTCCGTGAAGTTTCAGGACTTTTGGAGCTGTGCAGAATAGGTCTCTAATATTTGCTCCTTTTCCAGCCCAGAATCCCAGCTGCCGGCATTCTCCCTCTTTATGTAAACCTTGTAAAATTAGAGAGATAGGCATAAGTATTGTGACATAAGGTGTAATAACAACCCATAATGCAATAAATATTGATATAAAAGCATGATGCAAAATGGACGTATCATGTGTGTTGGTGACCGAATGTTGTTCAGAGTCCGGGATGATATCACGGACATGAAGAGGAACTCCGAAATGGTCCGAAGATAAAGTTTGATATATGGGATAATAGTGTTTGGTCACCGGAAGGGTTCTGGAATTCACCGGAAGGGGTTCCGGATGTTTACCGAAATGTTTGGGTACAAGAACACTTTATTTGGGCCAAAGGGGAAAGCCCACAAGGTTTTTGGAAAGCGCAAAAGGAAGTTTTGCGGAGTCCAGGGGCCAGACGCCAGGGTCCCTGGCGTCTGGGTCCAGACGCCGGGAACCCTGGCGTCTGGCCCTGGAGTCCGAGAAGGACTCTTGCCTTTCGGGTGAAACCGACTTTGTGGAGGCTTTTACTCCAAGTTTCGACCCCAAGGCTCAACATATAAATAGAGGGGCAAGGCTAGCATCCAAGACACATCAAGAAACACCAAGTCGTGTGCCGGCTACCCCGTCCCCTCTAGTTTATCCTCCGTCATATTTTCGTAGTGCTTAGGCAAAGCCCCACGGAGATTTTTCTTCACCAACACCGTCACGACGCCGTCGTGCTGCCGGAACTCATCTACTACTTCGCCCCTCTTGCTGGATCGAGAAGGCGAGGACGTCATCAAGCTAAACGTGTGCTGAACGCGGAGGTGTCGTACGTTCGGTACTTGATCGGGACGGATCGTGAAGGTGTACGACTACATCAACCGCGTTGATATACGCTTCCGCTTACGGTCTACGAGGGTACGTAGACAACACTCTCCCCTCTCGTTGCTATGCATCACCATGATCCTGCGTGTGCATAGGAATTTTTTTGAAATTACTACGTCCCCCAACAGAAACAACCTCATGTCCATAGTATCAATTCTATTGGAAAAATTTCAACAATTACTATTGGAGGTATTGAATTTTCTCTTCCTACTGTCAAAAAGAAATATGATATTCTTATTGTTGGGATGTGCATATCCCCGTTGAGGTAACCTAGTGTTATTCAAAATTTCCCCGGTTTCATGTTAGTCGAAATGAGTTTGTTAACAAGACTTGATCAACCTTGTTAGTGGATTCCTTTTGATGAGCATGAAATGGATGAAGTTAGAAAACACAACTCTTTGTACCCTCTTTTTACTTTCTATTATTTATATTAAATAAAGCAAACATAGTATTTTCTGTCTGTTTTCTGAATTATCCATGCAATAAAAAATACCCTGAAAATAAAAGTTCTCCAAATGCCCGGAAAATTAAATATGATTTTTTCTAGAATATTTGAGAATATCTAGCACTGAAAACACAATAGGGGGAGCAGCCACGTGCCCACGAGGGTGGAGGGTGTGCCCTACCGCCTGGGCGCGCCCCCTGCCTCGTGGACCCCACGTGGGTCCCCTCCACTTATTCCAGCCACCACACACTCCTTCTTCCTCCCAAAAAAACACAACCAGCTCAAGCACCGGTTCTAGCTCATCTTGCTGCCATTTTCGATCTCCTAGCTCAAAGCTCCATTCACAAAACTGCTTTGGGGGATTGTTCGTTGGTATGTGACTCCTCCAATGGTCCAATTAGTTTTTGTTCTAGTGTTTTCTTCATTGCAAATTTTTGTTGCTTAGGTGACCCTGTTCTTGAGCTTGCATGCCAAATTTATATAGTCCCAAGTAGTTCTAATGCATGATATAGTCTCTAGGCACTTGTAGGAGTAGTTGCTATCAATTTTGTTGAGTTTGGTTCACTTTTATTTTTAAGTTGCTAAAAATTTCAGAAAATTTCAGAAAAAGATGAAGAGATTTTTTAGGGGCTCGTCGAGCCGAAGCTCGAAGGGCAAGAAAAGTGAGGAGGATAAGAGGCCCAAATATAATCTCCCTCGCACCGCGGAAGTTCAGCCTTGTGAATGGCCTTGTGATGATTTCTTGAGAGCAGCCGCGATTTATGATGATTTTTATGAGTTGGCTGAGGATGCAGGCCTCACCGACTTCCTCCACGACCAACGCGAACAGTATCTCTTACTCACTAATATTTTTGTGCAAAACTTTCATTTCCATGCTAGGAGGTCACCACCTTCGGTGGATTTCTATTTATATGATGAGTATAAGGAGATGTCCCTTTTTGATTTCTGCTGGGTCTGTAAGATACCCTTTACAGGCAGCATAGAAGAACCACATCGTAGTGATGTGGAAGGGTTTATTTATATGATTGTTGTAGCAGAAACTAGGAAGGTTTCTGATGCAAGAATCACTACCATACATTTTCCCATTCTACGTTACTTTGCAATATTTGCTAGTAGATGCTTGATTGGTCGTGGAAACTGTGGCAACCTTAGTGCCCCTGATATTGTTATTTTGTGCCATGCCTTGTTCCGTGATGACACATTTAGTATGGGCGCTATTGTTGCAAAGCGGTTAAACCTGAACTGCACTAATGGCCCCGTCCTTGGAGGCATCTTTGCCTTGCACCTCGCTGCACATTTTAACATACCTATTAGACACTATGAGAAAGAAGAAAAGTCGTTGCCTCTTGTTTTTCTAGACTATAAGAGTATGGTAGCACATGACTTTATCATTAAGAATAAGGAAAAGATGCTTAAACACAAGCTAATTTTTGATAAAAATCACCCTGAGACTATCACTTTGCCTGCTCCTTCCTTGTTTGACTTATCTGCAGGCAAGTACCTTGTTTCGCCGGAAGCCATTCACGCCTACCGAAACCCCACATCAGCTACAGAGCCAGAGCCGGAACCACAATTTGATCCTTCATGACAGTCTATTTACCAGTGGGATCTGGAGGAGATTGCCAACCAGTGGCAACCCGAGGCTCCTTCACAGTACGACCCCAACTACAACTTTGGATATCCGCCAGGCCAGCCGTGGCAATAGACCAACTTAGGCCAAAAGCCTAAGCTTGGGGGAGTATGTACTTCTCACCGACATTACATTCCTGTTCACACACTCATGCTAGTTGTCGGTGCTCATACTTTTTCATTGTAATATCCATGCTAGTTTATTTTCCCTTTTTATGCTTTCTTCTTGTGTGTTTGATAAACCTTAAGAAAAACAAAAAATTTAGGTGTAGCTTTTAGCTAGTTTACTTTTCATGACGTAGTAGTAATAATTAAAAGAAAACCCAAAAAGATTTCTCGTTCTTCTTTTGCCTGTTGGGAGCTTTCCTATGTAAATAGTTTTGTTTCTTTTCTTTTCTTTGGGGGTCAAGACGAGAAGACCATAATGAAAATGTTGAGTGGCTCTCATATGCATTATTGTTGATCTAACAAAGAGCGCATATTACCTTGTCTTCTCTTTTGAATTGAATGCTTGCAAATTCCAGCTTAGTCCAACGCACGTGCACTATTATTATTATCCACACTATTCAGTCATGCAAGTGAAAGGCAATAATGATGATTATATGATGAACTTATTGAGATGAGAAAAGTTGGTATGAACTCAACCTCTCTTGTTTTTGTAAATATGATTAGTTCATCGTTCCTGATTCAGGTTATTATGAAAGAAACATGTTTGCAATGACAATTAGAGATTACAGTTGCTTATGCCATGCTTAATTAACTAGGAGCTTATAATGGTTTACCTTGGGTGCCAACATGTTATTAAAATGGTTGTGATGTGGTATGATAGGGTGGTATCCTCCTTTGAACGATTTGAGTGGCTTGACTTGGCACATGTTCACCCATGTAGTTGAAACAAAATCAACATAGCCTCTACGATATTTATATTCATGGTGCATTATATCCTACTCATGCTTGCATTCGGTGTTGATTAATTTTAGGGACAATTCCATTTCTCCCCCTAACTTGAAGCCACACCTAGCATTTGCTCCTAATTTTCGAGTATGCTCAAAAATACCCCTCTTTCGTCAAAGCTCCTTACATAAATACCCTTCCGTACCATTTCTGTTTGGTCAAAGATGTTTGACCGTCTACGGGGCATTTTCTGACCAATTTTGCCCCTTCGTGTATCAGTGTGTGACACTTAGGGGTGGGACCTACCCTAAAAAGAAGAAAACAGTAGAAAAACTCTCTCTTTCCTCTCTATCCCACTTACAGGTGGACCCAACCATAAAACAAAAATAATAAATAAATCTCTCCCTCTAGTTCCTCTCTGTTTCTCTCTATCGCTTACCATCGGCAGCGGCCAAAGTCAGGCGGCCGTGGCTAGCATCAGGCTTGTCGGCGTGATCGCGCTGCGCTTAGCACCGTGCAATCGTTGTCGATCGGCCATAGTTGGGCGCGTGGGCGGCCCATGGAACCAACACTACGACGGAATCGGCGCAAGGTTCATGTCGTCACCGGCAACGTCTCACGCATGGACGACCAAGAGCAGACTCAAGCCTCTATATCATGCCCATTAGATCGACCACTTTCTGATTCCTTTTCCAGCGGGATGAATCGGACGAAGCACCCCGAATCGACGGCTCACTTCTTGTCTTCCCCAACTCCGGTGGAGCACGGCCGTCGCCTGATATCCTCTACCCATGAATCTAGGTGGATTCCTCCAAGTATATCAGCTCCAAGACAACCCCCCGGATGTCTTGGTGCGCCCTCAAGCCTCTCCCCATTCCCAAGAACCTCCCCCCGTGAGTGCATGCTCCGGCGGCCGTCGTGCAGGTCCAAGCCAACATTATAGTGTCTCCCCACCGTCCCCGAACACCCAGTCATGCTCCAGGTGATCCCATCCTCCCTTTGCCGCTATTTTCTGAGTCAACGTGCTCTCTTCTCCTCTTGCGCCGAGCGCCGCCCGTTGCCGCCGCTCGAGCTCATTGTTGCATGTCCTCGAGGCCGCCCACTGGCTCCGGCCACCTCGGCACAGTTCGGCTTCACGCCCACAGCCTCGCAGGACCGCTTCGCAGCCCATAGACCTCTTCGGCCTCTTCGTGTACGTCGCCGTTGTGCTACGCACGCGCCGCCACCGGCGTTTAGCCCCTGTCGTTAAAAAGTTGTTTAGGCTAACCCTCCTGTTAAGTACTTCAGTGTGTGTGCCACTTGCCCTAAAAAAGTGTGCATGCGCCACTGACCCATGGACCCTCTATTCTAAGTATATTAACTAATAAAGGTTAATACCTATTGTCAATAAATAAATAAATAATAAAAATAAAGGTAAATACATTAAAGAGACAATGACATGTGGGCCCCCAAAGTCTAATTTGACCCGTCCTTGTTGGCTGGTCTAACATTGACTTCATTATTATTTTCGTTTTTTCTACTTGTGCATCCCACCTGTAAGGAGGGGTAAAATTGTCCCAAAAATGCCAAGGAGACAGTCAAAGCCTTTTGACTGGACGGAAACGGCACGGATGGGCATTTCTGTAAGGGTGCCAAACGGAAGAGGGGTATTTTTGAGCATACTCGAAAATTAGGGGCACATGCTAGGTGTGGGTTCAAGTTAGGGGGAGAAATGGAATTGTCCCTTAATTTTAATGCATGTTCATGACTGTTGTCGCTCTCTAGCTGGTCGCTTCCCAGTCTTTTTCTAGCCTTCACTTGTACTAAGCGGAAATACTGCTTGTGCATCCAACTCTATAAACCCCAAAGTTGTTCCATATGAGTCCACCATACCTACCTATATACGGTATCTACTTGCCGTTCCAAGTAAATTTGTATGTGCCAAACTCTAAACCTTCAAATAAATATTCTGTTTTGTATGCTCGAATAGCTCATGTATCAACTAGGGCTATGTGTATCTTCCATGCTAGGCGGGTTATTCTCAAGAGGAGTGGACTCCGCTCCTCACTCACGAGAAAATGGCTAGTCACCGGGATGCCCAGTCCCATGCTTTATGTAAATCAAATCAAAATAACTGCAAACAAAACTCCCCCGGGACTCTTGTTAGTTGAAGGCACTCGTTGTTTCGAGCAAGCCATGGATTGATGCTTGTTGGTGGATGGGAGTATAAACTTTACCATTCTATTTGGGAGCCGCCTATAATGTGTGTAGCATGGAAGATATCGAGATCTCTCAGTTGTTATGTTGACAATCAAAGTATACCGCTCAAAATATTATTCATATCTATTTCAAAACCGAGCTCTGGCACCTCTACAAATCCCTGCTTCCCTCTACGAATGGCCTATCTATCTACTTTTATGTTGAGTCATCATCCTCTTATTAAAAAGCACCAATTGGAGAGCACCGCTGTCATTTGCATCCATTACTGTTAGTTTACATTGAGTATGACTGTGACTGGATCTCTTTTACCATGAATTACAATGTCTACTCAGTCCTTGATCTTTAAAGGTGATCTGCATTTATGTTTTGCGGTCTCGGAAAGGGCTAGCGAGATACCATCTTGTTATTTCATATTATGATTGTTTTGAGAAAGTGTTGTCATCCGAGATTTACCATTATTGCTTGCTAGTTGATTATGCCATTGATATGAGTAAACATGAGACCTAAATGTTATTGTGAATATGGTTAGTTCATAATCTTTGCTGAAAACTTGAATGCTGACTTTACATATTTACAACAACAAGAGCAAACAGAGTTTGTAAAAGTTTTTCTTTATCACTTTCAGTTTATCAACTGAATTGCTTGAGGACAAGCAAAGGTTTAAGCTTGGGGGAGTTGATACGTCTCCGTCGTATCTATTTTTCCAAACACTTTTGCCCTTGTTTTGGACTCTAACTTGCATGATTTGAATGGAACTAACCCGGACTAACGCTGTTTTCAGCAGAATTGCCATGGTGTTATTTTTGTGCAGAAATAAAAGTTCTCGGAATGACCTGAAAATCAATGGAGATTATTATTGGAATATATAAAAATACTGGAAGAAGAATCCACGTCAGGGGGGCCACACCCTGTCCACGAAGGTGGGGCGCGCCCCCTGCCTCGTGGGCCCCCTGACGCTCCACCGACCTCAACTCCAACTCCATATATTCGTGTTCGAGGAGAAAAAATCAGAGGGAAGGATTCATCGCGTTTTACGTTACGGAGCCACCGCCAAGCCCTAAACTCTCTTGGGAGGACTGATCTGGAGTCCGTTCTGGGCTCCGGAGAGGGGAATCTGTCGCCATCGTCATCATTAACCTTCCTCCATCACCAATTTCATGATGCTCACCGCCGTGCGTGAGTAATTCCATCGTTGTCTTGCTGGATGGTGATGGGTTGGATGAGATTTATCATGTAATCGAGTTAGTTTTGTTAGATTTGATCCCTAGTATCCACTATGTTCTGAGATTAATGTTGCTATGACTTTGCTATGCTTAACGCTTGTCACTAGGGCCCGAGTACCATGATTTCAGATCTGAACCTATTATGTTTTCATGCATATATGTGAGTTCTTGATCCTATCTTGCAAGTTTATAGTCACCTATTATGTGTTATGATCCGTTAACCCCGAAGTGACAATAATCGGGATACTTACCGGTGATGACCGTAGTTTGAGGAGTTCATGTATTCACTATGTGTTAATGCTTTGTTTCGGTACTCTATTAAAAGAAGGCCTTAATATCCCTAAGTTTCCAATAGGATGCCGCTGCCACGGGAGGGTAGGACAAAAGATGTCATGCAAGTTCTTTTTCATAAGCACGTATGACTATATTCAGAATACATGCCTACATTATATTGATGAATTGGAGCTAGTTCTGTGTCACCGTATGTTATGACTGTTACATGATCAATCGCATCCGGCATAATTATCCATCACTGATCCATTGCCTACGAGCTTTTCATATATTGTTCTTCGCTTATTTATTTTTCCGTTGCTACTATTACAATCACTACAAAACCCAAAAAAAATACTTTTGCTATCGTTACCACTACTATCATATTACTTTGCTACTAAATACATTGTTGTAGATATTAAGTTTCCAGGTGTGGTTGAATTGACAACTCAGCTGCTAATACTTAAGAATATTCTTTGGCTCCCCTTGTGTCGAATCAATAAATTTGGGTTGAATACTCTACCCTCTAAAACTGTTGCGATCCCCTATACTTGTGGGTTATCACATAGCTTCAACAGATAATACATTCATGAAGACGTCGATCTTCCAGTTAGCTACAGCTAGGAAATTACTAGATGAATCACAATAGACTGGTCTAGATGCACCTTTTACGAGGTCTCGATCAAAATTTGCATCCAAATTAAGTTCGAAAAAATCACCTGGTAGTTTCAGCCACCCCAAAGTCATTGCCTTAATTTGGATCCAATGAGAGGACAAAATTCGCTATCAAAGCTTTGATGGTTGATACTATTTGATTAGAATTATGTGTTTGCTCACCATGGGAAATTTTTCTTCTTTCCTACCAAAGGTACCAAGTGGAGATGGCTATTATTTCATGTATATTATTCTGACCGAGAAAACCAAGGTCTTGTACAGGATCTGGATAAAAAAGTCTAGTGCAACTTCACCTGCCCTGTCGACGTCGCATGCCCTCTTCATAATCTCGTCCAAAAAGGCGACATAACGCGGCCGCTTCGTTGCACTTAAATAGGAAGTGAGTTACAACAGTTGGACAACTGACTATCAATTCATTTCATGAACTAGTCGTGACATACTTTGGACACATCCCCCACTTCATCGTGTCGTGAGCACACGTAACGGGTGTCTGCCAGAGCCATGTTATAGACCAAGACGAGGCCCCGCTCACAAGTACAAGGTTGTAAGTGTAAGTCCTCACACTTATGCCTATTTCAATATTACTTTTTACATCTAAAAGGTTGTTTAAAAGGTCCGGACCCTAGACAATTTTACGAGAACAATATCTTGTTTGAATCTTTGTCATAAGCATATCCTCCCGTGGGTTCAATGCCCAAGATCACTCCTTGGGGAAAAGGTAAGATGACTATCTGCAATTCGAAACCGGATCACAAATGGTCATCAACCATGTTTTTGTGTGACATTGTCGGGAAGGGCTGTCACTAGTCATTAGAGTAGAGTTTTTGTTTCAGTTCTTTTTCTTTTTTTTTCTTTTTTTCTCCATTTTTATTTCTAGTTCTTGTTTCAATCAAAAACCCAAAAATAGCATGGCTAAGAAACTCGGAGAGTTTGCAACTCCCGATGATAACTTTATGAGTGCACCAACCGCATTACCCAATGTTGCTACTAATCAATTTGAAATTAAGCCCTTTTTGCTAATGTGGTTCAACAAAACCAATTTTGAGGCTCTACATTCGAAGATGTCGGTATGCATTTGCATACTTTTACTGAACTGTGCGACATGCCGCATATTAAAGATTATGAACCTGACACTTTGAAGTTGCTCTATTTTCTTATTATTTAAAAAAAAGAAAATAATGACTTCTAGCTTTGCCTATAGGAATTATAACTTCGTGCAATTTATATTGAAACATGTTTATGTCTAAGTTTTGCCCATACAAACATAATGCAACTACTATCACAAATTGCAGGTTTTAAGCAGGAAGATCGTAAGGCACTAGCACCTGCATGGGACCGCATGAAGGAGGCCATAAGAAACTTCCAGAACCATGGCACTAGTGCAGAACCGGGCAATAGCACCGATTCGTAAGGCCCTTGAGTGCCGGTTTGGTAACCGGCGCTAAAATGTAGGCACTAAAGCCCCCCCCCTTTAGTACCGGTTCAGCATGAACCGGTGCTAAAGGGCAACCATGTGGCACGAGCCAGCTTCGGGGGCAGGGAGCCCTTTAGGACCGGTTGGTGTCACCAACCGGTATTAAAATGTTGGGGGGGGGGTTGGGTTTATGATTTCTTTTTCATTTAATTTTGTGTTTTCCATTTAATTGTTTTTCGTTTGCTGGTATTTTACGATACTACATATTGTACACGTTATGCATATATACAAATAGAATTTCTAGTAGAACCGGTCATAATATATATATATATATATCATCGAATGTCTCACAACCACCATTAATTAATTCACACATATATACACACATGTATATATATATACAATTTCTCCTAATTGGTGCCTTCGGAGCCAGTGGCATTAGCCTAGCTAATTGGTGCCTTCGGAGCACGATAACAATTGGAAGTGGTTCATGGGGGCGGTAGCGGGTAATAGTATTCTCCTTTGGGATCTATGACCTGGTCGAGCAAAAATCCCGCTATTTTCTCTTGAATTGCTTCTATGCGGTCCTGTGCTAGGAGCTTGTCCCGCACCTCTTTGAACTGTTAAGAAGGAGATCAATATGCATGTGTATTAGTTGTGTGACTAGATATCGATAATGGTGTAAAAATTGTGAATAGTGTTCTGACAATCGATATCGTACCCACTCCTCTCTTTGAGATTTGCTCCTTTCGGACGCCATCATGCGAATGTTCTCGCAAACTTAGTATGCACATAGATCATTCCCCGGCGCCTGCCTCAGGGCCTTTACGAGAATGGAATTTTGATGAGATAATAATTAATCAAGCATGATAATTAAAGAAATGGCAGCTAGCTAGTTCTACTTAATTACTTACCTTGGGTCGATACCATTTCAGACTTTGTTTCCATGGGCCTGGAGTGACCCTGATGAACTTTGCCCAAGCCCTGCCCGCCGACAAAGAAAATGAATAAATGGGTTATTAAATAGTTGTTATCAGGAAATGACGAACTAATTAAATAGGCCGAGATATAGTTAGTAATGATTGAAATTACCTGTTGACTATCCCATTCACGATGGTGTAGTCACTTGCTTTCTTAAGTAGCGAGTCTAGTACTTCAATTGTTCCTTCATCAACTTTAATGATTAACAAGATCCAGTGATATCTGCATGCACACACATTTGCATGTCTTAATTAAGCGGGCATATGTAAGCAAAAACATGTAGCTATAGCTAATAAGGAAAAACAGAATTTGTAGTATAAGACAGTATGACTCACTGGAAGTTGTAAGGAAGTAGTATATCTTCATTGTATTTGAGTTCCTTGAAGAACTGTAGCATGCTTTCCTCTACACATTTTGCGTGATATGGATCTAATTTCCATGTGTATTCATTAATGGTATTTAGGTCAATGAACCCAATGCCATAGCGTCCACCTTTTTTCATTTCATAAATCTTCATCCTACATAATACCACAGAAAAGAATATAGTGAGGATAATTACAGGTAATGATTGATCAAAATGATCAGCTAGCTTGAGACTTAAATTACAGAAAGGAATCACTTACAGACAGTAGCAACTGACGATAGATTTGTCGAGTGCATCTTTATTGTATAGCTGAAAAAGTTCTGAATACTCAATGGTCACAGCTTTCTTATGGTAGTAATGCTCCTCGTTGACATTCACCATGAGGGACTCACGATTGGAAATCTTGGTAATGTCCATGTACCATTGATGCAATTCATACATTCTCGTTGGGAGCTTATTGACCTCCTCTAGCTCGACCAAAGGTTGGCCCCGGGCATATTTTCGTTTTATTTCCTCCTCTCTAGTCGGAGACATGGGCTCGATATCGAGGAGTTGTCCAACAGTGATCCCGATCGATTGAGCCTGCACAATATGCTCCTCGGTTATTACCACATCGCCCACCCCGGGAACGTTAACGGTTTGCCCACAATAATATTGGGCGCGCCTACTCTCATGTGTTGTTGGCACAACAAGCGGGGGGGGGGGGGGGGGTTGATTGCGCAGCCTGTTCTCCCAGCTGGGGAACGGTTTTACCGCTCCTTTTGCCAGCTGATTTGCTCGAGCTCGAGCTCGCCTCTTTCTGTAGACGTGCTCGATTTAACTTCCTGAGGTGGCGCTCATAGTCTGTGTCAACAAGCTTGGGAGCTGGTGGTTTAGCCATATGAATGAAGTGGTCAATCTTTTCCACAGGCACTTTCTCCCTTGGCGGCAGTGGCGGTTTCGGTGCAAAATGGGCTTCCACCTCGGCCTTCGATATGGCTACGTTTTCCTCCTCGGACTTGTCGTAAGGCCTCTGCAGAAGAGGCGCGAGGCTTGGACCATATTGAAATCGCTTGCCTCCGCCTGTACCTGCAGTACTACCTCGACTTGTACCGCTACGCACCATAGCTGAGGCGGCTCTCTTCCGTGATTGCTGAGGCGGCGAAGACAGCTGACGTGGCTGAGTTGGAGGAGGAGGAGTGGCCTGAAGCTGTGCCAGAATTGGAGGAGGAGTGGCCTGAAGCTGTGCCGGATTTGGAGGAGGAGTGGCCTGACGCTTTGCCGTACTTGGAGGAGGAGTGGCCTGAAGCTGTGCCGGACTTGGAGGAGGAGTGGCCTGACGCGTTGGTGGACTTGGAGGAGCGGGAGTCTGTTGACTCGGTGGCGGACTGCGACGAGGAGTCGGATGACGCGGTGTTAGTGGCCTTCGAAAGATGATGCAATCCTTTCTCCATAGGATGATATGATGGTTGGCCTCTCCTAGTGTGTGCTCATCGTCACCTCTAGGAATGTCAAGCTCTAGCCCCGAATATTGGTCCACCACCTCATCAACCAAGACACGAGCATAGCCTGCTGGAATCGGGTTGCAATGGAAGGTTGCCTCGGGGGGATTTGTAAAAGCAAGGGCGTCCGCCACCTTCATGGATATGTTCTTCATTTTGAAGTGTAGCTCGCAGTTAGTGTTCTCCATGATGTCATCCACTGGGTAGCTATCCAGCAATGCGTCGCCCGGGACGGAACCCACGCTGCTTCTCGGCATGGATGGGATGGTTCTATCCATTGGTGGATCATCCGCTAGCTACTGAGACCCCCTTTGCTGGCTAAGTGAGTCGATCTGCTCCTGCCGCCGCTGGAATTTGATTGTCAAGTCCGCGTGCGCTGATTCTAGGCCTTGAAGGCGTTCATAGTCTAGCTTCCTCTGCTCCTCCTCCAGCTTCCTCTTCTTCTCCTCCGCAATCTTCTTTGTCGCACGGGTTCTGTAGTCGGCGTTCTAGTCCGAAAACCCCTCATACCATGGAATAGCGCCCATGCCTCGTGTTCTTCCCAGGTGTTCAGGATTTCTCAAGGCACACGTAAGCTCGTCGTTCTCTTTGTTGGGCTCGAACAACCCGGATCGAGCCTCTTCTATTGCAACAAGTAGCTTATCTTCGGCTCCGTCCAGACATGCCTTCTTGGAAACTTTCCCTGTCTTCGGGTCCAACTCCCCCCCCATGCGCATAGAACCAAGTCCTGCACCTGGGGGGCCAGCGCAATGTTTCTGGAGTGACACCTGCATCCAGCATCTCTTTCTCAGACTTATCCCACTTAGGCAATCCCACCGCATAGCCACCTGGCCCCAGCTTATGGAACTTATCCTTTTTTGCGGCATTGGCCTTGTTTATTCTCGACCGTTCCTTAGATAATTTCGAATCCTTGAATTTCATGAAATCATCCCAATGAGCACTTTGGTTCTCTAGTGTTCCCTCGAATACTGGAGTCTTCCTTCCTTCGTTGATGTACTTGGCCCATTCATGAATCTTGTGGTTCTTGAATGCAACCGCCATCTTCCTAAGAGCAGCGTCCTTGACTTTCTCCACATCTGCATTTGTGAAATGATCTGGTAGGGTGAAATGTTCCATGAGCGTTTCCCAAAGCAACTGTTTTTGTCTGTCATCGACAAAAGTAACTCCTGGACGTGGCTTTGATGGCTCTCTCCATTCTTGAAGGGAGATAGGGAGTTGGTCCTTCACAAGAACTCCGCACTGACGAACGAACTTGTCCGCAATCTTCTTAGGCGCGAATGGTTCGCCATTAGGTCTGATTGCCTCGATATTGTACTTTACGCCCTCCTTCAACTTTTTGTTCGGGCCTCGTTTTGTCTTGTTGCCTAAAGATTTGCTCGATCCGGATGGCTGAAAGAAGAAAGATCGATTCGTTAATATATCTTCAAGTCATATAAAACATGTGGTGATCACCAGATGCCTACTTATATAAATATATATACCTCGCCGGTCTTTGTTGTTTCAAGATCAACATTTTCTTCGTCATGTTCATAGTTCACGACTTCATCAATTCGGTCGTCGCGATCGAATATCATATCACCCTCCCCGGTGTTGTTTAGATATTCGGAGCCATCATAATCTTCTTCATTCTGATCATCTGGCCCGCGAGGATTGTGTATGATATTGAACAGGGCCTCTTCTCCCTCTCTGCCGGTATTGTCCGCCATAGGTTTTGTTTAACTAATCCAAAAGAAATATATTCAAATTACAATGCATGGATGCAATCAATTAATAAGAAAAAACTGAATCAATCATAGTACATAATAAGCATCATCGAATATAATCTCGAATACGTCGTCTCGAGTAATAGATATAATCTCGAATACATCGTCTCGAATAATAGATATAATCTCGAATACATAGTCTCGAATAATAGATATAATCTCGAATACATCGTCTCGAATAATATATAATCTCGAATACATCGTCTCGAATATTATATATCGAGTACATCACTGGCTAGGTAGCTAATAAAGATCGAATACTACAGAAGAATCTAGGACACTTGCGGTTCCTGCGGCGCGGGACACCCAAAGAGAAGGAACCCTCACAGGATCATAGCTGAAGTGAGATCCCTGAAGAAACTGTCAGGTATTGGAGAACCTGCCGCCCTCTAACGCAACCATCTAGCGATGGACGTGCTCGTCCTCCTCCTTGACAAGGCGACGTACCACCTCCGGCGGGGCCGGCTCCCTCCGCACTGGCCCACGCGAACGCCACCAAACGAGATCAGGGTCGACAACAGGACCCGGGGCCGGGTTCCTCATCAAGCGGCGCGCCCCTCCAGGCAGCACCTCCCAGTGCCAGCCCAGCGGAGCCCAGTCCCGAACATGGGTCAGCCGGACGTCGTCGCGGACGGGTCGATGGCGAGGATGCGGGCCGGGCACGTCGAGAACAAATACTAGCTATATGCCCGCAAAAAGTAATATTTTTTAATGATTGGATTTTGATAACTAAAATTTCTCATATTTCTATATAACTAACATTCCTATAACATTTCTAACAATGCTATATAACTAATATTTCTATAACATTTCTAATATTTCTATAACTAAAAAACAGAAAAAAAAATTATAACATTTCTATATATATAACTAACATTTGTATAACATTTCTAATATTTCTATAACTAAAAAAAATTCTAACTTTTTATAACTATTTCTGTAACTAAAAAACAGAAAAATTTCTAACAATTCTAACATTTCTAACAATGCTATATCTTTACCTACTAATAAAGCGGTTATCGTTTCTGGTTGTCCATCATTAAAATAACCCTCAAAGTTGGTAAAAATTACCCACCAATGCCATCCATAATAAGTGAGAAAACGATTCAAGTTTTCGGACCAAAAATCACCGCCTCCTTCGTGGTAATATAGAAGCACGACGAAAATAAGTCACAGAATGATGAGTAGGAGAGTGGTTGGCTGATCTCCTCCCCTAGCCAGGAGACTAGGGTTCGAATCCCAGCTTTGACAATTTTTATCTTTCCTTTCTCACGTATGTCCTACCCATGTATGCGTTCATGGGCTGGGCCGGCCCATGTGCAGAGCTTTACTCCCCTGTTTCTTTTCAGTTTACTTTTTTGTCTTTTCTTTTCTCATTTTGTTTTCTTTATTATTTCTTATTTAAATTAATTCGGGATTGTAATATTCTAAAAGTTGCGAGTTTTTTAAAAAAATGTTTGAGAAATCATAAAAATATATGTGAATTCCAAAATGTTTAGAAAATCATAAAAAATTTGCAGATTCAAAAAATGTTGGTGGTTTTGCAAAATTGTTCACAAAATTATAAACAAATCACAATTTGGAAAAAATGGTCGGGAAATAAAATCATGTTCATGATTTTGAAGAAATGATCGTGTATTCAAAACATATTTGGGAATCTGAAAAAAAATGTCCATTCACAAAAATAAAAATAAAAATTTGTTCATCAATTATTTTAAAAAAGTTCGTCGATTCAAAAAAATGTTTGTTGAGTCAAAAAATGTTAATGAATTCGAAACCGGTTCATACATTTAAAAAATTGTGAACAAACCTGATTTTCATGATTTTTTTTGAGAAAATCAAAAATTTCAAAACAAAATTGTCGATTCGAAAAATTGTTCACTGATTCAAAAGTATTTTATGTCTAGGATTTGATTAGTTTTTCGAAAGTCTTTATATATCTTGGCGTTGGGAGTAGTTCGTGGTCAATGTGGTTTGTTTTTAAAGTTTTAAATGTTCCCTTGCGCAACATAATGATAAGTGTGGCATACACTGGCAAATTCATAGCCTTGGGATTTACCGCGGAATGCATTGTGATCACGTGGACATCGCGACCATCATCGACTAGGGTGAGAAAAATAAAAAAAATGGCAACATGGTGAGCCACTATGTTAAAATAGAGTATGCTCATACATCACGATATTGAGTCATACTTATTTGGCGAGCCATAATTTTTTGTCTTCCGTTGCAACGCACGGGCATATTTGCTAGTAACTAACTATTTCTATAACTTAAAAAAAGAAAAATTTCTAACAATGCTATGTGTGTGTGTGTGCTCACTGGCGAGGCGAGAGGCGACGGGGGGCGGCGACGGGGACGGCGACGGGCGCGGCGACGACGGGGATGGCGACGATGGGGAGGGACGGGGCGCGAGGACGGGGACGGGTCGGGGCGGCGACGACGGGGACGGGGACGACGCGGGACGGGCGGGACGACGCGGCGGTGACGACGGGGATGACGGGGACGGGGGCGGCGACGATGGTTATGGAGACGGGGGCGGCGGGCGACGGGGTAGAGGAGAAGAAGCAAAGGAGAAACTGAAATTTTTGAAGTGTTTAGTTATATAGGATGGACCTTTAGTACCGGTTGGAGCCACCAACCGGTACTAAAGGCCTGTTTTGGCCAGGCCAAGCGGCGGGAACCGCACCCCCTTTAGTGCCGGGTGGTGGCTCCAACCGGTACTAAAGGCCCCCCTTTAGTACCGGTTGGAGCCACCACCCGGCACTAAAGGGGGTGCGCTGGTGCAGGTGCGGTGCGAAATGTTTAGTCCCACCTCACTAGCCGAGGGGCGTCCGCACTGGTTTATAAGCCCCAGTGCGGTAGCTCCCTCGAGCTCCTCTACAAAGCAGGCCTACTGGGCCTAAATGTTCTGTGCTGCCCTGTGGGCCTACTGGGCCTTTGCGGGCCTGCATCCTGGCCCAACAATAGGTTGGGTTTCTAGTCGTATGCAGGCCGTTGTGGCGCAGTAGGTGGGCTTTTTTTTCTTATTTTTTTTTCTTAATTTTTTTTGCTTTATTTATTTTTGTTTGAGTTGTTTTTGCTGTATTTAGAGTTTCTTTGTGAATATTTTTGCTTTAGGTACAAAAAATTACAAACTTTATGTTAGTATCGGTAGTTTACAAATTTGAATAGTTTAAATTTTGATTTATTTGAAATTTGTGTGAATCACTAGTTTGTGAATAACTTAACTTTGAGAATAGATTTTTCAGTGATTCTTTTTTTTATGTTTAATATTAGTGTGTTTTATCATTATATTCAATTTGGTAATGCTTAGGTTATTTAAAAAAATGAAATGCCTTTTGTAACGGATGAGTTTTCGTCCGAAATTCTGATACTTCGAAAGAGATTGTCCATTTAGTACACGAAGTGCATCCCGTTTTTGCGGTAACCCTCTCTACTTTTTTGCACATGCTATGTAGGTGAAATTATGATACCATGCCAACTTTCAACCTTTTCTGAGTTCATTTGAAATGCTTTTCAATTTCAGGGTCATTTAGCTTAAAAAATCAGTAAAGGCATGAAAGAATTTGTTTGCACATAAAATTTCTTCGCGTTTCAAATGCAAAAACACATAACTACCCTAACTATTACAGAGATTCCCTCCTGGGTGTGAAACACAGAAGAAAGTGATGATAGTGAAGCCGATCACATCCCAGATCTTTGGGTGTGGAACTTTTTCTTCCGTGTGTCCCTTTGCGCCGTAACCATGGAAAATCTTCATCATTTAACGGGATGCTCGGGTCAATATTCACTGTGAATGGAGCAATTTCATCAAACTTTTCATAATCTTCTGACATGTCTGTCTTGTCATCCACTCCCACGATGTTTCTCTTCCCAGAAAGAACTATGTGCCGCTTTGGCTCATCGTAGGATGCATTCGCTTACTTATCTTTTCTTTTTCTTGGCTTGGTAGACATGTCCTTCACATAGAATACCTGTGCCACATCATTGGCTAGGACGAATGGTTCGTCTGCATATGCAAGATTGTTGAGATCCACTGTTGTCATTCCGTACTGTGGGTCTTCCGTTACCCCACCTCGTGTCATATTGACCCATTTGCACCGAAACAAAGGGACCTTCAAACCACGTCGATAGTCAAGTTCCCATATGTCCTGTATATAACCATAATATGTTTCCTTTCTTGTCTTGGTTTCTGCATCAAAGCGGACAGCACTGTTTTGGTTGGTGCTCTTCTTATCTTGGGCAATCGTGTAAAATGTATTACCATTTATCTCGTACCCTTTGAAAGTCATTATATTCGAAGATGGTAACTGGGACAGCAAGTACAGGTCATCTTCAATAGAGGTGTCATGCATGGTACGTGTCTGCAACCAGCTGGCGAAACTCCTGGTTTGTTCACGTGTAATCCAGTCATCAGACCGCTCCGGGTGTTTGGAGCGTAGCAAATTCTTGTGTTCATCCATATACGGAGCCACCAAGGCGGAATTTTGTAGAACTGTGTAGTGTGCTTCAGTGAGAGAATGTCCGTCCATACATATTATTTGTTCCCCTCCTAGCATGCCTTTTCCATCCAGTCTGCCCTTATGCCGCGATTCAGGAACACCAATCGGCTTAAGGTCAGGAATAATACAAAACTCAATGACCTCCTCATTTTCATGGCCCTTGGAGATGCTTCCTTCTGGCCTAGCACGGTTATGAACATATTTCTTTAAGACTCCCATGAACCTCTCAAAGGGGAACATATTGTGTATGAATACAGGACCCAAAACGTTAATCTCTTCGCATAGGTGAACTAGGACGTGCGTCATGATGTTGAAGAAGGATGGTGGGAACACCAACTCGAAACTGACAAGACATTGCACCAAATCATTCTCTAACCTTGGTATGATTTCTGGATCGATTACCTTCTGAGAGATTGCATTGAGAAATGCACATAGCTTCACAATGGCTAATCGAACGTTTTCCGGTAGAAGCCCCCTCAATGCAACCGGAAGCAGTTGCGTCATAATCACGTGGCAGTTATGAGACTTTAGGTTCTGGAACTTTTTCTCTGCCATGTTTATTATTCCATTTATATTCGACGAGAAGCCAGACGGTACCTTAATACTAAGCAGGCATTCAAAGAAGAGTTCCTTCTCTTCTTTGGTAAGAGCGTAGCTTGCATGACCCTGATGTATGCCGTCTTTTCCGTGCATATGTTGTTGGTCCTCCCGTGCCTCAGGTGTATCTTTTGTCTTCCCATACACGCCCAAGAAGCCAAGCAGGGTCACACAAAGATTCTTCATCACGTGCATCACGTCGATTGCGGAGCGGACCTCTAGGTCTTTCCAATAGGGCAGGTCCCAAAATATAGATTTCTTCTTCCACATGGGTGCGCGTCCGTCAGCGTCATTCGGAATAGGTTGTCCACCAGGACCCTTTCCAAAGACCACCTTCAAATCCTTGACCATATCATGTACATCGGCACCAGTACGGTGGCGAGGCTTCGTCCGGTGATCCGCCTCACCAGAGAAATGCTTGCCTTTCTTTCTTACGGGATGCCTGCTCAGAAGAAATCGACGATGTCCCAGGTACACATTCTTCTTACAATTAGCCAAATATATACTGTCGGTATCGTCCAAACAGCGCGTGCATGCGCGGTATCCTTTGTTTGTCTGTCCTGAAAGGTTACTGAGAGCAGGCCAATCATTGATGGTCACGAACAGCAACGCCGTTAGGTCAAATTCTTCCCCCATGTGCTCATCCCACGCACGTACACCTGTTCCGTTCTACAGTTGTAAGAGTTCTTCAACTAATGGTCTTAGGTACACATCAATGTCGTTGCCGGGTTGCTTAGGGCCTTGGATGAGCACTGACATCATAATGAACTTCCGCTTCATGCACAACCAAGGAGGAAGGTTATACAAACATAGAGTCACAGGCCAGGTGCTATGGTTGCTGCTCTGCTCCCAAAAGGATTAATGCCATCTGCGCTTAGACCAAACCATACGTTCCTTGTGTCATCTGCAAACTCATTCCCGTACTTTCTTTCGATTTTTCTCCACCGTGGCCCGTCAGCGGGTACTCTCAACTTTCCGTCTTTTTTACGGTCTTCTCTGTGCCATCGCATCGCCTTGGCATGCTCTTTGTTTTGGAACAAACGTTTCAACCGTGGTATTATAGGAGCATACCACATCACCTTGGCAGGAATCTTCTTCCTGGGGTGCTCGCCCTCGACATCACCAGGGTCATCGCGGCTGATCTTATAGCGCAATGCACCGCATACCGGGCAAGCGTTCAAATCCTCGTACTCACAGCGGTAGAGGATGCAATCATTAGGGCATGCATGTATCTTCTGCACCTCTAACCCTAGAGGGCAGACAACCTTCTTTGCTTGGTACGTACTCTCGGGCAATTCGTTGTCCTTTGGAAGCATATCCTTTATCATTACCAGCAACTTTCCAAATCCCACCATTCTCTGTCTTCCATTGCAGCAATTCCAGTGTGGTGCCCAGCTTTTTCTTGTCACCTTCGCAATTCGGGTACAACAATTTTTTGTGATCCTCTAACATGCGCTGCAACTTCTTCTTCTCCAAATCACTTGCGCAGTTTCTCTTTGCATCGGCAATGACCCGACCTAGATCATCAACGGGCTCATCTGATGGCTCTTCTTCAGCTTCTTCCCGCATTGCCGGCTCAGTTTCTTCCCTCATTGTTGTATCATCGTATTCAGGGAACCCATGGCCAGGATAGCTGTCGTCGTCCTCTTCTTCTTCATTGTCTTCCATCATAACCCCTCTTTCTCCATGCTTGGTCCAAACATTATAGTGGGGCATGAAACCGGACTCAAACAGGTGGACGTGAATGGTTCTTGACGTAGAGTAATTGCGACCATTCTTACAGCCAGCACATGGACAATGCATAAAACCATCCACTCGCTTGTTTGCCTCAGCCGCAAGCAGAAAAGTACGCACGCCATTAATGAACTTGGGAGAGCATCGGTCATCATACATCCATTGCCGGCTCATCTTCAATACACAACACCAAAAACATCAAATTAATACAATACATAAAGTTCATACATAAAGAGCATACAACACTTCAATGCAACAAACAAATAACTCTCTAGCTAAAGAATTTAAATGCAACAACAAATGCGATCAAAATCGCAACTAAGGTAACAATTGATCCAACAGCATAATGATACCAAGCCTCACTATGAATGGCATATTTTCTAATCTTTCTAATCTTCAAGCGCATTTTCTCCATCTTAATCTTGTGATCATCGACGACATCGGCAACATGCAACTCCAATTCCATCTTCTCCCCCTCAATTCTTTTCAATTTTTCCTTCAAATCCTCGTTTTCTCTTTCAACTAAATTTAACCTCTCGACAATAGGGTCGGTTGGAATTTCGGGTTCAACTATCTCCTACATACAAATATCTATGTCAACTTGATGGGCATAATTTGTCATAAACACGAAATGCAATGAATAGTTCTAAAAGAGAATATACCACATCCGAATCATAACCCGGACGAGGGCCGACGGGGACGGATATCAAAACCATGACACTATGCATAACAAACAACGTATGGGTAAGATAATTATACGAGTAACTATATATCCAAATCACACAAACATCATTTTTTATATAAAACTTCATGAACAAGAGACTCACCACAAGGTGGTGCCGGTGACGAGACGTTGCGAGTGATCGACGATGGTTACGGCGGAGATTTAGAAGGTACTAAGTAAACCACACCTATATATGCAAAACTAAGTGTTATTTTTGACCTCAAATTGCATATAAATCAAATACTAGCACATATATATAATTCCTCCCAAATTACTAAACTCAAAAATCAATCACTATATAAAGCATTGCACGAGCTAATCTAGCAATGAGAGATGAAAGGAAAGAGTTGCTAACCTTTGTGATCATTTGAATGGATGGGGGCCTTCAAATCTTGGGCAAAATGTGTGATGAGCTTGAGAGGAAGAGGGGAAAGAATAGAGAGGAGAGGGGAAAGGGGAAGAACAGAGCGAGCTCGGGTGGACGAAGGGTCTATGTAGGACGACCTTTAGTACCGGTTCGTGATACGACCCGGTACTAAAGGTGCTGGAGGGGCCCACAACATCCTGCCACCACTCACTTTAGTACCGGTCCGTGGCACGAACCGGTGCTAAAGGTTCGCCACGAACCGGTACTAATGAGAGCGGCCCGGCTAGCCGTTGAAACCGGCACTAATGTACACATTAGTACCGGCTCAAATTCAAACCGGCACTAATGTGCTTCACATTTGACTCTTTTTCTACTAGTGTGGGGTGTGTGAAAAAGTGACTTATTATTCATATATTTTATAATATCCTTCCTTAACCCCATGTCAGAATCCATAAATCCATGTTAGACACAGCTGTGTAGGAGGAATCATCATGGGACGACCAATTGAGTACTTTATGACTTGCAAGAAAACCACAAGAAAGGTGAACTCCATCTTTGAGGAGATGAACGATGGGCTGACTGCCAAGATCGATGAATTGATCGACACTATCCAAGGTAAAGATTTGACTATATCCTAGTTCGCACTGTTTCGGACGAAACCCTGATGCGTGGGCCCCACACCGTCTTGCCATTTGTCCGGCGTCGAAAGGGGCAAACGCGCACGAAAGACAGAGCGCTTGATGCGCAGCAGCGGACCCACACCTGCAAGACGAATTCGAACGAACGGCAGTCCCTCCCTCCCTTCCCGCCATTAATTATTCCCCATGCAATAATGGGGACACGAACCTATCCACTTTATTCTGCTCCAGAATTTCGAACGTCGATGGTGCCTATATATCCACTTTTCAACTTCCAAGGTAGTAGCAGTATAAAGCGCGAGTATTCAGACCCCACCATCGACCCGCACGGACAGCAGTACTTCGTAGCCATGGCCTACACGTTCCGGATCCACTGCCGCGCCTCCGACGACCTCAGCCTCGCCCTCGTCGACGGCGAAGTCGTCCTCGCCGCCGCCGACCCCAGCGACGACCGCCAGGCAGGGCTACCTTCCATCGTCTGCTTCCTCCTCTTTCCTGTGTACTACAGTCCTACTCCTGTGTGACCATTGTACATTCTCCCCACGTTCGATGCAGCTCTGGCAGAAGGACGTGATGTACGCCGGCGGCGTCAAGGACGAGGCCGGTAACCCGGCGTTCGCTCTCGTCAACAAGGCCACCGGAGACGCGCTGAAGCACTCCCTCGGCTACAATCTGCCCGTCAGAGCCATCCGGTTCAACCGGGGGTACCTCGACGAGTCGGTCCTGTGGGCGGAGACCGGGGACGTGGGCGGAGGCTACCGGCTAATCCACATGGTAAATAACATGGATTACATATTTGACGCAGAGAAGGCGACCCCGCAGTTCGGCGGCGCGCGCGACGGCACGCGGCTCATCCTCTTCCGCTGGAACCGCGGCCACAACCAGCTCTGGCGGATCTCCGACGCGCTGGCTGGCCGCGGACCGCCGGTGCGGGTCTCGTGTGAGTGCAACGACGAGCTGAGCCTCACCGTCCGCGACGGCGCTGCCGTCCTCGCGCGCACGGATCTGGAGGATGACAAACAAGTCAGTTAACCTTGCTGGTTGCTTTAGATGCGCAGAGACCATCTGCATTTCGCACGGCGTGTCATCATCGCTTCTCTCTTCTTGTACGTAGGCTTGGATCCAGAGCTCTCGGAACACCGGGCGCGTGACGGACGAGGAGGGGCGCAGCTCGTTCGCCCTGGTCAACAAGGCCACCGGGAAGGCGCTGCGGCGCTCCCACAGAGACCAGAAACTTCAAAGTGGTCGGCCACTGCCCGGACTCGGTGGACGTCGCGCTGCTGTGGACGCGGGGCGGCGACCTTGGAGAAGGGTTCCACTGCATTCGCAGCGTCAGCGACCTCGGGTACGTCCTCGACGCTGCGGAAGGCGTGTCCGAAACCGGCGGGGCGCACGACGGGACGCCCGTCATCCTGTTCCAGGCCAATGGCGGTCCGAACCAGAAGTGGAAGATGGCGCCGTTTCATTGACCAAGGAGTTTGTTACAGCGATTTGCTCTTGCATTAGCTCGGGGACTAATGTTCCCTTGTTGGCCGCAGTGTATATGCGCTGTGTCTGCAGATGAGAGTGCCTGCTATGAACTTTTGTTTATGTTTATGCTTATCTTATTTCCTTGACTTGGCCTGATTATGTGGATCTGACTAAGGTGGTGTTTGGTTTTCTAGTCCTAGGACTTTTTCTAGTCATAACTAAAAAGTCCCTACATCATGTTTGGTTGGGGGTAGTTAGAGCTAGGGATTGGGAATTGAAGGGGTACGAGACTTCAAATCTATTGTTTGGTTAGGGGGATTGGGAATTGATAAGGGAATAGTCATGGGACTTGAGACTCCAACTCCCACCGTTTTATTAACAGGGGAGGGGGTTGGAGTTGGAAGGGAATTGTTTTAGTGAATCAATCTTAGCCCTTCATCATAACTTACGTTAATTTCCCTTGTCTATTTCCTTGTCAATTCCCACGAACCAAACACGGGAATACAATTTCTCATCAAAGTCTCACACATAATTTTCATCATGCGCCAAACAGAGGATTGGGAATAAAACAACTCATCCCATGTCTAATCTCAATACAACTCCCTACATTAAACTCCCCTTCCCTAAAAAGTCCCTCCCTGTTTGTTTTCAGAGACTAAAAAGTCAGTCCCTTCCTAGAGGCTATTAAATGACCATGTTGTTAGAGGCTATTAAATGACCGTGTTACCCCTAGTATATAGAAAAATAACAATCAAACAACACCATGGGATGGCGGGCCAATGGGTACATGGAGGGGCATTGATGGAAAAGGCCCAAAAAGTCTCAAAAAGACTCTCCTTGAGAGTCTTCTTCATTTAGTCCCAAATGCCTAGTTTAGTCCCTAAAAAGTCTCACCCGTTTGGTAAAAAAGTCTTTATGAGGGACTTTTTCTAGTCCCTACACAAAAAAGTCCCTGGAAACAAACACCCCCTAAGCTTTGCTTGATGACCGCTTGAACACATTCAAGTACTCTCAGATCTCCCTGTCTTTCAGTTTATAAGCATCCTCTCGTATTTTGGGTCAAATTCTGACTCTGAATTTGAATATTGAGTTATGTGGCAAAAATTGTACATACCATCTACTGCGCTGTGAATTGTCTACAATGAGATTAAGGGTCATCATCTGCAAAATCATTACTGATGGTGTTTTTACACAACTTTTAGAAATCGATGTTTCTGCTAACTCAACCTCAAATTTGATGATTTTGTCGAAACAGGGAGATAGGTGAAGTGCGAGAAAATCAATGATAGTGTAGGGCACTCCCAATTTTTGACACAGAAGTCTGAAACGTTGACAATGGCAAGTAAAATCAAATTAATTCGATCGCAGAATTTTAATGGAGGGTTTACGGGCCATGCAAACCAAGGGCTTGCAATAATTTATGGACCATGCACATGAATTACTTACTGTGTTCTTGCAAAAAAAACTTTTGGTGATTTCATGAAGAATTGAAGATAATTTAGAAGTAATTTCAATTAGAAAAGTTCAAGCGTTCATCCACCACATATCCTAGGATAATTTTACAAGTAATTTGAACTAGTCTTTTTCGCAAGTTCATCCATGACTAGTGTCTAATACGAGCCTCATATCCTAAGCTAAAAAATGAAAAAGATACACTATATGATATTTCATTGTTGATTTTGGTCATTTCTCCATCTAATGTGATAACTGTGTGGCTAATTGCATACTAATTCAGCTTAAGTTATGTATGCAATGCTAAATGTGTGCTAAATATCTAAGATCTACAATGCTGACATAGTAGTCTGAATTGATAGCAATGGCTGGTTAGAAATATCAAATGAGTTCAATCACAGAATTTTAATGGAGAGGGCCAACTCCCATCTCAATATCTCAATGCAAAACAAGGACATAGGCCAAAGGTGAGAAAACCATGATAGTTTAGGCACCATGACTGCAAACCAGTGAGTTGCAATAATTTGTTTCTTCTTTATATATTTAATTAATGCACATATGAATTAATTACTTAAAGAGTTCCTGCAAGAAAAAAACTTTTAGTGGTTTATGAAGATAATTTTACAAGTAATTTGAATTAGGAAGGTACAATGTTCATTGATGACTAGCATTCATCCACCTCATCTCCTTAGGTAATTTTACAAGTAATATGAATTAGTCTTTTTTGCTAGTTCATCGATGACTAGCGTCTAATACAAGCCTTACTATATCCTAATAAGCTAAAAAAATGAAAGAGATAGCTAGAATTTAGGCCTCATCATAATCGCCGCAATGGAAACTTACAGTACATACTCTAAATGATTTAACTTGTATACATTGCACTTAAAAAATGATCCAGGCATCTAAGAACATGATAGGGACGCCGTCCTAGTAATCACTCAGGGGCTTCATATTAGGATAATCTGCAAGAAACCTCCCTTCTGAAAGAACGGCATTCTCTGCTTGAGGAGTCCATAAAACATTAATGCCCTGAGATAGCAGGAACAAGTAGAAAATTAATCATCGGCGATGTCAGGTGAAATTAGATCTGGAAGCAGTTTTGAATTATGAAATAGAAGGAAAGATGCTCCATACCTGCATTTTGCTTGCAGGTATAGAATTAAGTTTTCCCAGTACTGCTACCAGATCAGCGGGTCTTTTGATTTCTGGGAACTTCAGTGCTCCATCTGTTGGGTTTCGTAGTAATTTCAAAAAAAAATCTACGCTCACGCAAGATCATGGTGATGCATAGCAACGAGAGGGGAGAGTATGATCTACGTACCCTTGTAGATCGACAACGAAAGCGTTTGGATGATGTAGTCGTACGTCTTCACGGCCCGACCGATTAAGCACCGAAACTACGGCACCTCCGAGTTCTAGTACACGTTCAGCTCGATGACGATCCCCAGACTCCGATCCAGCAAAGTGTCGGGGAAGAGTTCTGTCAGCACGACGGCGTGGTGACGATCTTGATGTACTACTGCAGCAGGGCTTCGCCTAAGCACCACTACAATATTATCGAGGAATATGGTGGAAGGGGGCACCGCACACGGCTAAGAATATGATCACGTGGATCAACTTGTGTTGTTCTGGGGTGCCCCTGCCTCCGTATATAAAGGCTCAAGGGGGGTGCGGTCGGCCTAGGAGAGGCGCGCCAGGAGGAGTCCTACTCCCTCTGGGAGTAGGATTCCCCCCCCCCCCAATCCTAGTTGGAATAGGATTCGCGGAGGGGGGAAAAGAGAGAGGGGGGCCGGCCCCCTCTCCTTGTCCTATTCGGACCAAGGGAGGGGAGGGGCGCGCGGCCCATCTAGGGCTGCCCCTCCTCTTTTCCACTAAGGCCCACTTAGGCCCATATAGCTCCCGGGGGGTTCCGGTAACCTCCCGGTACTCCGGTAAAATCCCGATTTCACCCGGAACACTTCCGATATCCAAACATAGGCTTCCAATATATCAATCTTTATGTCTCGACCATTTCGAGACTCCTCGTCATGTCCGTGATCACATCCGGGACTCCAAACAACCTTCGGTATATCAAAATGTATAAACTCATAATATAACTGTCATCGTAACCTTAAGCGTGCGGACCCTACGGGTTCGAGAACAATGTAGACATGACCGAGACACGTCTCCGGTCAATAACCAATAGCGGAACCTGGATGCTCATATTGGCTCCTACATATTCTACGAAGATCTTTTATCGGTCAGACCGCATAACAACATACGTTGTTCCCTTTGTCATCGGTATGTTACTTGCCCGAGATTCGATCGTCGGTATCCCATACCTAGTTCAATCTCGTTACCGGCAAGTCTCTTTACTCGTTCTGTAATACATCATCCCGCAACTAACTCATTAGTTGCAATGCTTGCAAGGCTTAAGTGATGTGCATTACCGAGAGGGCCCAGAGATACCTCTCCGACAATCGGAGTGACAAATCCTAATCTCGAAATACGCCAACCCAACATGTACCTTTGGAGACACCTGTAGAGCTCCTTTATAATCACCCAGTTACGTTGTGACGTTTGGTAGCACACAAAGTGTTCCTCTGGCAAACGGGAGTTGCATAATCTCATAGTCATAGGAACATGTATAAGTCATGAAGAAAGCAATAGCAACATACTAAACGATCGGGTGCTAAGCTAATGGAATGGGTCATGTCAATCAGATCATTCAACTAATGATGTGATCCTGTTAATCAAATGAACAACTCTTTGTCCATGGTTAGGAAACATAACCATCTTTGATTAACAAGCTAGTCTAGTAGAGGCATACTAGTGACACTCTGTTTGTCTATGTATTCACACATGTATTATGTTTCCGGTTAATACAATTCTAGCATGAATAATAAACTTTTATCATGATATAAGGAAATAAATAATAACTTTATTATTGCCTCTAGGGCATATTTCCTTCAGTCTCCCACTTGCACTAGAGTCAATAATCTAGATTACACAGCCATGTGATTTAACATCAATAGTTCACATCTTTATGTGATTGGTTCACATCTCCATGTGACCAACACCCAAAGGGTTTACTAGATTCAATAATCTAGTTCAGATCGCTATGTGATTAAGACCCAAAAAGTGATCATGTTTTGCTTGTGAGAGAAGTTTAGTCAACGGGTCTGCCACATTCAGATCCGCATGTATTTTGCAAATTTCTATGTCAACAATGCTCTGCATGGAGCTACTCTAGCTAATTGCTCCCACTTTCAATATGTATCCAGATTGAGACTTAGAGTCATCTGGATCAGTGTCAAAGTTTGCATCGATGTAACCCTTTATGACAAACCTTTTGTCACCTCCGTAATCGAGAAACATATCCTTATTCCAGTAAGGATAATTTTGACTGCTGTCCATTGATCTACTCTTAGATCACTATTGTACTCCCTCTCTTAACACAGTGTATGGTATACAATAGATCTGATACACAGCATGGCATACTTTATAGAACCTATGACTGAGGCATAGGGAATGACTTTCATTCTCTTTCTATCTTCTGCCGTGGTCGGGCTTTGAGTCTTACTCAACTTCACACCTTGTAACACAGGCAAGAAACTTTTTCTTTGACTGTTCCATTTTGAACTACTTCAAAATCTTGTCAAGGTATGTACTCATTGAAAAACTTATCAAGCGTCTTGATCTATCTCTATAGATCTTGATACTCAATATGTAAGCAGCTTTACCGAGGTCTTTCTTTGAAAAACTCCTTTCAAACACTCCTTTATGCTTTGCAGAATAATTCTACATTATTTCCGATCAACAATATGTCATACACATATACTTATCAGAAATGATGTAGTGCTCCCACTCACTTTCTTGTAAATACAGGCTTCACCGCAAGTCTGTATAAAACTATATGCTTTGATCAACTTATCAAAGCGTATATTCCAACTCCGAGATTCTTGCACCAGTCCATAGATGGATCGCTGGAGCTTGCATATTTAGTTAACACCTTTAGGATCGACAAAACCTTCTAGTTGCATCGTATACAACTCTTCTTTAGTAAATCCATTAAGGAATGCAGTTTTGTTTATCCATTTGCCAGATTTCATAAAATGCGGCAATTGCTAACATGATTCGGACAGACTTAAGCATAGATACGAGTGAGAAAATCTCATCGTAGTCAACACCTTGAACTTGTCGAAAACCTTTTGCGACAATTCTAGCTTTGTAGATAGTAACACTACTATCAGCGTCCGTCTTCCTCTTGAAGATCCATTTATTTTCTATGGCTTGCCGATCATCGGGCAAATCCATCAAAGTCCATACTTTGTTCTCATACATGGATCATATCTCAGATTTCATGGCCTCAAACCATTTCGCGGAATCTGGGCTCATCATCGCTTCCTCATAGTTCGCAAGTTCGTCATGGTCTAGTAACATGACTTCCAGAACAGGATTACCGTACCACTCTGGTGCGGATCTCACTCTGGTTTACCTACGAGATTTGGTAGTAACTTGATCTGAAGTTACATGATCATCATCATTAGCTTCCTCACTAATTGGTGTAGTAGTCACAGGAACAGATTTCTGTGATGAACTACTTTCCAATAAGGGAGCAGGTACAGTTACCTCATCAAGTTCTACTTTCCTCCCACTCACTTCTTTCGAGAGAAACTCCTTCTCTAGAAAAACTCCGAATTTAGCAACAAAAGTCTTGCCTTCGGATTTGTGATAGAAGGTGTACCCAACAGTCTCCTTTGGGTATCCTATGAAGACATATTTCTCCGATTTGGGTTTGAGCTTATTAGGATGAAACTTTTTCATATAAGCATCACAACCCCAAACTTTAAGAAACGACAACTTTGGTTTCTTGCCAAACCACAGTTCAGATTGTGTCGTCTCAACGGACTTAGATGGTGCCCTATTTAACGTGAATGCAGCTGTCTCTAATGCATAACCCCAAAACGATAGTGGTAGATCGGTAAGAGACATCATAGATCGCACCATATCTAATAAAGTACGGTTATGACATTCGGACACACCATTATGCTGTGGTGTTCCAGGTGGCATGAGTTTGTGAAACTATTCCACATTGTTTTAATTGAAGACCAAACTCGTAACTCAAATATTTTACTTCTGCGATCATATCGTAGAAACTTTCATTTTTGTTACGATGATTCTCCACTTCACTCTGAAATTCTTTGAACTTTTCAAATGTTTCAGACCTTTGTTTCATCAAGTAGATATACTCATATCTGCTCAAATCATCTGTGAAGATCAGAAAATAATGATACCTATCGCGAGCCTCAATATTCATCGGACCACATACATCAGTATGTATGATTTCCAACAAATCTGTTGCTCGCTCCATTGTTCCGAAGAACAGAGTCTTAGTCATCTTGCCCATGAGGCATGGTTCGCAAGCATCAACTGATTCATAATCAAGTGATTCCAAAAGCCCATCAGCATGGAGTTCTTCATGCGCTTTACACCAATATGACCTAAACGACAGTGCTACAAATAAGTTGCACTATCATTATTAACTTTGCATCTTTTGGTTTCAATATTATGATTATGTGTATCACTACGATCGAGATCCAACGAACTATTTTCATTGGGTGTGTAACCATATAAGGTTTTATTCATGTAAACAGAACAACAATTTATTCTCTTACTTAAATGAATAACCGTATTACAATAAACATGATCAAATCATATTCATGCTCAACGTAAACACCAAATAACACTTATTTAGGTTCAACACTAATCCCGAATTTATAGGGAGTGTGCGATGATGATCATATCAATCTTGGAAACCACTTCCAACACACATCGTCACTTCACCCTTAACTAGTCTCTGTTTATTCTGCAACTCCCGTTTCGAGTTACTAATCTTAGCAACTGAACTAGTATCAAATACTGAGGGGTTGCTATAAACACTAGTAAAGTACACATCAATAACATGTATATCAAATATACTTATGTTCACTTTGCCATCCTTCTTATCTGCCAATCACTTGGGGTAGTTCCGCTTCCAGTGACCAGTCCCTTTGCAGTAGAAGCACTTAGTCTCAGGCTTAGGATCAGACTTGGGCTTCTTCACTTGAGCAGCAACTTGCTTGCTGTTCTTTTTGAAGTTCCCCTTCTTCCCTCTGCCCTTTTCTTGAAACTAGTGGTCTTGTCTACCATCAACACTTGATGTTTTTCTCGATTTCTACCTTCATCAATTTCCGCATTACGAAGAGCTTGGGAATCGTTTCCGTTATCCCTTGCATATCATAGTTCATCACGAAGTTCTACTAACTTGGTGATGGTGACTAGAGAATTCTGTCAATCACTATCTTATCTGGAAGATTAACTCCCACTTGATTCAAGCGATTGTAGTACTCAGACAATCTGGGCACATGCTCACTAGTTGAGCGATTCTCCTCCATCTTTTAGCTATAGAACTTGTTGGAGACTTCATATTTCTCAACTCGGGTATTTGCTTGAAATATTAACTTCAACTCCTGGAACATCTCATATGGTCCATGACGTTCAAAACGTCTTTGAAGTCCCGATTCTAAGCCATTAAGCATGGTGCACTAAACTATCAAGTAGTCATCATATTGAGCTAGCCAAACGTTCATAATGTCTGCATCTGCTCCTGCAATAGGTCTGTCACCTAGCGGTGCATCAAGGACATAATTCTTCTGTGCAGCAATGAGGATAAACCTCAGATCACGGATCCAATCCGCATCTTTGCTACTAACATCTTTCAACACAATTTTCTCTAGGAACATATCAAAATAAACACAGGGAAGCAACAACGCGAGCTATTGATCTACAACATGATTTGCAAAATACTACCAGGACTAAGTTCATGATAAATTTAAGTTCAATTTAATCATATTACTTAAGAACTCCCACTTAGATAGACATCCCTCTAATCCTCTAAGTGATCACGTGATCCAAATCAACTAAACCATGTCCGATCATCACGTGAGATGGAGTAGTTTCATTGGTGAACATCACTATGTTGATCATATCTACTATATGATTCACGCTCGACCTTTCGGTCTCCGTGTTCCGAGGCCATATCTGTATATGCTTGGCTCGTCAAGTATAACCTGAGTATTCCGCGTGTGCAACTGTTTTGCACCCGTTGTATTTGAACGTAGAGCCTATCACACCCGATCATCACGTGGTGTCTCAGCACGAAGAACTTTCGCAACGGTGCATACTTAGGGAGAACACTTCTTGATAACTAGTGAGAGATCATCTTAAAATGCTACCGTCAAACTAAGCAAAATAAGATGTATAAAAGATAAACATCATATGCAATCAAAATATGTGACATGATATGGCCATCATCATCTTGCACCTTTGATCTCCATCTCCAAAGTACTGTCATGATCTCTATCGTCACCGGCATGACACCATGATCTCCATCATCTTGATCTATATCAATGTGTCGTCACACGGTCGTCTCGCCAACTATTGCTCTTGCAACTATTGCTATCGCATAGCGATAAAGTAAAGCAATTATTTGGCACTTGCATCTTATGCAATAAAGAGACAACCATAAGGCTTTTGCCAGTTGCCGATAACTTTAACAAAACATGATCATCTCATACAACAAATTATATCTCATCACGTTTTGACCATATCACATCACAACATGCCCTGCAAAAACAAGTTAGACGTCCTCTACTTTGTTGTTGCAAGTTTTACGTGGCTGCTACGGGTTTAAGCAAGAACCAATCTTACCTACGCATCAAAACCACAACGATAGTTTGTCAAGTTGGTGTTGTTTTAACCTTCGCAAGGACCGGGCGTAGCCACACTCGGTTCAACTAAAGTTGGAGAAACTGACACCCGCCAGCCACCTGTGTGCAAAGCACGTCGGTAGAACCAGTCTCGCGTAAGCGTACGCGTAATGTCGGTCCGGGGCGCTTCATCCAACAATACCGCCGAACCAAAGTATGACATGCTGGTAAGCAGTATGACTTATATCGCCCACAACTCACTTGTGTTCTACTCGTGCATATAACATCAAACCATAAAAACCTAGGCTCGGATGCCACTGTTGGGTTTCGTAGTAATTTCAAAAAAAAATCCTACGCTCACGCAAGATCATGGTGATGCATAGCAACGAGAGGGGAGAGTATGATCTACGTACCCTTGTAGATCGACAACGGAAGCGTTTGGTTGATGTAGTCGTACGTCTTCACGACCCGACCGATCAAGCACCGAAACTACGGCACCTCCGAGTTCTAGCACACGTTCAGCTCGATGACGATCCCCGGACTCCGATCCAGCAAAGTGTCGGGGAAGAGTTCTGTCAGCACGACGGCGTGGTGACGATCTTGATGTACTACTGCAGCAGGGCTTCGCCTAAGCACCACTACAATATTATCGAGGAATATGGTGGAAGGAGGCACCGCACACGGCTAAGAATATGATCACGTGGATCAACTTGTGTTGTTCTGGGGTGCCCCTGCCTCCATATATAAAGGCTCAAGGGGGGTACGGTCGGCCTAGGAGAGGCGCGCCAGGAGGAGTCCTACTCCCTCTGGGAGTAGGATTCCCCCCCCCCCAATCCTAGTTGGAATAGGATTCGCGGAGGGGGGAAAAGAGAGAGGGGGGCCGGCCCCCTCTCCTTGTCCTATTCGGACCAAGGGAGGGGAGGGGCGCGCGGCCCATCTAGGGCTGCCCCTTCTCTTTTCCACTAAGGCCCACTTAGGCCCATATAGCTCCCGGGGGGTTCCGGTAACCTCCCGGTACTCCGGTAAAATCCCGATTTCACCTGGAACACTTCCGATATCCAAACATAGGCTTCCAATATATCAATCTTTATGTCTCGACCATTTCGAGACTCCTCGTCATGTCCGTGATCACATCCGGGACTCCCAACAACCTTCGGTATATCAAAATGTATAAAATCATAATATAACTGTTATCGCAACCTTAAGCGTGCGGACCCTACGGGTTCGAGAACAATGTAGACATGACCGAGACACGTCTCCGGTCAATAACCAATAGCGGAACCTGGATGCTCATATTGGCTCCTACATATTCTACGAAGATCTTTTATCGGTCAGACCGCATAACAACATACGTTGTTCCCTTTGTCATCGGTATGTTACTTGCCCGAGATTCGATCGTCGGTATCCCATACCTAGTTCAATCTCGTTACCGGCAAGTCTCTTTACCCGTTCTGTAATACATTATCCCGCAACTAACTCATTAGTTGCAATGCTTGCAAGGCTTAAGTGATGTGCATTACCGAGAGGGCCCAGAGATACCTCTCCGACAATTGGAGTGACAAATCCTAATCTCGAAATACGCCAACCCAACATGTACCTTTGGAGACACCTGTAGAGCCCCTTTATAATCACCCAGTTACGTTGTGACGTTTGGTAGCACACAAAGTGTTCCTCTGGCAAACGGGAGTTGCATAATCTCATAGTCATAGGAACATGTATAAGTCATGAAGAAAGCAATAGCAACATACTAAACGATCGGGTGCCAAGCTAATGGAATGGGTCATGTCAATCAGATCATTCAACTAATGATGTGATCCTGTTGATCAAATGACAACTCTTTGTCCATGGTTAGGAAACATAACCATCTTTGATTAACAAGCTAGTCTAGTAGAGGCATACTAGTGACACTCTGTTTGTCTATGTATTCACACATGTATTATGTTTCCGGTTAATACAATTCTAGCATGAATAATAAACTTTTATCATGATATAAGGAAATAAATAATAACTTTATTATTGCCTCTAGGACATATTTCCTTCACCATCAGCAGCCATTAGGATGGTTACCTGAAGAAATTGTGAATCATCACAAAAGTCATTATCTGCAAACGTGTAACTTCACATTTCTAACACAAGAATATCAGGCTACGTGAAGAATTATCATCACTGAGATGTCCAAATCAATTAGTTCGCATTGACTAGGAAAGCCATATTTCTAGAAGCATTTTACGGTTGACGAAGTTAATATACCACTATATATTCGTTGGTGAAGCCATCTGGTTTCTTGGAGTACTCTTTCTTCCTCTTGATTCCATCCAAGTTGTAAAGTGTTTCTTCATCAAATTTGCTCCTCTCCTCCAGAGAAATTTTATCGAAATGCCCCTCCCAAGAATCCGCTCCAACTTTGACATCAGCCTAACGTAAACGAAAAATTACAAAATTACAAGATCAAGTGGGCTAAAATACAGCGGACTTCATGCAAGATCCTAGTTGTCATAACGGAGAAGATCCATCGAGCCCCATAGACATTATTTATCAACAAGAGGTACAGTATATATGTTTCTTACTGATAAGCTTGAAGAGACGCATCAATCATTGTGACGGTTCAAGGCACATATGGTCTCTGCATAATGAGTCTCATTTTTGGATAAAGCATAATGAGTCACATGAACTGGATAAACAAGGTAGTACTGATGAACAACTGATATCAGCGTAGATCTCTACGAGATGTATTATTTGCAGTAAAAACGTCTCACAGTGATCACTAATTCACTATACAGGTAAATGACCAATATTGTGCATATAATCGGCAACGTATATATCCGATTTTTTTAGATCTAACAACAAACTGAAGCTATTGCAGGAGGCACTTAAGTACAACTAGAGACTGAAAACTTAGAAAGCACATTCATCACCTTTCAATATGAACTTATACCAACGCTGGTTGGAAGCCTCCACCTTCTCAGCAATCTCGTTCAGCTCCTTCTGAAACGGCTTTTAAAAAAATCCACACAATTAGCACAAAAAATACAGTTTTATAATATGCAAAATTTGTACCTGTAGTATTTGCATGTATACATTTTCACGCACTCAACATCCAAACATACATGTAAAGAAGAAAAAAAATCAACAGAAAATAAAATAAAATAAAAGCATACATGTGCAGAAAACAAAAGTAAACACATGAAAAAAAGCATACACACACCAAAATCCAGCCCAGCAGGAAATCGACTGATCCAGAATATATAGGTGCCAATCGAATCGAAACAGCACCACCAGCAAAATTTGACAGAAAAAAGAAAAGCTACACAAATCTTAAAGCACAATCCAAGAGTCAGAAAATCGATTAACCACGAAACTAAAATTCAGCTGACTGAAATCTAGCTAAAGTGGTAGCGTTAAGGCTGCAGGATGCTGCGTCAATCAGTGAGAGACAGTGTTTTGTCTTCCTTAGAGATCGCTTTCTGCAGTGGTCAGTGCAGGGCAAAGCGTTGTGAGCTTAAACTTGGTGAAACTGGATTGCACGGTGTGCTGATGACTAGTTTGATGAACCTTTTCTTAAACCGCTCAAGTTAAACGTTCCTCTGACTGAAACACTGACATCTGATGGTTCGATGATTTTGAACGTGTCTTTGGGTGCTACGAACCAGCAAACCTGCCGCCACAACCGAGAAGACGAATTCGAACGGCACTGATCTCTCCCGCCATTATTTCTTCCGTCATGGTTTAATTAAGAGACTCGCCCTTTCCAACTAACAAGCGACGGTATACATTTCCCATGCATTGGGGCCGGGGTCACGAATCGTTGGCGACGCCAATTTATTCCGGAATTTCGAACGACGACGGCACCTAGCTACTCCGTACGTAGTACTTTTAATTCAACTTCCATGATAGAGTAGTATAAAACGCGAGCCATGCGCCAGTCGTTCGATCGTAGTAAAATCGCAGGCCACCAACACCACGAGCTCCGACAGCAGTACTATTTCGTAGCCATGGCTTACACCTTCCGGATCCACTGCCGCGCCTCGGACGGCCACAGCCTCGCGCTCGTCGACGGCCAAGTCGTCCTCGCCGCCGCCGACCCCGGCGACGACCGCCAGGCAAGCCTACCTTCCGTCGTCTGCTTCCACGCGTCCGGTTTCTCCTCCTCTTCCGGTGTACCAGTCTCCTGATCCGTGCATTCCCTGTGCGTTCGATGCATGCAGCGGTGGTACAAGGACGTGATGTACGCCGGCGGCCTCAAGGACGAGGCCGGCAACCCGGCGTTCGCCCTCGTCAACAAGGCCACCGGGGACGCCCTCAAGCACTCCCTCGGCTACCATCTGCCAGTAAGCCAACAACTCGGGCTGTTCATCTGTCTAAACAGGTGCAACAATAGTACCATTTGTCCTTAACTGTGGTTGGTTTCTCTTTCCTTACAGGTGAGAGCGATACGGTTCAACCCGGGGTACCTGGACGAGTCGGTGCTGTGGGCGGAGAGCAGGGACGTGGCCGGCGGCTTCTGCCGCGTCCACATGGTGAACAACATGGAGTATATCTTCGACGCCGAGCGGGGCGGCCCCGAGTACGGCGGCCCGCGCGACGGCACGCGGCTCATCCTCTTCCGCTGGATCCGCGGCGACAACCAGCTCTGGAGGATCTCCGACGAGCCTGCGGGGCGTGGGCCGCCCATGCGGGTCTCGTCTGAGTGCAACCAGGAGCTGAGCCTCACCGTCCGCAACGGCGCCGCCGTCCTCGCGCGCACGGATCTGGAGGATGACAAACAAGTCAGTTAACCTTGCTGGTTGCTTTAGATGCGCAGAGACCATCTGCATTTCGCACGGCGTGTCATCATCGCTTCTCTCTTCTTGTACGTAGGCTTGGATCCAGAGCTTCCGGAACACCGGGCGAGTGACGGACTCGGAGGGGCGCAGCTCGTTCGCGCTGGTCAATAAGGCCACCGGGAAGGTGCTGTGGCGCTCCCACGGCGACCAGAAGCTTCAGGTGGTCAGCTACTGCCCGGACTCGGTGGACGTTGCCCTGCTGTGGACGCGGGGCGGCGACCTTGGAGAAGGGTTCCACTGCATCCACAGCGTCAGCGACCTTGGGTACGTCCTCGACGCTGCGGAGGGCGTGCCTGAAACCGGCGGGGCGCACGACGGGACGCCCGTCATCTTGTTCGAGGCCAACGGCGGCCCGAACCAGAAGTGGAAGATGATGCCCTTTCATTGACACAATTTGACAGTGACGAGAGGGTTTGTTACAGAGATGTGCTCTTGCATTAGCTCGGGGACTATGTTACCTTGTTGGCAGCTCGTTTGTTGCCTTGTCCGCAGATGAGAGTGCCTGCTATGAACTTTTGCTTATGTTTATGCTTATCTTATTTCCTTGACTTGGCCTGATTATGTGGATCTGACTAAGCTTTGCTTGATGACCGCTTGAACACATTCAAGTACTCTCAGATCCCCCTGCCTTTCAGTTTATAAGCATCCTCTCGTATGTTGGGTCAAATTCTGGCTCTGAATTTGAATATTGAGTTATGTGGCAAAAATTCTACGTACCATCTATTGAGCTGTGAATTGTCTACAATGAGATTAAGGGTCATCATCTGCAAAATCATTACTGATGGTGTTTTTACACGACTTTTAGAAATCGATGTTTCTGCAAACTCAACCTCAAATTTGATGATTTTGTTGAAACAGGGAGATAGGTGAAGTGCGAGAAAATCAATGATAGTGTAGAGCACTCCCAATTTTTGACATAGAAGTCTGAAATGTTGACAATGGCAAGTAATATCAAATTAATTTGATCGCAGAATTTTAATGGAGAGGGTTTACGGGCCATGCAAACCAAGGGCTTGCAATAATTTATGGACCATGCACATGAATTACTGTGTTCTTGCACAAAAAAAAACTTTTGGTGGTTTCATGAAGAATTGAAGATAATTTAGAAGTAATTTCAATTAGAAAAGTTCAAGCGTTCATCCACCACATATCCTAGGATAATTTTACAAGTAATTTGAACTAGTCTTTTTTGCAAGTTCATCCATGACTAGTGTCTAATACGAGCCTCGTATCCTAAGCTAAAAAATGAAAAAGATACACTATATGATATTTCATTGTTGATTTTGGTCATTTCTCTATCTAATGTGATAACTGTGTGGCTAATTGCATACTAATTCAGCTTAATTTATGTATGCAATGCTAAATGTGTGCTAAATATCTAAGATCTACAATTCTGACATAGTAGTCTGAATTGATAACAATGGCTGGTTAGAAATATCAAATGAGTTCAATCACAGAATTTTAATGGAGAGGGCCAACTCCCATCTCAATATCTCAATGCAAAACAAGGACATAGGCCAAAGGTGAGAAAACCATGATAGTTTAGGCACCATGACTGCAAACCAGTGAGTTGCAATAATTTGTTTCTTCTTTATATATTTAATTAATGCACATATGAATTAATTACTTAAAGAGTTCCTGCAAGAAAAAAAACTTTTAGTGGTTTATGAAGATAATTTTACAAGTAATTTGAATTAGGAAGGTACAATGTTCATTGATGACTAGCATTCATCCACCTCATCTCCTTAGGTAATTTTACAAGTAATATGAATTAGTCTTTTTTGCTAGTTCATCGATGACTAGCGTCTAATACAAGCCTTACTATATCCTAATAAGCTAAAAAAATGAAAGAGATAACTAGAATTTAGGCCTCATCATAATCGCCGCAATGGAAACTTACAGTACATACTCTAAATGATTTAACTTGTAGACATTGCACTTAAAAAATGATCCAGGCATCTAAGAACATGATAGGGACGCCGTCCTAGTAATCACTCAGGGGCTTCATATTAGGATAATCTGCAAGAAACCTCCCTTCTGAAAGAACGTCATTCTCTTCTTGAGGAGTCCATAAAACATTAATGCCCTGAGATAGCAGGAACAAGTAGAAAATTAATCATCGGCGATGTCAGGTGAAATTAGATCTGGAAGCAGTTTTGAATTATGAAATAGAAGGAAAGATGCTCCATACCCGCATTTTGCTTGCAGGTATAGAATTAAGTTTTCCCAGTACTGCTACCAGATCAGCGGGTCTTTTGATTTCTGGGAACTTCAGTGCTCCATCAGCAGCCATTAGGATGGTTACCTGAAGAAATTGTGAATCATCACAAAAGTCATTATCTGCAAACGTGTAACTTCACATTTCTAACACAAGAATATCAGGCTACGTGAAGAATTATCATCACTGAGATGTCCAAATCAATTAGTTCGCATTGACTAGGAAAGCCATATTTCTAGAAGCATTTTACGGTTGACGAAGTTAATATACCACTATATATTCGTTGCTGAAGCCATCTGGTTTCTTGGAGTACTCTTTCTTCCTCTTGATTCCATCCAAGTTGTAAAGTGTTTCTTCATCAAATTTGCTCCTCTCCTCCAGAGAAATTTTATCGAAATGCCCCTCCCAAGAATCCGCTCCAACTTTGACATCAGCCTAACGTAAACGAAAAATTACAAAATTACAAGATCAAGTGGGCTAAAATACAGCGGACTTCATGCAAGATCCTAGTTGTCATAACGGAGAAGATCCATCGAGCCCCATAGACATTATTTATCAACAAGAGGTACAGTATATATGTTTCTTACTGATAAGCTTGAAGAGACGCAGCAATCATTGTGACGGTTCAAGGCACATATGGTCTCTGCATAATGAGTCACATGAACAGAATGAACAAGGTAGTACTGAGGAAGAATTGATATTATCATAGATCTCAACGCGATGTATTAGCAGTAAAAACATTTGATAATGATCACTATACAGGTAATGACCAATATTATGCACAAGCTAACAACAAACTCAAGCTATTGCACAAGGAGGCATGGAAGTCAGTGCGGAGGGCTTGAATCAATGACACTACATTACAGATCAAAATTTCAGAAAGCATATTACCCGTCAATATGAACTTATACCAACGCTGGTTAGAAGCCTCACCACCTTCTCAGCAATCTCGTTCAGTTCCTTCTGAAACGGCTTTGCCAAGCCCAGCAATGCAACCTGAAATCATGATGAACTACATTGATCGACCGGCACTATGATTTTGTAAGCAGAGGTAAAGATCAAGGTACTCGTCAATCGTTTGAGAATGATAAGTACAGATCAGGTGAACCTGGAGCTTGACCACGGTCCTCCTCGGCCGGGTGTAGTGCCACACGGCGACGGCCAGGAGAATGAGGCCGATGAGCATCAGCCACGCTTGCACGAGTACGGCGGGGTCGACGCCCGCAGCTGCCACGGGTGGCGCGGCCGCCGTCCCGACCGACTCGTGAGTCGTCGAAGAATCGTGCCAAGATGGTCCTGAGGAGGACGAGCTGTAGGATGTTGAGGAGGACCAGGAGGAGGAGCTGCTGGATGTTGAAGAAGAGGAGCTAGAGGACGAAGACGATGAGGAGGAGCGCCCGCCCATGGAGCCGCCTGACGCAGCGATCGCGGCGGGCGGGATGGCCGCGTTCGCAGCCGCGGCGGCGAGTAGCAGGGCGACAGCAACCGGGATCTCGCGGGCCGCCGCGTCGTCATGGCTAGTCGGCGGCGACTTCGAGGCTGCACGACTGGGCGGGGGCGTGACGGGGAACCGGAGATTGCGCGGCCGTGCCGGCGCCGCCGCGTGGCGTCGCGCTTCCGAGATGGGAATCGAACCGTCGGAACAGCCGACGGTGACCGCCATCAGAAGCGGAGGTCCAGGGTTTGGCCAAAGGTTTAGCCCCCGTTTTCAACGCGAAGATTCTTTTACTAGCCCCGTTTGCCAGCCGTGTAGATATACGAATTCCCCGTTAAGAAATCAAAGCTGAAATAATGTTGAGATGTTTATGTTCTTTTCACTAAACTTCTTAGGGTTAATTAAGCTCTCACAATCAATTAAGGTGTCCGATGATGTAAAAAAAATTAAGATGTCCAATGATGTAATATATGAGTTTCCGTTAAGAAATCATTTAAATAACAGTAATACTAACTGATGATGTTTTTAATATGGCCCACAACAAATCTCCTGGACCAGGTGGCTTTACTGCTGAGTTTTATCAACATTTTTAGGATTTGATTAAATTTGATCTAAAAGCCCCTTGGATGACTTTTAGAAGCAAAATGGATATTAGAAGACTTAACTGTGGCATTATTACTCTGGTTCCAAAAACAAAAAATGCTAACCAAATTCAGAAATTTAGACCTAGTTTCTTGTTAAATGTAAGCTTCAAAATATTGACAAACGTCTTGATGAAAAGACTTAACTTAGTAGCTGCAGAGGTTATCTTCCCAATCCCGACTGTTTTTGTTAAAGCTAGATATATTATGGAGGGTGTATTAATACTACATGAAGCCTTAAATAGCATTCATAAAAAAGGCAAAGTGTTATTCTCCTCAAGGTGGATTTTGAGAAAGCATATGACAAAGTGAAATGGTCTTTTGTCTTCCAAATGATTAAAATGAAGGGGTTCCCTGATAAGTGGGTAGATTGGGTAATGAAACGTATTAGAGGTGGTAAAGTTTCTATCAAAGTAAATGATAGCTTAGGCATTGTTGTATCCTTTGTTGCAGCACTTTGCAAGACATTGTTGAACTACTTTATTTATTTATAAATATGGCCGTATGCATCTGTCTGATGCAGAGGCCGGGGAAACCCCCCTTTTCGAAAAAAAAGATAGCTTAGGCACCTACTTCCCTACACACAAAGGGACAGGGGGATTCGGTATCTCCTTTGAACTTTGATCTGGCAACTGATGGCTTGGCCATTATGCTCAATAATGCCAAGAAAGCTGATCTTATAAAAGGGGTCCTAAATGAGAATGTTGAGAATGGGATTAACATGCTCTAGTATGCAGATGATACAATTCTTTTTTTTTGCTACATGATGATTATGAAAATTGCTCATCATTTGAAATCTATTTTATGTCTCTTTGACCAAATGTCTGGACTAAAAATCAATTTTCGCAAAAGTGAGTTGTTTCTTTTTGGGGATGTTGTTAATATCGCAGAGGCATACAGGATTTTTACTTGCCCTGTTGGTACTTTACCCATGAAATAATTGGGACTCCCTGTAGATGAGAAAAGAATCGGAAATAAACATTGGAAACCTCCTAGGGAGAGAATGGAGGGGAAGTGTGAAAACTGGCAGGGGAGGTTATTGGCAAATGCTGGAAGAATTACTTTGATTCAATCCTCCTTACTGGAATTCCATATTTTATGATGTCCTTCTATGGACTGCCAGTGGGTGTTTGTAAACGTATGGGTTTTTATAGAGCTAGATTATTATGGCAAAAAACCATTGACAAGAAAAAAATATCATTTGGTTAAGTGCTCTGAGGTTTGCAGACCAAAAGACATGGGTGGGCTGGGGATACAGAACTTATCTTTGATGAACAAAGATCTATTATGTAAATTGTGGTGGAAACTTTTTAATACAGATGGACTATGGCAAGATATTATAGACAATAAATACAATAAGCATCAATTTCTGAATGTTGTAACATCTAGACAGGGAGACTCCCAGTTTTGGAGTGAAATCCTTAATCACAAAGAACATTTCCTCTCTCTCTCTCTCTATAGATTTATTGTAGGGAGAGGAGACAATGTTAGATTCTGGGAAGAGTGGTGGATTGGAGCAAAATCCTTGAAATGCAGTTTTCTTAGATTATATAATATATGTTTTGATAAAAACAAGTCTGTTAGACACATACTGAACACTGGTATAGATAATGTGAGGTTCAGAAGAACTCTAATTGGAGATTCTCTTGAATTATGGAATCACATCAAAGAGGTTTGTGCCTATGTTGTTCTAGATGATAAAAAGGGTGAGGCTAGATGGACCCTGACAAAGAATAGCATATATTCTGTTAAGTCTTTCTATAGACATTTAATTGAAAATGGAGTTAAATATCCACAATTTTCATGTGGAAAGTCAAGACGCCTCTTAGGGTGAAAGTTTTTATGTGGTTAACTTTGAGAAATAGTATTCTTACAAAAGACAAGTTGCTTTGTAGAGGGTCGAAGGGTGATAAGAAATGTCCCTTTTGTGGAAGAGATGAAACTATTAATCATCTATTTTTTGCTTGTTTTTTTTTTGCTGGAGGGGTTAAAAGCGGACATGGCGCTGCTCAGTTAGCAATTAACATTGTCAAAACCATTTTCATCGTGAGAAGGGTTGAAACTTAAACCAGATGTTTAGTCTGGAGTGTGGGTTGACAGGTTTTTGTAGTTCAGGGTTAAAACTTAAACCGAGTGGCAAGTTCAGGGGTGTAATGTGGATTTTTCTCAAAGTACTGTATGTGTCGTTACGAACCGTAATCACATTCATTTCTTCAGTAGTGTTAAGACCGCAAGATGTAGTGTTAGTAACGAACAGTTTGAGATATCTTTCTGCAGTGCTCCGTGAAAGCAGAAGCCTTGCAAGATGAACATGATGCATGATGAGCTGTTGACATGCTAGTTTGTGGTTGGCTGACTCTGCTCAACGTAGGCAGGCAGGCAGATTTCTCAAACTCTGTCCAAGAAAAGCACAGCATACGAGTTGGCTTGGATTCTCAAAGTGTAGTTTAATGGATCAAAATGTAGTTTTCTCTCGGTTTGTGGTTGGTTTCTAGCCAGTCAGCTTATGGCCAGCTCTATCGTTCGTGCATGTTGTGTGTGCTGTAGGTGTGAACACATATGTTCCAGTGTTCTAGCCGTCACGATTCCGTCGTAGTCTAGGTGGTTAGGATACTCGGCTCTCACCCGAGAGACCCGGGTTCAAGTCCCGGCGACGGAAATCTTTGTTTTGCTCTATAAATTTTTCCTGAAGTTCTTCCTTTTTTTCCCAGGGTAATTTTCACTGAAGTTGAATGATCATAGTTCCTGATCCGAGTGAAGGATAAATGCATCTGGCAATGTGCTGTTCATATCGAAGCTCATTCTGTCACATGCTCATTGTTGATATAGGAAAGACAGTTTGTCACCCTAAGCTGCTCGGTGAAATTATCTTCATTTTTGAGACTGCTTTGTAGTTTTTGGTGAAAGCAAATGCTCATAATAAGGTAAATCTGGGCAAGCTAGATGCTTGATGAGCTGGTGGCCAGTTTGTGATGGTAGTCCTAACCTTTGGAGACACCGATCCACTGTGAGGCATTTGGTCATGTGTTGCCATGGGAAGTTCAGAAATGTGTTATGGATCAAAGAAAACACCACGGCGAGCAACACATGGCATGCTCCTCGTCCTAGCCTACAAATCTATTTTCATTTCTCTGTCTATTTTTCATCAGTTTGATACAAGAAGTTCTCGACATGCTTGTTCTGCTTCACCAAAGCAATCAGTTTCTCCGGAAGCGGAAAGCGACGTGACGATGAGCGCATCACGGCCGTCCACTCTGGTCTGAAAAGAAGAGGAGTCCAAAAATTGATTCCTTTCTTCCTTCCCTCCACTTCTCCTTTCCCTCCGCCGATCAAAAAGCAGAGCCACCCCACCACCACCGCCACCCACCGACGGCCACCTCCCGTTCTCCTCCTGGCTCTGCTCCTTCCACACCCGCAGGCCGCAGCGATGCCGCCGCGCCGGGGCTATAAACCCGGCCTCCGGCCGTAGCAGCCCAGCCTTCTGCTCCTACACCCCTAATCGCAACCACAATGGGCAACGCTGCGCTGCGTGGTCCGGCGGTGGAGGAGCGGCTGACGCAGCCGCGCCGCCTGGTCCGGCAGCTCTCCGACCTCGACCCCGACCGGCTCCGGCGGCTCATCCGCTCCGGCGACCTCGCGCCGTGCTTCGACGCCGCCGACGAGGACGGCCGCGCCGTGGAGTGCCCCATCTGCTTCCACGTACGTATGCGCATGACGACTCCCTCCTAAGTTCGACTGACAGTTGGGCTTCTCTGGTGCGTTGTTCTGATGGTTCTCTTTTCTGTCCTCGATGGATGCAGTTCTACCCGAGCTTGAATCGATCCAAGTGCTGCGGCAAAGGGATCTGCACAGGTGACCCCGTTACAATTATCTGTCCAGTTTTTTGCTCGAATTTGTACTGAAATTCAGAAGTAGTACTCCTGTCAACTGAGAACTGCACAATTACACTGTACTTATAAAACATGGTTCACTGTAATGACTCTGCCAAGTTCTCAATCACCCTGCCCTGCAGAGTGCTTCCTGCAGCTGATGCCGTCCAAGGCTTCCAGGGCTGTCCAGTATCCTACTCTGCTCCCTACCTTGTGTGCGATACTCTGTGCATATGTATCTCATCATGAACATCTTTAATCACTAAATTAATTTGATACTTGTTCTATGATTCATACTTCTGCATCTATATTTATACTGAAGAATTTTAAGTTGAGTCGTTCATGTATTGGGCCTGAAATCTGACTGTTTTCTAGCTGAATTTTGCACCTAAATACCTCTGGGCCCTTAACTAGCAATGCAGCTGCCCATTCTGCAAAACCGCAGCCTACGCTGTCGAATACCGCGGTGCTAGAACCTTGAGTGAGAAGAAACTTCAACGAGAAGTAAGCTTTCAGCCCAGAGATTCTGATCAACATACAGCATCATACTACCTGATATTTGCCAGCAAAACTTTTATTCTAAATTTCTTACAGGAAGAACAGAGCGTTCATGAGGGTGCAACGAGAATACATTCCAAGAACGCCGGTCGACATATCCTACTACCATAGGAGTCGCAAGCCCGATTTTGCCACGCTAAAAGCTCCAAAACCGAACTGTTGATTTTTCTGACCCTTTGAGAGAGATTTCATTGCTGCCTTGACAGTACCTGAAATGTTTCAGATGTTATTTGTCTGCATAATTTTTAGACAATGGAAAGAACTGTTTTAGATATATATCTTTGCAGAACAGAGACACAGAATAAATGCTACTACTGCAAACTGAAACAAAAAATATTCTGAGTGAGGATTTGGTGCAGAAGTGTGGAATGATTATGTTGACGGCTCTGAAGACAAAGATAAAGTGTTGATGCCTAAATTATATTTGTGGTGGCCAAGAACTCCACGTTAGCGTCCACTCATCATGCAACCGCAGCCTGTACTCTGTAGTTCTTCTACTTCTATCTTTTCTACTGCTGTCGAAGTTCAGAATGTGACAGCATCAGCATCAAATGTATTCTTCAGCTCGGTTGAAAACCTTTTGCTCGTTTCCGGATTCTTCAGTTACGCCACGAACTTCCTACTGTATCGTTAGAACCTGAAGGCTGTTTAAGCACCATGTGCATTTACAGTATGCTTACTGATTCGAATTGCAGAACATTTACAGAATGCAGTTTACCTGAACTGTTCATGAATGGCATCCATTTCCATTTTCCTGCGATGCGATGTCGTAACAAAACCGGCAGGAACCCTGTCTAGAAACTTCCAATGTAGGGAGGAGGAGGGTGGAAGATTGCTGGAATTTTGTCCAAGACAAACAATTCCCAGGATCCACTTTGTCTGAATCTGGAGCAGTCCATGTGTTCGCATGCATGGCGGAATTCACATATGTAATGGATCAAATAGAGAAAATGCAGTTTGTCGATGTTTTCTAGCCATGTCTGAATCAAACAAAGCTGCGATTCAGCTCGTGCCCAGCCCTATATTTCGTGCAAGAATAAGGCTTGACCTCTGGTGGTGCTAATTTTCTGTGGCGTGCGCGAACAGATATGTTCCAATATTTGTTCTGTCACTGTTCCGTCGTAGTCTAGGTGGTTAGGATACTCGGCTCTCACCCGAGAGACCCGGGTTCAAGTCCCGGCGACGGAAATTCAATCTTTTTAAAATAATAAAGAAAATCCTAAAGTTTGAACCCGCATTGACACTGAAAAGTACTCCCTCCGTTCAAGAGCCTTTTCATTTTCTCGATTTTTTCAGTTCAGTCTGGTAATCTGCTTCTTCGGAAAGCGCCGTCACCATTGGGATCGGCCCATCTCAGCCGTCCACTCCGATCCGATCCCGCTTGGAAAAAAAGAGGAGTCCAAAATTTGATTCCTTGCTTCCTTCCCTCCACTTCTCCATTCCTCTCGCCGATCAAAAACCCGCTGCCAGACGTAGCAGAACTACTAACTAAATATCATCCCTTATAAAGGATATGCCCCTATTTCTTTAAAATAATGCTTCATCTCAGACAAGTTTTTCACTGTCATCAATATTCCAAGAAGTTCTCAAATATCCTGTTCTGTCTGTTTCATTGCTTTGCAGAGTGCTTCTTGCAGTTGATACCGTCGAAGGCTTCCAGAGCTGTCCAGTGTCTAGTATCCTACTGCTCCCTCCGTCCCAAAATAAGTGTCTCAACCTTAGTGCTTTGCAACCTAGCTAGTGTGCAATACTCTGTATACGTGCCTCATGAGCATCTGTACCAGATTTAGTCCGATACGTGCTTATGTTGAAGAAAATCTTTACTTTGTTTGATGTATGCGCCTAAAATCTTACTGTTCTCTAGCCGAGTCTTGCACCTGAATCCCTTTGGGCCCCTAACAAGCAATGCAGCTGCCCATTCTGCAAAACTGCAGCCTACGCTGTCGAATTCTGTGGTGCTAGAACCTCAAGTTAGAAGAAGCTTCACGAGAAGTAAGCTTTCTGCCCAGTGATCCTGATCAACAACACCATAGTAGTTGCAAGCCCAATTTAGCATTGCTAAAACCTTGCTTATTGAACTGCTGATGGGTGTATACGTACGTATGCGCATCTAATTCTCACAATTGCGCTTCTCTGGTGCATTGGTCTGATGGTTTTTTTTTCCTCCATCGATGCAGTTCTGGTTACAGGTAAATTGGGCTTCGGCAAAGGGATCTGCCCAGGTAATCCGTCGGGTTACAGTTATACTTCTCTTCATTTCTAAATTTGTACTGAAATTCAGAAGTTCGTAGTTAATACCTATATTAGGCCAAGTGAAGTGAGAACTACATATTAACATTCTAAGAGAAGTTTCTCTGAAGCTTTCAATCATTCTGTCCTGCAGAGTGTTTCTTACAGCTGATGCCGTCGAAGGCTTCCAGAGCTGTACAGTATCCTATTTTGCTACCTAGCTAGTCTCCAATACTCTGCATATTGTATCCCTTTGAACATCTTTACTAAATTCGATCTCAAAGATGCACTGTGCATGATGCTTATGTTTCATACTGAAGAATATATTTTGCCTTGATTGTTGTATCTGAATTCAGTGTGGGTGTCCTTAACTAGCAATGCAGCTGCCCATTCTGCAAAACCGCCAACTACGCGGTTAAATACCGCGGTGCTAGAACCTTGAGTGATAAGAAACTTCAACAAGAAGTAAGCTTTGTGCCCAGATATTCTGATCAACAGCACCATACTACTTTATAATTTCCAACAAGCCTTCTATTTTGAACTTGCTGCAGGAAGAACAGAACGTTAATGAGGCTACGATGAGAATACATTCCAAGACTCGGAATATCGGTGGACAGATTCTCCCACCGTAGGAGTTGCAAGCTCGATTTTGCAGTGCTAGAAGCTCCCTACCAAACTATTGATTTTTCGAACCCTTCGAGAGATATTTCAAGGCTTCCATGATTGTACCTGAAATGTTTCAGATATCATTTCTCTGCATTATTTTGGGACAATGGAAAGAACTGTTTTAGATACAAGAGGTATGCAGAACAGAATAAATGCTAGTACTGCATGCTGAGACAAAAAATATTCTGCCAGCGGCACTGGTAGAGTAGAGTGAGGATTTGGTGCAGAAGTATAGAACGATTCTGTAACTGGCTCTGAAGACAAAGATCAAGTCCAAAGTTTTCAGGCCCTAAATTGTATTTGTGGCAGCCAAGAACTCCACGTTAGCGTCAGCCATCAGGCAGCCGGAGTCACTCTGGTGTCGTGCGGTGCACCTTTCCTGCTGCAGAATCCCAGCCTGTCATTCTTTTGTCTTTATCATTTCTAGTTTGGTAAGCTTCGGAGTGCGCTTCGAAGTTACAGAATGTCACAATATCAAATGTATTCTTCATCCCGGATGAAAACTAGTTGCAATTCATTTGTTAGACCTTACTATCAATATCAGAATATTCGATTTCAATTTCTTGCAATAGTACGTTGGAATCAGTTGTGCTATGAACTTTGTACTGTACTGTTAGAAGCTGAAGGCTGTGTAAGCACCAATGTGCATTCACAGTATGCTTACTGAATCAGATTACAGAACATTCAGTGCACTGTCTGAAAAAGAATGCAGTTTACCTGAACTGTTCATGAAGGGCGTCCATTTCCATTTTCGAGGGATGCATTTTCATACCAAAACCAAGCCTAGAAACTTCCAACGTAGGGAGGAGGCTGGAAGATTGCTGGAAATTTTGGCCAAGACAAACACATGATATGTTGGTTTGGATTCTCATGATCCGCTTTGTCTGAATTATGGACAGTCCATGTGTTCGCATGCATGGCGGAATTCAAATATGTAATTGATCAAATAGAGCAAATGTAGTTTTCTCTCTGTTTGTGGTTGGTGTCTAGCCATGTCACTTTATGCTCAGCTAGCCAAGAATATGGCTTGCATGTACTAGTGCATGTTTGTGTGGTGTGCCAAAAGAGATATGCAGTAGTATTTGCATTGTTACTCATTCCGTCGTAGTCTAGGTGGTTAGGATACTCGGCTCTCACCCGAGAGACCCGGGTTCAAGTCCCGGCGACGGAAGCTTTTTTTTTATAACTGCTTTTCCTAAAGTTGAACCCTCATTGACACTGAAAAGTACAGTATATTCAGAAGCCTTTTCATTTCTCTATCTATTTTTTCAGTTCAGTTTGGCAATCTGCTTCTGCGGAAACAGACGTCACGATCGGCGCATCGCGGCCGTCCACTCCGCTCCGATCCCGTTTGAAAAGAAAGAGGAGTCTAAAATTTGATTACTTTTTTCCTAAAGTTGAACCCTCATTGACACTGAAAAGTAAGTATATTCAGGAGCCTTTTCATTTCACTATCTATTTTTTTCAGTTAAGTTTGGTAATCTGTTTATGCGGAAAGAGACGTCATGATCGGCTCATCACGGCCGTCCACTCCGCTCCGACCCCGCCTGAAAAGAAAGAGTCCAAATTTTGATCCCTTGCTTCCTTCCCTCTTCTCCTTTCCCTCCGCCGATCGAAAAGCAGCCACCGACAGCCACCTCCCGCTCTCCGGCTCTGCTCCTTGCACACCCGCAGGTCACACCGATGCGGCCGCGGCGGGGCTATAAACCCGATCCCAGAAGTCACTACTAACTGAATATCATTGCTTATAAAGCATATTCCCCCATTCCTCCAAAATAATGCTTCATCTCAGAGAAGTTTTTCACTGTCATCATTATTCTAAGAAGTTCTCAAATAGCCTATCATGTTTCAAGGTTGTGCAGAGTGCTTCTTGCAGTTGATGCTGTCGAAGGCTTCCAAATCTGTCCAGTATCCTACTTTGCTACCTAGCCGTGCAATACTCTGCACATGTACTGTACCCCATGAACATCTGTACCAAATTTAATCTGATACGCGTTTATACTGAAGACTCTTTACTTTGAATGATGTATTGGACCTAAAATCTTACTGCTCTCTAGCTGAATTTTGCATCTGCCCTTTGGAACCTTAACTAGCAATGCAGCTGCCCATTCTGCAAAACCACAAACTACGCTGTTAAATACCGAGGTGCTAGAACCTTGAGTGGGAAAAAACTTCAGCAAGAGGTAAGCTTTCTGCCCAGTGATTCTGATCAACATACAGCATCATGCTACCTGATGATTTCCAACAGGTCCTTCTTCTGAATTTCTTCCAGGAACAACATAGCATTAATGAGGCTGCGACGAGAAGACATTCCAAGAACACCGGTGGACACATATTCTACCACCATAGTAGTTGCAACTTGCAAGCCCACTGCAGTGCTAAAAGCTCACTTGGTAAACTGTTGATTTTTCTGACTTTCAGAGAGAGAGATCTCATGGCTCCCATGACCGTACCTGAAATTTTTCAGATATCATTTGTCTGTATGATTCTGAGACAATGGGAAGAAACTGTTCTAGATATAGATGTATGATGAACAGAGTAATTGCTACACTGCATGTTGAAAGAAAAAACAAATCTGCCAGTGGCAGTTAGAATGGCGATTTGGTACAGGAGTGTAGAATGATTAGTATTATTCATGGGAAGGAGTGTAGAACGATTCTGTGGGCGGCTCTGAAGACAAAGATAAAGTCCCAAATGTTCAGGCCTAAATTATATTTGTGGTGGTCAAGAACTCCACGTTAGCGTCCAGTCATCATGCTGCCGCAGTTGCTTTTGTTCCATGCGGTGCACCTTCCCTACTACAGAATCCCAGCCTGTAATTATTTTGTCTTTATCATTTTTATTAGCCCGTTAAGGTTCGGAGGTTTGCGCTCACTCTTAACTACTGTCAAAGTTCGGAATGCGACATCAGCATCAAATTTATTCTTCAGATCAGATGAAAACTTTTTGCTCGATTGGAGATTCTTCATATGAGATGCAAACTAGATCCACTTCCTTTGTTAGATGTTACAATTGATAACTCCATTCCAGCTTCTTGCGATGATATGTTGGAGCTCAGTTTTGTTTTGAAAACTGTTTACTCACTATGCGCATTTACAATATGTTTACTGATGAATTACATTGCAGAACATTCTGCATGCTACCATGCTTACATTACAGAGTCCATTTTCAGGGATGCATTTTCATACCAAAGCCATCTGGAACCAGTCTAGAAACTTCCATCCAGAACTCACGAGAAGTACCAGTATATAGTATTAGCAAACTGGCAATAGCGACCATAGATTGAGCCAAACCCCTCGTCAGCTCCTAAGATAACACGAACCGCCAATGGTTAAGCTCCAAAGAGTTAGGTCATGTTTCACATGCCATAGCGCCCGTGAAGGAATCCGTCCAGTCACCGTTCGCGCCACCTTTTACAGTAAGCATCATGTGCCACCAATACATTATGCATCAAGCTGCGGCTATATAAACACGCATACACGGCACAGGACTGCACACATCACCAGCAAAGATCATAGTACTAACACAGTCACATCAATCGCCAATGGCGTCGTCCCGTCGGGTTCTTCTTGTGGCGCTGCTAGTGTCAATGGCAGCAGGTGTTGCAATGGGCAGGCCGGTGAGAAGCGACTTGGGTCTGGGTTTAGGTGGTGGGCTAGGCATAGGGCTTGATCTTGGGCTCGGTGGATCGGGTTCGGGCCAGGGGTCGGGTTACAGTGCTTGGTCGGGTCAGAACGGTGGCTCTCACACCGCGTCCGGTCGTGGGTCGGGCACGGGCTCCGGTTACGGGTATGGCTCGGGCTCTGCTAATGGGGGCTCAGCTTTCGGTTGCGGTTCGGGTACGTCGTCTTGCTCGGGTTCGGGTTCTGGCTCTGGCTCCGTAGGCTTGGACACATCGATAAATGTCGGTGTTGGTGTCAGCGTCGGCTCGAATGGTGGGGCGAACGGTGGTCCGGACTGTAACACGGGTACCGGGTCGAACTATGGTTCCGGAGCGGGCTTGGGTTCGGGCTCTGGGTCCGGGTCCGGGTCAGGTGGAGGTTCATATTCCTCACGTGGGCGTGAGTCATCTGGTATTGGGTCGGGTTCTGGTGTATCGTCCGGGGTTGGCGGCGGGTCGAATGTCGGGCCAAGTGGTGGGTGCTTATCTTGTGGTTCCGGCATTGGTGGTGTTGTTGGTGGCTCCTCGTCGAATTCAAATTCGAATTCGGGCACTGGTTCAGGCTCCAACTCGTATGGTGGGTCGAATGCCGGTTCTTACTCGAATACTGCAGCTGGGTCCGGCTCAAGCGTAGGCTCGGGATATGATTCCTCTGGCTCAGGTTCAGGTTCAGGTTCATCTTCTGGGTCAGGTTAGTGTTGTGTTTGGTTACTCTTCTCGTTGCTAACATTCACGCTTTTTTTCACGTGTCTCACCAAGGTTTTGCGTGTCTCAGGTGCGGCTTCATTTGGTGGATCACGTGTCGGTTCAAACTCCAACTCTGGCTCTACGTCGGGTGCAAACTCAGGGTCAAATTCTGGTGCAATCGGTGCATCAGGTAGTGGATCAAACTCCATGTCAAGTGCAAACTCGGGTGCGTTCGGTGCATCAGGCGGTGGATCAAACTCCATGTCGGGTTCGGGGTCAAGCTCTAACTCCGGCTCTATGTCGGGTGCAAACTCGGATGCTGGTTCGAGCTCTGGTGCGTTCGGTGCATCCGGTAGTGGATCAAACTCCATGTCTAGTTCAGGTTCCGGCTCAAGCTCAGCATCCGACTCGAGCTCAGGTTCGATGTTTACTCCTCGTCATTACTGGAGTACTTTACAGGATTGCACGTTGATATGTAACATTGCACAATGTTCTAATCCTACGTTTGCAACCCCACAAAAAGTTTTATTCATTGCAACTGCAATCAAGTGTAACACGTGCTTGATTTTTCTACAGGGTCTACTGGATTCGGTTCCAGCACGGGCGCCGGTTCTAGCTCGAGCGCCTGGTCCGGCGCCGGCTCCGGCTCGAACCCCGGCTCATTCTCCGGAGCAGGATCCTCCAGCTGGTCCAGCTCGACGTCCGGCTCAACCTCGGGCGCAGGGTTCGGTCCCGGGGGACGGCCGGGGTTCGGCGTGGGCGGAGGAGGAACAGGCTACGGCGCGGGTTACGGGTCCGGTGGCGGGTCTGGCTGGGGCAAGCACCACTGAAAACTGATCCTCGTCGAGTGAACGAGTGATCGTTCACGTGCACTTTTTAAGGCCTTCATCACGCGTGATATTTTTCGTTTGTTTCTGGTTGGGTGGTGTACGCATGCACCAACTTGTTTATTTTACGTCTCGTGGACGAGTTTGCGATTTCAATCGAATGGATCGTTGCAGAATCATGCGTTTGTGAAGAACAAGTCATGGAAAAGTTGAGCGAAACTCCTCGGCAAGTCACGTTGCCGGCAGGCTGTTCCCTTGTCGGGTCGTCGAAACCGGCATTGCTTGAGCTCTTGTGCCACGTGATTCCCGGCCGCGGTCGATCGGTCGATCTCGTCCCGTCCGGCGATCCGGCGGACCCGGCCGGTGAATGGGCCGATGAGACGTCACCGGTATCCGTTTCGATCGTCCGTGCCGGCAAGGGCACGGAAGCTAGCCGGAAAAGGGCGAGGCAAAGGCCACGCGCCGGCGCGTCGCGCGCGCCAGGGCACCGCTCCCCGATCTGGGCAGGCACGCACGTACCGCCGGCCGGACCCCGTCGCCATGCACGAGACGGGCGCTCCGGCGATCGATCCTGACGCGCGACTCCATCCGGCCGCCCGGCCGTTCCGCTGCTCTCGGCACGGGTCGGGACACGCGTTCGTGGAGCACATGGAGCGCTCCGTATGCGCTGCTCTGCTTTTCTAACAACCACTATTCTTTTTGTTCAGATGAAGTGGACGTATTGGTGTAGGTACACATTTTTACTACTCTACTTTTCTAACAACCACTATTCTTTTTGTTCTAAAAAAACACTATTATGCTTTTGGAACGGAAATTTTTGAAAAGAAATCATCACCAGTGCCTAATAATATCTTGATAACAATGTTTATGAGAGAGAATATAGAAGAGACGTATATGTTTATAAAACATTTTTGGTTGGATTCTCCCCTCTCCTCCCCCCTCTTCATGTTCGAAATGATGCAACCATTTTTTTCCCTTGAAGAGAGGAACACAGCTTCTAGTTTCATTGCTGAACCAAAGTATACCGCGTGACTTCTACGCCAGGTTTTAAATCCGACACCTAGCTCACGACGCCAAACACCGAAACACTAATGGGGGGTGTTCTATATTTCAGTGGACACCACATGCGCACGCTACAAGGGCCGTCATCTCCTTCATCCATCGATCCATCCTCATATCCGATACTGACGCATCGATCTTGCCAGGCCTATCTGCCATCGACGCCACCACGACGCCAGTCAGTATCGTCCTCCTACACGAGTCCATCGCCACCCATCAAATACCGAGCATTCATTATGAGTTTTCCAAACTGTCCAAATTCACAACCGAAATACCAAAAGAAATCACATTTCTGGCTCTAGCATCAAAAGTGTTTACAGATATTTACCTGAGACAAAATAATCGCTACATGTTTTGCGATGTTATTGAGAGTTATTTACCCAAAACCACCACACTTGGGGCTAGGGTAACCGGTCAGTACCACATTTAAGCCATGTCATAAAAAACCACCAACTCTGGGACTAATCGGTACCGCGGAGCACTGATTGGTCGTTTTAGCCGTGGAAACAGCGAAACCGACAGGTCGGGCCCACCGGTCGGGTCGACGTGGCGCGGGCTGACGGGCGCCGTTAAACGGAGGGGGACGGCCGTTTTCGCGACCGTGTATTAGTGGGCCGTGCGGGTCGCTCGTCGGACCAGACCGCACCAGTGCACATCTGACCCCTCTGTCTCGACCTCGACGACCGCCGCCGCCGCCGCCACCGTCGTCTCGCCGCCGTCCGCCGGTCCGCCATGGTTTCCTGGAGCGAGGGGTCAAGCTCTTCTTCTTCGGACGACGAGTCAGTGACTAGCCAGGTACGTTCATTTGAGGATTCCAACATTTAGGGTTAGGGTTAGGGTTCTTGAGTTGAGGATTTCTTACCAAGTCACTGATTTCTTCAATCTCTTTGGTTTTAAGCTTTCTAGTAGCATTTGAATCTACGGACACTGGCCAACATTTTCTTGCTTGCGCTGAGGAGAAGGTATGTTGGTTAGTACTGTATTTCGTTAACCTTAGTTAGTTTTTGCTCCATTCAAATGCCAAAAGGAAATTTTGCTCTGCTTATTAGTGTGAACAATTGTCATTGCCCACAGTTGGATTTAATTATGCTCTGACAGTAGTAAATTATGCTACGCCAGTGTAATTTGCTCCAAATAATTAAGTAGTGTACAACATTGTTAGTGCCAGTAGGAAATTATGCTATGGCAGTGTAATTTGCTCAAATAATTAAGTAGTGTACAACATTGTTAGTGCCAGCACTAAATTTTGTACTTACTAATGACAACATATATTTAGTTTATATGCCGTTAAAAGTGACAAAAATTTCTTATTGACAACACATATTAATTTGATAGGCTTTCTTAATTGTTTGTGCATTTAAATGAACACAATTTGATAGGCTTTCTTATTGACAACACATATTAATTTGATAGGCTCTCTTGTGTAGTATGATTGACAATATTTTTTCTAAATTATAGGCTGAACTAAAGTGCAACTATTTGGAGTGGATAGACCCTGAGTGGTCAGTGGTTATGCAGTTCTGCCTAACTGAATTGTGGGGCATGTATGACAAAGAAATCAATGACAGGGTGAGAGACAATGTTCAGCTTGGTGATCAGAATTACAAATTAGTTGGAGAAAAGAGGAAGATGGAAGAAGAGCTGAGCTTTTTCAAACTTGATTTTGCAAAAATGGTGGCTGACAAGGAGGATGCTATTACTGAGCTGGGCAATACTAGGTTGGCTCTCAATGATCTGAAAGAGGAGATGGAGAAGAAGAAGCTGGCAGACCATGGTTGCACAAACCTACATCAGTTACTCAGGGCAAAGGCAGAGAAGGAGAGGGACAAGCTTGTGGTAGAGAGAGACCAAGTGCTCACAGAGAGAGACCAACTAAAGGAAGAGAAGAAAAAGCTAGAGTACATCATCTCTGATTTGCTGAAACAGAAGCATGGCTACAAGGACAAGATCAAGAAGTTGAAGGAGATCTGTGATGAATTTTAATTATGTAATGTGGCATTGTACTGGTGTAGTTGTGCTCTGTTGCACTGAATAATCAGCCCTACTAGAAGTGCACTGTACTGTTGTAATGGTTAAATTTGTACTGAATTATGCAGTTTTTATCTGCAAGTCTAGATTTTGAACTTATGGCATGAATTTGAACTTAATTTGTAGTGCTATCTCTTGTATCATATTGAGTACTCTATTATATTTACTTCACTCCAGGTGAAACTGGTGTGATAGTCAAATTATTGTGCACAGAAAAATTTGAAATACTAGTAACTTATGGCATGAGTATACCAGGAACTTCTGGCATTATTATTATGCACATAATGTGATGATCAGGGAGTGCAAACAACATAGCAGTACAGAGTAAATGTAGCAGTGCAAGCACATAATTGTAGATAGGTACATGATGATTGAAGCAAGCCAACATAGCAGTACACAAGAATAATAGATAGTAGTTCCTCATAGCATAAAACCAAGATCCATACATAGGTTTAGCATAACATTACACAACAGTAGTTCATAGTGGCACACATAGGTTCAACACAGCATTACATAAGTTCAAATTTAGTGTTGGCATAGATAAAGTGCTCTAGTGCCTGATGGAGCACACATGCACTTGGATACATAGTCAAACAAGAACTCTCAGTAGTTCCCACTGGCATAGAAGTACCCCTCCATCCTTTTGCTCATGTATCTTGCCCTTTTCGGCCTATTTCCTGTTGGCTGGCTAGTTGAAGCTTCTGCAGTAGTTCTTGGAGGATTGAAGCTTCTTGCACCTGTTTTTGCACCTCTCCTTGCAGCAGCAGTACCAGCACCAGAAGGAGAAGAATTTGCAGCTCTAGCAGATGAACCAGCTCTAGCAGATGTAGCAGCTCTAGCAGATTTGCCCCTTGAAGCAGCAGCAGCAGCAGATCCCCTTGAAGCAGATGTAGAGCTTGCACCCCTAGGAGTTGTTGTACCAGATGTTGAGCTTCCCCCTTGCTGCCATGCAGGGGCTGTCCTGTTTTCCTGCAATTATTTTTGTTGGATAAATTTCAGTGATACTTAATGAGTGATGAGATAGAGAAGGAAGTCAAAAATAACATACCATGTGTTTGTTCTTCCTGATTTGCAGATCTGGCCTCAATGGCTTTGCACAACTTGTGTATTTGTGGCCCTGCAACTTGCAGTTACTACAAGTTATTGTAGCCATTCTTGATGTCTGCTTTGCTTGAGGAGGCTCAAACCTGCCTTTCTTCCTTTTCTCTTCTGCTGGTCCCTTCTTGTCTTCTTTGAACTGAGGTGGGTCAATGTCAGGAGTTGCAGTTTTCACCCAACAATCAGGACCAGGAACTGGGTAAATGATAGGCTTGTATGACTCCAAGTACATAGCCTTTTTGAAGAAAATATTTACATGGTCCTCTGGTAGTTGTTTGGACCTGTAGATGGCAGAACAACCATGGTTGCAAGGAATTCCAGAGATGTCCCACTTCTTACAACCACATGTTTTCAGATTAGTGTCAACAGAGTAGGTCTTATCCCCACTACTCACTTGGAAAAGACCTGGTCCAGCTATCAATGATTTGCAGTCCCTTGCATATCTCTTGTTCATCTCTAACCTCTCAACATAAGTTGGTGCAATTTCCCATCTTGAAACTAGTCCACCCTCTCTCTTTTGCTGATACCTTACCAGAAGTTTGTCCTTGATCCCATTGATCATGGTGACAATTGGCTTGTTCCTTACATCAAGTATGTACTTATTAAAAACTTCACTTAAGTTATTGACAACCAGATCAGTTTTGCAGTTAGTATCCATTGCATGTCTTGACCAAGCTTTTGGAGGAATCCTTGACATCCACTCCCAAGCAGCCTTGCACTCAGCCTTCATGCTCTCCATTGCCAACTGAAAGTCATGTTCAGTGTAAGCATATGCAGCTGCATCCATGCATTTCTTCAAGTCTTCTCCTCTGAATCCTGCTCTCTGAAAGTTGGCATAAATGTGCCTCAAGCAGTACCTATGAGGGCAGTTGGGAAAGACTGTTGTGACTGCATTCAACAGACCCTGCAAAGGATTTTGAATTTGTTAAAATGAAATAAATTATCAAAACAAATTTTAATTCAATTTAATTGTTGTAGTAATATTATATTGATTTAATATTACATTGATTTAATTCAATTTAATTGTTGTAGCTTGTCCTATGTTGGCCCATAAGGGTCACCCTAGGCTACCTTGACCGAAGTGTCGACAAGATGCGTTACCACTCGACACATGCCAACTAGGGTAGGTGGGAGGTTGGTTGGGCTATGGTGGCCCATAAGGGTCACCCTAGGCTATCTTGACCGAAGTATCGACAAGATGCGTTACCACTCGACACATGCCAACTAGGGTAGGTGGGAGGTTGGTTGGGCTATGGTGGCCCATAAGGGTCACCCTAGGCTATCTTGACCGAAGTATCGACAAGATGCGTTACCACTCGACACATGCCAACTAGGGTAGGTGGGAGGTTGGTTGGGCTATGGTGGCCCATAAGGGTCACCCTAGGCTATCTTGACCGAAGTATCGACAAGATGCGTTACCACTCGACACATGCCAACTAGGGTAGGTGGGAGGTTGGTTGGGCTATGGTGGCCCATAAGGGTCACCCTAGGCTACCTTGACCGAAGTGTCGACAAGATGCGTTACCACTCGACACATGCCAACTAGGGTAGGTGGGAGGTTGGTTGGGCTATGGTGTCCCATAAGGGTCACCCTAGGCTATCTTGACCGAAGTATCGACAAGATGCGTTACCACTCGACACATGCCAACTAGGGTAGGTGGGAGGTTGGTTGGGCTATGGTGGCCCATAAGGGTCACCCTAGGCTACCTTGACCACTATACACATGCCAACTAGGGTAAGTGTTCAACAAATTAATGAACTAAATACACTAAATGCAGAACTAATTAGACTAAATACACTAAATGCATAACTAATTAAACAAATTAATGAACTAATTAGAGTACTAATTTAGGGACAAGTGACGATGTAGATAAACTCACCTTCTATCTATCAGACATGAATGTGTACTTCCCAAATTTTCCCTCTCCAATCCCTCCTAGGGCATATTTGAGTTGAGTCAAAAACCATGACCAATTTGGTGTGTCTTCAACTCCAACCACTCCAAATGCTATGGGGTACATATTGTTGTTTGCATCCCTTCCAGTAGCAGCTAGTATTTGTGCCCCACTAGTTAACTTAATGAAACAACCATCTAGGCCTATGAATGGCCTGCATCCATTCAAAAATCCCTCAACACATGCATTCAAACAGAAAAAAGACCATGAAACCTTGGTCCTGCAGTTGGGTTTTCTCTTGTTTTTCCACTCACAGTACTGACAATGCATCTTGATCCAGGATTTGTAGCCTTCACAGTCTCCAAAAAATCTCTCAGCCTCTTGTATTGCCTCTTGTGATCTCCAAGCACAATCTCCTTTGCTTTCCTCTTTGCTCTCCATGCCATCATCTTGGGCACCTCAACACCAAACTGCCTCTTTACCTTGTCAACTATAGCAGGTACAGTAGTGTTGGGGTCTGATCTGATAGTTTCAAGCATTTTGTTGCCAAGCCACTTGGAGCTGATCCTTGTCTTCTCAGATTGGGTGGGACAGGTGTGCTCCAATACCATCTTCTTAATGCAGAAAGTGGGCTCATTACTGATCTTTGCTGCAACCATGTGGAACTGACAGCCCTCTCCATCACAACACACTATTACCCTATCACTGCAGTTTCTGTGATATTTGTATCTTCTAAGTTGTTTCACATGCAAATTCACAAGAGCCTCTCTAAATTGGTACACATCTCTGAAACAAAGCCTAAGCTGGAATTGCTGCTCTGGATGCAGCCTGCCCTCATCATACCAGACCCTAGGTGGTCTTTTCTTAGCTCTGCTCTTTCTACCAGAGGGGATTATAAAAGACATAGGTTCATTGCCATCATCATCAGCTTCAAAGCCTGTATCATCCTCTTCTGAAGATGGATACCAGTCCTCATTCATGCTTCTGTTAGCACTAGAGTGGGACCTACTAGTAGGCCCAGGCCTCTTTATCTTCTTCTCAACAGGCTCGGGAACTGCTATCTCTTGACAGTCATCATCCTCTTCCTCCAAGTCTATGTCATATAAATCTTCAGGGTCTGTGTCTCCTTCACAGTGTGTACTGCTCATGTATTGAGCTCTCTTCCTCTTAATGTCAGCAATTGTGTCTTTCAGATCACTGTCCACTTTCCTCCTCTGTTCTTCTTCTCTAGCTACATTATCTTCTTCTTCATAGTCCATGGAATCTGAATCTGCATCTGAGAGGTCTTCATGAGCTACAAAGTCTTCATCAAATACTGAGTCATCATCTTCATCAGATGTGTCCTCATTTCCTGCATGCTCTTCCTCATCTGTATCAAACTGGAAATCTGCATAATTAACACTAACTTGAGTGTTAACCTGCTGCAATGCATTATTTTCCTCATCTGCATCTACCATCTCTGGCTCAATTGGGTGATCTTGTGTCCCAAGCAGTAACTGGCATGGTGGAGGAACTGATTTTATTGGCATATAGTTCACACTTTCTTGTGTACCAAGAAAATATGATGAGCCAACATGATCAGTGTTTGTTTTGTGCACAACACCTGACTCATTAACAGCAAATACAACTGGTGGGTCCACTGTTAAATCTTCAATTGTTTCATCTGGGTCCACTTCTTCATCTTCTGCACTTTTGTTAACTGGTGCTTGCTTTATATCTAATTTCCCCTCTTTAACATACAAACACAGTGTCTGACTGCTTTTAAACTGCTTTATCATCTCATCCACTTCAGTGTTGTTTCTGACGAAAGTAATCCCTTGCAGCCCTGTGCAATCCTTCCTCAAGTAGCAAATACTGTCATCACTTCCATATCCATTTCTGACCATCACATTAAGCAAACTGCCATAAGTGATGTCTCTCTCATACATCTTCACAAGGGCATATTTTTTGGCAGCATCTTTAGAAGGAAACTGAAAATATAATGACCATGGCTCCTCAGGCCTACAAAACAAAACATATTAAACATATTAATGACCATGACATTTTCAGTAACATTTTCAAGCCTACAGAACACAAATCAAATTCATGACCATGACATTTTGAGTGCCACAATAAAAACTATGACATATTCACATATAAAACAAAGTAACAGCAATAAGGTCTATGCCACAAGAGCCAACAAATGCAGAATAAACTATGATACATTTAGTAATTCAGAAAAAAACAAAGAAAAAACATCATCTAGGCATAGGAGCTTCCTCCCCCAACGAAGCAGTATTGCTAGAAGTAACCCTAGGCATCCTAACTAACTGAGTACTCTAACTAAGCAGTATTGCTAGAACCCTAACCCTAGATTTTTGCACTGAGATTTACCTGGGTGGAGATGGATGCCCGAGGGGTACTTCCTCCCCCAACGAATCAGCCGCCGCCGACGCCTTCTCCATGTCCGCAACATCCTTCTCTGCCTCCTCTGCATGCTGCAACGGTGGCGGCAGGACAGCTTTTCCCCAATCCGCCGTCGAGTGCGAATCGCCATCAGGGTTGGGGCCCAACTTGCCAATGGAGTCGCATTGCGGGCGGTGGCCACCGGAAGAATGACCACCGCCGCCGGAGCCGTCGAGACCTTCTCCGCCATAGCCGCCACCGGAGCTGGTCGCCATGAGCAGAGCGGGAGGAACGCGCGGGAGGGAAACTGAATCGGGGATTGGAGGACGAAATGGCAGGGGCGTGACCTAATACACGGGCGCGGAAACGGCCGTCCCCCTCCGTCTAACGGCGTCCGTCATCCCGCGCCATGTCGACCCGATAGGTGGGCCCGACCTGTCGGTTTCGCTGTTTTCGCGGCTAAAACGGCCAGTCAGTGCTCCGCGGTACCGATTAGTCCCAGAGTTGGTGGTTTTTTGTGACATGGCTTAAATGTGATACCGACCGGTTACCCTAGCCCCAAGTGTGGTGGTTTTGGGTAAATAACTCTATTATTGATGACGTTACCAGCGTTAAAAGTACGAAACTGGTTTTCGTAATGAAATAATGTACATGGTGCAAATAATTGACTCAAAAAGAAAGCCCAATGAGACTTTGTGTTGAATCAGCATTTGTTGAATCTCAGTCCATGCTATATTTGTTAGATCTTGAGTGAACATTCATGAAGAATTTTTCTTTTTAGTTTTTTCTTCATACATCTTATGTCACTTGACTAAGACCTAGACATAGTCATTTTGAATATTCTTCAGAGAAGTTAGTTTATCCTTCTTGCTGGGCATCCCCTGTGTGTACGGCCGAAAAAGTGAAATTGTAAATGTATTTTTACCATAAGTGCTTCCAACATTAGAAGACAGATATAGCAATAACAAACACCAAAATATATAACAATCTAGCCACTCAAATGCGTGGGTCACACTCACAGCCACTAACAAATGTATGAAGCAGCACATGCATGGAGTTATTTAGACTTGTAGGCATCAGTAACCATGTGAGGCATCCAGATCTTGATCTCAAGCCCTGGTTGGCTCGTCATCGTCAAAACTGAAAGATTGGATGGGACGCACATCAGACCCTGCTCTGTATGATAGTTAACTTGCCTGCCAATTAAACCTGACAAGACGGCTGCAACAGTCGGGCTGTCAGGCGTTGTGCAGTGAACTCATAGCATGCCCTATCATCCAGGGATACCCACATATACACTTCGGGTTCGTTAATCTGATGCAAATCTGACAGGCACGTAGACTGACTTCCATTGATATTCACTCCACCTCGAAATATCATGCAGGACGCTCTATAACAAATCTGAAGGCTGCGAATATGACACACCTGTTAGTGTTGCTCCTAGTCATCGTCAGAACTGAGACGGGACCCACGTTAACCCTCATCTGTCTGCTAAATATACCTGACAAGACGGCCGCAACGGCCGGGCTGGACCAAAGGACCGCGGGACACGGTCCGGTGCAGCCAGCTACAGTATTGATATACCATCATAAGATGGATTACCTACATGCGGTTCAGTTTGGCCATCACACGATAGGCACGCAGACTGACTTGTAGTAGTACCCTACCTCCACAAACATCTCGGAGACGGACAGCGAATGATCATCAGCCTACTCTATGTAATTACTAATTAGTGCCCCTCCTCACCTGCAACTCCCCCATCTCAATTTTGGTACGATAACGTTGCTACCAAAGAAAAAAGAAGCAGTTCGAATCGAGCAGTTTAGGCCAATTTGGTTTTTGAATGTGAGTTTCAAAATACTCGCAAAAGTCGGAACCAATAGACTGACACGGATCGCACATTCGGTGGTGCAACCGAGTCAAACCGCTTTCATGCCTGGGAGACATGTCCTAAAAAGGATTGTTGTCTTAAATGAAACGTTGCATGAAATCCATTAGAAGAAACTTGATGGAGTGATCTTCAAAGTGGATTTCGAGAAGGCATATGATAAAGTCAAGTGACCGTTCCTTCAGCAGGCCATGCTCATGAAGGGGTTTAACAAAACATGGAGGAATTAGGTGGATTCCTTGGTCCAAAAAGGTAGTGTCAGGTAAAGGTAAATGATGACATCGGTCATTATTTTCAGACTCATACGGGTTTAAATCAAGGAGATTCGATGTCTCCTATCTTATTCAGCATAGTGGCTGACATGTTGGTCGTGCTTATTGGTCGTGCAAAGGAGAACGGCCAAGTGGGTGGACTCGTCCCTCATCTGGTCGATGGGGGAGTCTCCATCCTACAATATGCCGACGACACTGTCATTTTCATGGAGCATGATCTTGCAAAGGCTAGGAATATGAAGCTACTGCTGTGTATTTTTTGAACAACTGTTGGGACTAAAGATTAGCTTTCATAAGATCGAATTGTTTTGCTTTGGTAGGGCTAAAAAGGACCAGATGTATATCGGCATTTGTTCGGATGTGAATTGGGATCCTTACCGTTCAATTATCTAGGTACTCCGATTCAACATCGTAAATTGACTAATAAAGAATGGAAATGCATCGAAGATCGATTTGAAAAAAAATAAGCTGCTGGAAGCGTAAGCACTACAAAAAAAAGACACATCCGTGACATTTTGGGCCGAATGAAATTTTTTTCTGTCATAGATATGACACTTCTATGACGATAATTGTGACAAAACCCGGTATCATCATAGATGTGGTGGGCTCCTACTTCTATGACAAAAAGTCATGACAGAAAATGGGTTTTTCGTCTTGGGCAGGCCGGAGACGTAGCTATATGACATTCTTTGGGCCGTCCATGACAGAAAAAACCGTGGTAGAAGCGAGGGGGGGGAGGGGATTTCGGGGAGTTCCCGGTTACGGTGGGAGGTCGGGGGCCGAGCGATGCGCGTTTCTCTCGTACACGTACGCGCGTGTGTGCAAGGCGTTGGCTCTAACTGAACCCGAACGAGGCGTTGGGCTCTAACTGAACCCGAGCGATTGCACTGAAGGCTATGCGTTATTGAACCCGAGCGATCGATCGATGGCTGTTAACTGAACCCAATCGAGTGATTCCTTCGCTACTGCTGCTAACTGAAGCCGATCGATTGGACGAACAGTGAGCGTTGCCGTGGGGGTTGGATGAACAGTGAACGGTGGCGTTGCCTCTTGATGAACAGGACCCCGTGGTGTGGTGGAGGGCTGGATGAACAGTAGACGGTGGAGGGGTGCCCGTGGAGGGGTGGTTGAACAGAACCCCGTGGTGTGCAGGGCTGGATGAACAATAGACGGTGGAGGGGTGGTTGAACAGTAGTCGGTGGAGTAGCGCGTGGTGGAGGCTGGATGAACAGGAGCCCGTGGAGGCTGGAGGAGGTCGACGGTAGCCCGTGGAGGCTGGAGGAGGTCGACGGTGGAGATGAACAATATCCCGTGGAGTCCCGTTTTGCGGTACGCCACACCCCTCCTGATGAACAGGACCCCCGTTTCGACCGTAGGAGGTCTGTTTCGTCCGTTTTGCGGTACGCCACACCCCTCCCGATCAACAGGACCCCCGTTTCGATCATAGGAGGTCCGTTTCCTCCGTTTTGCGGTACGCCACACCCGTCCCGATCAACAGGACCCCCGTTTCGACTGTAGGAGGTCCGTTTCCTCCGTTCTGCGGTACGCCAGGCCTCGTTTCCATCACCTGTTCCGTCCAAGCCCCCCCGATGAACACGACCACGCATTCCGTTCCGACCCAGCCGGTTGGCTCCCACGCATTCCGTTGCCTCCCGATGAACACGACGCATTCCGTTGCCTCCCCATGAACACGACGCATTTCGTTGCCTCCCCATGAACACGACGACGACATTGTTTCTCCGTTCCGACCCAGCCATGTACACGAGCCCTCGCCTTACTTATCCGCGAGTAGGCGTTCGAGACCCCGCCCCGTATGTACACATACGTGGCGTATTTTCTTTCTTGCACCCTGGCCGCTGTATGTACGTGTACATGCTATTTGCGCGCCTCTATATTCACCAGTATATATGTACGTACACGTTCGCGACCAAAATGACAACGCTACGTACGCTTCGACCATGTGGGTCCCGACTGTCAGGCACTTCCTTGCGTGCGAAGATGTAGCTGGTGGGTCCCAGCAATCAGGGGGGCGAATCATTTTTTTTGCCCGGACGCACTTCCTTGCGTGCGAAGATGTAGCTGGTGGGTCCCAGCAGTCAGGGGGGCGAATCGTTTTTTTTTGCCCGGACGCACTTCCTTGCGTGCGAAGATGTAGCTGGTGGATCCCAAAAGTTAGGGGAAACATTTTTTCACGAAATATAGTGGCCTGTCCTGTGGGTCCCAGCTGTCAGGTGGAGGAATCATTATTTTCTGCATAATAAGGAGGCACTTCCTTGCTGCGGCCGTGGACCCAGCTGTTAGCCTCTCCACGTACAGTCCACGTCCGATGGAAGTCGTTCCTTGACCACGTTGACCACGCCGTGCCGAGAGCACCAGGGCGGTGGACGACGGCGAGGCCTAGGAAGGGGACGACGCGGCAGTGGAAGCCCGCGCGGAGAGGAGTACGAGGGTTCACTGGTTCGGCTACAGTGTGAGGCTGCTGTCGTCGTAGGGCCTGGCCAGCGGTGGGAATAGTAGGGGCGGTGAGGCCTCCGCGGCAGCACATTCGGCCACGGGAGGCAGGAGGATGTGGCACGACCGGCGCTGCTTTGGGCGGCTGGAGCAAGAAAATCAGAGGTTGAAGAAGCACTGCGGCCGTTGGATGGACATCGTACGGTCACTAGAGCTAGAATCATTTATATTGACTAAGTTGACAAAGCCCTCCGTCCCCCTCAACTTAGTAGGCCCACAAGTCAGCCTCCCACCAAGGTGAGTCCCAGCTAGCAGGGGGTATTCATTTTTTTGTGCGTAATAAGGAGGCACTTCCGGTGGGTCCGAGCTGACAGCAGGGGGTGTTAGGGAACGTAGTAATTTCAAAAAAATTCCTACGCACACGCAAGATCATGGTGATGCATAGCAACGAGAGGGGAGAGTATTGTCTACGTACCCTCGTAGACCGGCAATGGAAGCGTTGACACAACGTAGAGGAAGTAGTCATACGTCTTCCCGATCCGACCGATCGAAGTACCGAACGTACGGCACCTCCGAGTTCTGCACACGTTCAACTCGGTGACGTCCCTCGAGCTCCGATCCAGCCGAGTGTTGAGGGAGAGTTTCGTCAGCACGACAGCGTGATGACGGTGATGATGTTCTACCGACGCAGGGCTTCGCCTAAGTAGTGCTACGATATGACCGAGGTGGAATATGGTGGAAGGGGGCACCGCACACGGCTAAGGAACGATCACGAAGATCAACTTGTGTGTCATGGGGTGCCCCCTTGCCCCCGTATATAAAGGAGGGAGGGGAGAGGTGCGGCCGGTGTTGGGGAACGTAGTAATTTCAAAAAAATTCCTACGCACACGCAAGATCATGGTGATGCATAGCAACGAGAGGGGAGAGTATTGTCCACGTACCCTCGTAGACCGAAAGCGGAAGCGTTAGCACAACGCGGTTGATGTAGTCGTACGTCTTCACGGCCCGACCGATCAAGCACCGAAACTACGGCACCTCCGAGTTCTAGCACACGTTCAACTCGATGACGATCCCCGGACTCCGATCCAGCAGAATGTCGGGGAAGAGTTCCATCAGCACGATGGCATGGTGACGATCTTGATGTTCTACTGTCGCAGGGCTTCGCCTAAGCACCACTACAATATTATCGAGGACTATGGTGGAGGGGGCACCGCACACGGCTAAGAGATCAATGATCAACTGTTGTGTCTGGGGTGCCCCCCTGCCCCTGTATATAAAGGAGCAAGGGGGAGGAGGTGCGGCCAGGCAAGGGGCGCGCCAGGAGGAGTCCTACTCCTCCTGGGAGTAGGACTCCCCCCTTTCCATGTTGGACTAGGACTTGGGGGGAAAGGAGAGAGAGGGAAAAGGAAAGGGGGGGGGGGGGCGCCGACCCCCCTCCTTGTCCAATTCAGACTGGGGGGAAGGGCGTGCGACTGCCCCTTGGCCTCCTCTCCACTTCCTCCACTAGGCCCATTAAGGCCCATTAGGTTACCGGGGGGTTCCGGTAACCTCCCGATACTCCAGTAAAATGCCGATTTCACCCGGAACACTTCCGATGTCCAAACATAGGCTTCCAATATATCAATCTTCATCTCTCAACCATTTCGAGACTCCTCGTCATGTCCGTGATCATATTCGGGACTCCGAACAACCTTTGGTACATCAAAATATATAAACTCATAATGAAACCGTCATCGTAACGTTAAGCGTGCGGACCCTACGGGTTCGAGAACAATGTAGACATGACCGAGACATCTCTCTGGTCAATAACCAATAGCAGAACCTGGATGCTCATATTGGCTCCTACATTTTCTAGGAAGATCTTTATCGGTCAGACCGCATAACAACATACGTTGTTTCCTTTGTCATCGGTATGTTACTTGCCCGAGATTCGATCGTTGGTATCTCAATACCTAGTTCAATCTCGTTACCGGCAAGTCTCTTTACTCGTTCCGTAATACATCATCCCGCAACTAACTCATTAGTTGCAATGTTTGCAAGGCTTAAGTGATGTGCATTACCGAGAGGGCCCAGAGATACCTCTCCGACAGTCGGAGTGACAAATCCTAATCTCAAAATACGCCAACCCAACAAGTACCTTCAGAGACACCTGTAGAGAACCTTTATAATCACCCAGTTACGTTGTGACGTTTGGTAGCACACAAAGTGTTCCTCCGGTAAACGGGAGTTGCATAATCTCATAGTCACAGGAACATGTATAAGTTATGAAGAAATCAATAGCAACAAACTAAACAATCAAGTGCTAAGCTAATGGAATGGGTCAAGTTAATCACATCATTCTCCTAATGATGTGATCCCATTAATCAAATGACAACTCATGTCTATGGCTAGGAAACATAACCATCTTCGATCAACGAGCTAGTCAAGTAGAGGCATACTAGTGACACTCTGTTTGTCTATGTATTCACACATGTATTATGTTTCCGGTTAATACAATTCTAGCATGAATAATAAACATTTATCATGAAATAAGGAAATAAATAATAACTTTATTATTGCCTCTATGGCATATTTCCTTTAGGTATCTCAATACCTAGTTCAATATCGTTACCGGCAAGTCTCTTTACTCGTTCTATAATACATCATCCCGTAACTAACTCATTAGTTGCAATGCTTGCAAGGCTTAAGTGATGTGCATTACCGAGAGGGCCCAAAGATACCTCTTCGACAATCGGAGTGACAAATCCTAATCTCGATATACGCCAACCCAACAAGTACCTTCGGAGACACCTGTAGAGCACCTTTATAATCACACAGTTACGTTGTGACGTTTGGTAGCACACAAAGTGTTCCTCTGGTAAACGGGAGTTGCATAATCTCATAGTCATAGGAACATGTATAAGTCATGAAGAAAGCAATAGCAACAAACTAATTGATCAAGTGCTATGCTAACGGAATGGGTCAAGTCAATCACATCATTCTCCTAATGATGTGATCCCGTTAATCAAATGACGACTCATGTCTATGGTTAGGAAACATAACCATCTTTGATCAACGAGCTAGTCAAGTAGAGGCATACTAGTGACACTCTGTTTGTCTATGTATTCACACATGTATTATGTTTCTGGTTAATACAATTCTAGCATGAATAATAAACATTTATCATGATATAAGGAAATAAATAATAACTTTATTATTGCCTCTAGGGCATATTTCCTTCAGGGGGAACGTTTTTTTCGCGAAATACGGTGGCCCGTCGGGTGGGTCCGAGCAGTCAGGGGCAAACGTTTTTTCGTGAAATACTGGTGGGCGTCCGGTGGGTCCCTGCTGTCAGGTGGAGGAATAATTATTTTCCGCGTAATAAGGAGGCACTTCCTTGCGGCTTCCGTGGACCCAGCTGTCAGCCTCTCCACGTACAGTATTTTTCCGATGGAATTCGGTCGTTGACCACATTGACCACGCCACGCCGAGAGCACCACGGCGGTGGACGACAGCGAGTCCTAGGAAGGGGATGACGCGGAGCCGGGGAAGACGCGGTAGTGGATACCCACGCGGAGAGGAGTACGAGGGTTCACTGGTTCGGCTGCGCTGTCGTCGTCGTAGAATAACATGGGGTGTGGGTGAGTGGAGTGGAGGGATGGCCTGGCCAGCGGTGGGAGTAGTATGGGGGCGGTGAGGCCTCCGCGACAGCACAGCCGGCCACGGGAGGCAGGAGCAGGCGGCATGACCGGCGCTGCTTTGGGCGGCTGGAGCAAGAAGACCAGAGGTTGAAGAAGCACTACGGCCGTTGGATGGACATCGTACGGTCAGTCGAGCTAGAATCGTGCATATTGACTAAGTTGACAAAGCCCTTCGTCCCCGTCCACTTAGTAGGCCCACTATACTGGGTCCCAGCTAGCAGGGGAGTGTTCATTTTTTTGTGCGTAATAAGGAGGCACTTCCTTGTGTGCGAAGATATAGCTGGTGGGTCCGAGCTGTCAGCGGCGGTAACGTTTTTTTCGCGAAATATAGAAGCCCTTTCGGTGGCTCCCAGATGTCAGGTGGAGGAATCATTATTTTGCGCGTAATAAGGAGGCATTTCCTTGCGTGCGGCCATGGACCCAGCTGTCAGCCTCTCCACGTACAGTCCACTTCAGATGCATGTCGGTCGTCGACCACATTGACCACGCCACGCCGAGAGCACCAGGGCACTGGACGACGGCGAGGCCTATGAAGGGAACGACACGGAGGTAGGGAAGACTCGGAAGTTGTTTTTGCTTCCCACGTGGAGGGGAGTACGACTGTACGAGGGTTTACTGGTTCGTCTGCCGTCGCGGGAGAATAACAGCATGTGTGAGTGAGTAGAGGGATGACTAGGCCAGCAATGGGAGTACGGTGGGCCGCTGAGGACTACGTGGCAGCACAGCCGACCGCGGGGAGGAGGGAGCAGGCAGTCCCGCCGGCGCTTGTTTGAGCGGCTGGAGCAGGAAGAGCAGATATTGAAGAAGCACGACGGCCGTTGGATGGACATCCAATAGTATACATGCCATCTGTGGAAAGCCTCAAATCTGTGGAAAACAACATACAGCCTATCTGCCATTATTTCAAATAATTTACAGCCCATTTGCTAATTCTTACGGGTTTTTTTGGAGCTCATATTCTTTTTGTTAGCATCACAGCCCATATTGTGGCCACGGTTAAAAAATTATACGAAATTTTGCATATGTCGGTGCGGTCTGAACTGTTTTTAATCCCGAAATTTCGAGTCACATTCAGACTGATTTTAAAAATAAATGTATATCAATATAAAATCCAATAAATTGTCCACGCATAAAAATCAATGCAATTTAAAATCTCGAAATGAAAAAAAGATATTTGAAACTAATTGCCGGTTTGATGTGTTTTAAAAATGTACAACCCATTTCTCATTACTGATAGGCCATTTTCTCGGCCAGCCGAATGAAGCTCTCCTCGTCTTGAAAGATTTGCAGCCCAACAGGCCTGATAAAACGACTTATTTGACAAATCACAAAAAAAGCTGGGCTTTCCATTTTCAGAAAGAAAAAAACTACTGGGCTGGTCTGCGGTAAACATAAAAGAAAAGGTTGTCTAGACAGGCCAGAGTGTCCCGCACAGCCCAGTTGACACCCTGCTTCCGTCTCAAAAACAAATTAGATAAATGCCACTCAATTATGGCGATTCATAAAAATGCCACTGCAATTTCCAAACTTTGAAAAATGCCACTGTAATTTTTGCAAATTTTGAAAAACGCCACTGCAGTTTGCAAACTTTGAAAAACGCCACTCCAGACTTCGAAAAATGCCACTAGAAATGGCATCAAATGGCATTTTTCAAAGTTTGGAAATTGCAGTGGCATTTCTCGGATACACCAGATTTGGAGTGGCATTTATCAAATTAACCCAAAACAAAAATAACTGGGCGAGCTGTTGGGTCCTTGGTGTCAGCCGCTCGTTGTGCAATTCTCTCGTTTATTGACTATGTTGACAATGGCATGGGACCCAGATGTCAGAAATCCACTTGGAGGAGCCATTTTTTATTGGCTTGAAATAAGGAGGCACTTGCTTGTGTACTGCCATGACCTTGGCGGTGTCCCTGCTATCATCCTCTCCATGTACAATCATCTCCTGATTGTGTATCCATCAACTTGTTAGGCCCACAAGTCAGCCTCTAAACCCATGGAGGACAAATACAACCCATTTAAAAAAAACAGCAGCCCATTCCATACGTTCAAATGGGAAGTTCAACATTCAGAGCAAAGTAACAGGTCTGATCCACATATAGAGTACTGAACTTCCACGTTGACAACCATCATAGCCAAGTTAACTATCTAATCCCACTAATACTCTAGTAGCGTACAAGTACTAACTTACTCTTAGCTAACTAGACGATGCCGGCCGCCATCTGTGGTACACGCTAAATGCCGGCATCGACGTCGTGCGCCTCGCCTCGGACTTGCAAGAGGTGCGATAGGGCGCGTTGCTCGCGCGCGTTGGCCCTTTCTATGCCGGCGTGTTCCACCGAAGCTTCGTCTTCCAAGCGGGAAACCCACTTGACGAGCTGGTAGTAAAAATCGGCGTCGCGAGCGCGTGCGTGCCCGACATCCTCCAGGGCTATTTGCCGGGCGCCAGCCTCCACGTAGTCAGCCCAGTTGCGGGCCCTCAGCTCGCGACTCAGAGCGTCAGTGCGCTGCTGCTCCATGTCCCGCTGGCGGCGCAAATCGGCGATACGCTGCTCCTCCGCCAGGCGGACGCGCTCCAACAACTCCTGCTCCTCCACCATGCGGTCGCGCTCCAACAACTCCTCGATCTCCACATTGCCATCTAAAGACAGATAGAATGCCTCCTTCCTCCATCTGACTTCCGGTGAAAACCCGAACACTAGTTCCGGCGGTGACCGCCTCCGGTGTCGCCTACCACGGACGGGCGGGGGCATGGCGGACGTGGCGAGCGACGTCGGGCCGGTGGGGGCTTATGAGGATATGGCGAGTTGGGTAACGGTGGCACCGGAGAAGGTCGGCAAACAGTACTTATAGGCGGAAGGTAGCATGACGGTCATCGGAATTCAATGCATAATGGCTTAGCGCGCCAGCTTGCCATGGAAAACTAGAGAAACTGAAATTATGACTGTGCCGTCCCGTCCCGTCTGGGTCGCACGCCGGCATGGCGATCAAATGAGTGCACTCAAATCATCTCCCTCCTTGTCAATAATGATTCCACGGATTTAAAAAGCCCGTAACAATTAAAGTGTATCTTTTTCGCACCAGTTAGCTGCCTTAATTACGGTCGGCTGCATGCAGGCACTCAGAATCGCTCGCAGGCAGTACGCGAAGCAGCATGCAATGAGTCGCAGCTGAGGGCACGCATGCAGCCACTTAAATTGCTGGAATTAATTAGTCTTAAACTTCTGCGTGCCGTTAATTATTGCCATGCCTTGGTCTTGCTACTTTGCTCACGGGACTAATAAACCCAGACGGAGGGAGTACCTTGGTTGGTGAGAGGTTTGAATTAAGCCCTCAAACCGGAAAGGAGGTACTAGTACGTGCGTGATCCGCTATTTATTCGTGTAGGATCGAGTAGGTCATTTCTTGAATTGAGCCCTGCAAACCGAAAAGGAGGTAGTACGTGCGTGATCCGCTATTTATCCATGTAGGATCGATAGTGTAGCTTGTCAGTTTCTTCAGAGGTAGGCATTTTTATCCGTGTAGGATCGATAGTGTAGCTTGTCAGTTTCTTCAGAGGTGGGCATTTTTATTCAAAAAACTGCCACTTCGCATCTTGTGTCGCAAATAAAACTGCCAGGAGCGCATTTGTACGCTAGCTAGTGATCGATCAGTAACTTGTAAACACTGAGCGGATAGAAATAAGTAACTGTTAATGCATCTCAATGATTCACAGATCATATACAAATATGTAGCTCCAAAAGCAAAGATCAGCCACTTCGGATCTTGCGTCGCAACTAAAACTAACTAGTATGATTCCCATACATAAGATCAACATGTTAATGCATCTCAATGATTCATAGATCATATACAAATATGTAGCTCCAAAAGCAAAGATCTAGAAAAAACATCTGTTCTTCCTACTAACATGGATGCTTCTCTTGGCCAACATTTAGTACAGACTGAAAGACAAATTTGTTTGTGAAGTCTACAATTCCTCTTGCAAACGTAAGTGGTTTCACCAACAGCTGGAACCATGAGAATGAACCACACATGATGGAGGAACATCCACTGCAATATGATTTGGTTTTCTCTCAATCACACCGCGAGACTATTTTCGGAATACAAACTTTAACTTAGACAAAATGATGCCCATTGTATAATCAGACCAAAGCAATGAAGCACCTAGTGTTGGCCAATAAATAGTATAGTACTACCTTTCTGCAGTCCATGAAGTGACTATCCAATCTTTCTGTGTCTATTTTCAAATGGCACTGCATGCAGTGACTATACTATTATCTTGTGCAATTCAACCAAAATTGCGGACACTTTGTTTGTTTGCCAAATAGCAACGGGCAGACATCTCTGTCTGCACAAATATCAAGCAGCTAGTAACATATACCACACCTTGTATTTTCGGTTTAAACATGTCTCTTCCGCTTAGCATCTGTCATGTTCTGCACTGGACAATCTGATACAGCTATGTTTTGCCCTGGACAATTTCATACTGAATTGATTTGCTGGTTCAGAGCAGAAATATAGCGCCTATTCTTCATCAGACCAAGGATATCCATGTTCCCAGTGATGGAAGACGTGAAATTGATACAACCGAAATTGAGCATCCAATCATTGAATCCTGTCCTGCACCTCCAATGTAGGTCCACCCTGCCAATAAATTCACATGCAAACCACTAGTATTACTATCTAATGGCAGTACAAAAAGAGTAGCAAGATAGTAGCAAACCATGTACCTTCGTAATGAACAGCTCATAGTGCCACCAATTGGATATAAAGGTTTTGAAAAAAAAACATGCTCCTAATGTTGAACCAGTTGGACTTTTTGTGCAGTTCCACTAAAATCGAGCATCCCTATTTGCATAGATATTGAAAGTGTGATTACTCTAAAAGTGGCACTAGTTGAAGCATAGACTCACAAATATAAGCATTCCAATTTCTTAATGGGAAAAGGTAGCAAGACTGTTTCTAACCACCTGTTTGAAGGAATAAATAAAGCAACATCGACTGATGTTAGGAAGGCATACATAGTTTTTTCTGAAAAACTGAGCCATTACTGACCTTTCCTCTTCTTTTAAGCAAATTTTGTGCAGTTCTACTAAAATAAAATGCCATCACCGCCTTGACAATTCAGTGACACTGTACAAAAGGAAATGACTTAACATTACATCATAATGTCAGGTATGTACACTAGTAGAAAAAGGGTCAAACGTGAAGCACATTAGTGCCGGTTTGAATTTGAGCCGGTACTAATGTGTACATTAGTGCCGGTTCCAACGGCTAGCCGGGCCGCTCTCATTAGTACCGGTTCGTGGCGAACCTTTAGCACCGGTTCGTGCCACGAACCGGTACTAAAGTGAGTGGTGGCAAGATGTTGTCAGTCCGGGGCCCCTCCAGCACCTTTAGTACCGGGTCGTATCACGAACCGGTACTAAAGGTCGTCCTACATAGACCCTTTGTCCACCCGAGCTCGCTCTGTTCTTCCCCTTTCCCCTCTCCTCTCTGTTCTTTTCCCTATTCCTCTCAAGCTCATCACACATTTTGCCCAAGATTTGAAGGCCCCCATCCATTCAAATGATCACAAAGGTTAGCAACTCTTTCCTTTCATTTCTCATTGCTAAATTAGCTCGTGCAATGCTTTATATAGTGATTGATTTTTGAGTTTAGTAATTTGGGAGGAATTATATATATATGTGCTAGTATTTGATTTATATGCAATTTGAGGTCAAAAATAACACTTAGTTTTGCATATGTAGGTGTGGTTTACTTAGTACCTTCTAAATCTCCGTCGTAACCACCGTCGATCGCTCGCAACGTCCCGTCGCCAGCACCACCTTGTGGTGAGCCTCTTGTTCATGAAGTTTTATATAAAAAATGATGTTTGTGTGATTTGGATATATAGTTACTCGTATAATTATCTTACCCATACGTTGTTTGTTATGCATAGTGCCATGGTTTTGATATCCGTCCCGTCGGCCCTCGTCCGGGTTATGATTCGGATGTGGTATATTCTCTTTTAAAACTATTCATTGCATTTCGTGTTTATGACAAATTATGCCCATCAAGTTGACATAGATATTTGTATGTAGGAGGTAGTTGAACCCGAAATTCCAACCGACCCTATTGTCGAGAGGTTAAATTTAGTTGAAAGAGAAAACGAGGATTTGAAGGAAAAATTGAAAAGAATTGAGGGGGAGAATATGGAATTGGAGTTGCATGTTGCCGATGTCGTCGATGATCACAAGATTAAGATGGAGAAAATGCGCTTGAAGATTAGAAAGATTAGAAAATATGCCATTCATAGTGAGGCTTGGTATCATTATGTTGTTGGATCAATTGTTACCTTAGTTGCGATCTTGATCGCATTTGTTGTTGCATTTAAATTCTTTAGCTAGAGAGTTATTTGTTTGTTGCATTGAAGTGTTGTATGCTCTTTATGTATGAACTTTATGTATTGTATTAATTTGATGTTTTCGTTGCTGTGTATTGAAGATGAGCCGGCAATGGATGTACGATGACCGATGCTCTCCCGAGTTCATTAATGGCGTGCGTACCTTTCTGCTTGCGGCTGAGGCAAACAAGCGAGCGGATGGTTTTATGCATTGTCCATGTGCTGACTGTAAGAATGGTCGCAATTACTCTACGTCAAGAACCATTCACGTCCACCTGTTTGAGTCCGGTTTCATGCCCCACTATAATGTTTGGACCAAGCATGGAGAAAGAGGGGTTATGATGGAAGACAATGAAGAAGAAGAGGACGACGACAGCTATCCTGGCCATGGGTTCCCTGAATACGATGATACAACAATGAGGGAAGAAGCTGAGCCGGTAATGCGGGAAGAAGCTGAGCCGGCAATGCGGGAAGAAGCTGAAGAAGAGGCATCGGATGAGCCCGTTGATGATCTAGGTCGGGCCATTGCCGATGCAAAGAGAAACTACGCAAGTGATTTGGAGAAGAAGAAGTTGCAGCGCATGTTAGAGGATCACAAAAAATTGTTGTACCCGAATTGCGAAGGTGACAAGAAAAAGCTGGGCACCACACTGGAATTGCTGCAATGGAAGGCAGAGAATGGTGTATGTGACAAGGGATTTGGAAAGTTGCTGGTAATGATAAAGGATATGCTTCCAAAGGACAACGAATTGCCCGAGAGTACGTACCAAGCAAAGAAGGTTGTCTGCCCTCTAGGGTTAGAGGTGCAGAAGATACATGCATGCCCTAATGATTGCATCCTCCACCGCCGTGAGTACGAGGATTTGAACGCTTGCCCGGTATGCGGTGCATTGCGCTATAAGATCAGCCGCGATGACCCTGGTGATGTCGAGGGCGAGCGCCACAGGAAGAAGATTCCTGCCAAGGTGATGTGGTATGCTCCTATAATACCACGGTTGAAACATTTGTTCCAAAACAAAGAGCATGCCAAGGCGATGCGATGGCACAGAGAAGACCGTAAGAAAGACGGAAAGTTGAGAGTACCCGCTGATGGGTCACAGTGGAGAAAAATCGAAAGAAAGTACGGGAAGGAGTTTGCAGATGACGCAAGGAACGTATGGTTTGGTCTAAGCGCAGATGGCGTTAATCCTTTTGGGGAGCAGAGCAGCAACCATAGCACCTGGCCTGTGATTATATGTTTGTAAAACCTTCCTCCTTGGTTGTGCATGAAGCGGAAGTTCATTATGATGCCAGTGCTCATCCAAGGCCCTAAGCAACCCGGCAACGACATTGATGTGTACCTAAGGCCATTAGTTGAAGAACTCTTACAACTGTGGAATGGAACAGGTGTACGTGCGTGGGATGAGCACATGGGGGAAGAATTTGACCTAAAGGCGTTGCTGTTCGTGACCATCAATGATTGGCCTGCTCTCAGTAACCTTTCAGGACAGACAAACAAGGGATACCGCACATGCACGCACTATTTGGACGATACCGACAGTATATATTTGGCTAATTGTAAGAAGAATGGGTACCTGGGTCATCGTCGATTTCTTCCGAGCAGGCATCCCGTAAGAAAGAAAGGCAAGCATTTTAAAGGTGAGGCGGATCACTGGACGAAGCCTCTGAAGGAAATATGCCCTAGAGGCAATAATAAAGTTATTATTTATTTCCTTATTTCATGATAAATGTTTATTATTCATGCTAGAATTGTATTAACCGGAAACATAATACATGTGTGAATACATAGACAAACAGAGTGTCACTAGTATGCCTCTACTAGACTAGCTCGTTAATCAAAGATGGTTATGTTTCCTAACCATAGAAAAAGAGTTGTTATTTGATTAACAAGATCACATCATTAGGAGAATGATGTGATTGACATGACCCATTCCATTAGCTTAGCACCCGATCGTTTAGTATGTTGCTATTGCTTTCTTCATGACTTATACATGTTCCTATGACTATGAGATTATGCAACTCCCGTTTGCCGGAGGAACACTTTGTGTGCTACCAAACGTCACAACATAACTGGGTGATTATAAAGGAGCTCTACAGGTGTCTCCAAAGGTAAATGTTGGGTTGGCGTATTTTGAGATTAGGATTTGTCACTCCGACTGTCGGAGAGGTGTCTCTTGGCCCTCTCGGTAATGCACATCACTTAAGCCTTGCAAGCATTGCAACTAATGAGTTAGTTGCGAGATGATGTATTACGAAACGAGTAAAGAGACTTGCCGGTAACGAGATTGAACTAGGTATTGAGATACCGATGATCGAATCTCGGGCAAGTAACATACCGATGACAAAAGGAACAACGTATGTTGTTATGCGGTCTAACCGATAAAGATCTTCGTAGAATATGTAGGAACCAATATGAGCATCCAGGTTCCGCTATTGGTTATTGACCGGAGACGTGTCTCGGTCATGTCTACATTGTTCTCGAACCGTAGGTTCCGCATGCTTAACGTTACGATGACAGTTTCATTATGAGTTTATGTATTTTGATGTATCGAAGGTTGTTCGGAGTCTCGGATGTGATCATGGACATGACGAGGAGTCTCAAAATGGTCGAGACATAAAGATCGATATATTGGAAGCCTATATTTGGATATCGGAATCGTTCCGGGTGAAATCGGGATTTTACCGGAGTACCGGGGGGTTACCGGAACCCCCCCGGGGGTTATTGGGCCTACATGGGCCCTAAGGGAGAAGAGGAAAGAAGGCAAGAGGTGGCCGCGCGCCCCTCCCCTCCCTAGTCCGAATAGGACAAGGAGAGGGGGGCGGCGCCCCCCCTTTTCCTTTCCCTCTTCCTCCTCTTTCCCACTTCTCCTTCTCCAACTAGGAAAGAAGGGAGTCCTACTCCCGGTGGGAGTAGGACTCCCCCTTGGCGCGCCCTCCTTGACCGGCCGCCCCTCCCCTTGGCTCCTTTATATACGGGGGCAAGGGGGCACCCTAGAACACAGAAGTTGATCTTCGTGATCGTTCCTTAGCCGTGTGCGGTGCCCCCCTCCACCATATTCCACCTCGCTCATATTGTAGCGGTGCTTAGGCGAAGCCCTGCGACGATTGAACATCAAGATCGTCGCCACGCCGTCGTGCTGACGGAACTCCTCCCCGAAGCTTTGCTGGATCGGAGCCCGGGGAGCGTCATCAAGCTGAACGTGTGCCAAGAACTCGGAGGTGCCGGAGTAACGGTGCCTGGATCGGTTGGACCGGGAAGACATACGACTACTTCCTCTACGTTGCGTCAACGCTTCCGCTTCGGTCTACGAGGGTACGTAGACAACACTCTCCCCTCTCGTTGCTATGCATCACGATGATCTTGCGTGTGCGTAGGAATTTTTTTGAAATTACTACGTTCCCCAACAGCCTCGCCACCGTACTGGTGCTGATGTACATGATATGGTCAAGGATTTGAAGGTGGTCTTTGGAAAGGGTCCTGGTGGACAACCTGTTCCGAATGACGCTGGCGGACGCGCACCCATGTGGAAGAAGAAATCTATATTTTGGGACCTGCCCTATTGGAAAGACCTAGAGGTTCGCTCCGCAATCAACGTGATGCACGTGACGAAGAATCTTTGTGTGACCCTGCTTGGCTTCTTGGGCATGTATGGGAAGAAAAAAGATACACCTAAGTCACGGGCGGACCAGCAACGTATGCACGGAAAAGACGGCATACATCAGGGTCATGCAAGCTACGCTCTTACCAAAGAAGAGAAGGAAATCTTCTTTGAATGCCTGCTTAGTATTAAGGTACTGTCTGGCTTCTCATCGAATATAAAGGGAATAATAAACATGGCAAAGAAAAAGTTCCAGAACCTAAAGTCTCATGACTGCCACGTGATTATGACGCAACTGCTTCTGGTTGCATTGAGGGGGATTCTACCGGAAAACGTTCGATTAGCTATTGTGAAGCTATGTGCATTTCTCAATGCAATCTCTCAGAATGTAATCGATCCAGAAATCATACCAAGGTTAGAGAATGATTTGGTGCAATGTCTTGTCAGTTTCGAGTTGGTGTTCCCACCATCCTTCTTCAACATCATGACGCACGTCCTAGTTCACCTATGCAAAGAGATTAACATTTTGGGTCCTGTATTTCTACACAATATGTTCCCCTTTGAGAGGTTCATGGGAGTCTTAAAGAAATATGTTCATAACCATGCTAGGCCAGAAGGAAGCATCTCCAAGGGCCATGAAAATGAGGAGGTCATTGAGTTTTGTATTGACTTTATTCCTGACCTTAAGCCGATTGTTGTTCCTGAATCGCGGCATAAGGGCAGACTGGATGGAAAAGGCACGCTAGGAGGGGAAGAAATAATATGTATGGACGGACATTCTCTCACTGAAGCACACTACACAGTTCTACAGAATTCCGCCTTGGTGGCTCCGTATATGGATGAACACAAGAATTTTCTACGCTCCAAACACCCGGAGCTTTCTAATGACTGGATTACACGTGAACAAACCAAGAGTTTCGCCAGCTGGTTGCAGACACGTACCATTCATGACACCTCTATTGAAGATGACCTGTACTTGCTGTCCCAGTTACCATCTTCGAATATAATGACTTTCCAAGGGTACGAGATAAATGGTAATACATTTTACACGATCGCCCAAGATAAGAAGAGCACCAACCAAAACAGTGGTGTCCGCTTTGATGCAGAAACAAAGACAGGAAAAGGAAACATATTATGGTTATATACAGGACATATGGGAACTTGACTATCGACGTGGTTTGAAGGTACCTTTGTTTTGGTGCAAATGGTTCAATATGACACGAGGCGGGGTAACGGAAGACCCGCGGTACGGAATGACAACAGTGGATCTCAACATTCTTGCGTATGCAGACGAACCATTCGTCCTAGCCAATGATGTGGCACAGGTTTTCTATGTGAAGGAAATGTCTACCAAGCCAAGAAAAAGAAAAGATAAGGAAGCGAATGCATCGTACGATGAGCCAAAGCGACACATAGTTCTTTCTGGGAAGAGAAACATCGTGGGAGTGGATGACAAGACAGACATGTCAGAAGATTATGAAAAGTTTGATGAAATTGCTCCATTCACAGTGAATATTGACCCGAGCATCCCATTAAATGATGAAGATTTTCCATGGTTACGGCGCAAAGGGACACACGCGAAGAAAAAGATTCACACCCAAAGATCTGGGATGTGATCGGCTTCACTATCATCACTTTCTTCTGTGTTTCACACCCAGGAGGGAATCTCTGTAATAGTTAGGGTAGTTATGCGTTTTGGCATTTGAAACGCGAAGAAATTTTATGTGCAACAAATTCTTTCATGCCTTTACTGACTTTTTAAAGCTAAATGACCCTGAAATTGAAAAGCATTTCAAATGAACTCAGAAAAGGTTGAAAGTTGGCATGGTATCATAATTTCACCCACATAGCATGTGCAAAACAGTAGAGAGGGTTACCGCAAAAACTAGATGCACTTCGTGTACTAAATGGACAATCTCTTTTGAAGTATCAGGGTTTCGGACGAAAACTCATCCGTTACAAAAGGCATTTCATTTTTTTAAATAACCTAATCATTACCAAATTGAATATAATGATAAAACACACTAATATTAAACATAAGAAAAAAAGAATCACTGAAAAATCTATTCTCAAAGTTAAGTTATTCACAAACTAGTGATTCACACAAATTTCAAATAAATCAAAATTTAAACTATTCAAATTTGTAAACTACCGGCACTAACAGAAAGTTTGTAATTTTTTGTACCTAAAGCAAAAATATTCACAAAGAAACTCTAAATACAGCAAAAAAATAACTCAAACAAAAATAAATAAAGCAAAAAAATAAGAAAAAAAGCCCACCTACTGCGCCACAGCGGCCTGCATATGACCAGAAACCCAACCTGTTGTTGGGCCAGGATGCAGGCCCGCAAAGGCCCAGTAGGCCCACAGGGCAGCACAGAACATTTAGGCCCAGTAGGCCTGCTTTGGAGAGGAGGTCGAGGGAGCTACCGCACTGGGGCTTATAAACCAGTGCGGACGCCCCTCGGCTAGCGAGGTGGGACTAAACATTTCGCACCGCACCTGCGCCAGCGCACCCCCTTTAGTGCCGGGTGGTAGCACCAACATGTACTAAAGGGGGGGCCTTTAGTATCGGTTGGAGCCACCACCCGGCACTAAAGGGGGTGTGGTTCCCGCCGCTTGGCCTGGCCAAAATAGGCCTTTAGTATCGGTTGGTGGCTCCAACCGGTACTAAAGGTCCATCCTATATAACTAAACACTTCAAAAAAATTATTTTCTCCTCTGCTTCATCTCCTCTGCCCCGTCGCCCGCTGCCCCCGTCTCCATAACCCTCGTCGCCGCCCCCGTCCCCGTCATCGCCGCCCCGTCGTCCCCGTCCCTGTCATCACCGCCGCGCCGTCCCGGCCCATCCCGCGTCGTCCCCATCCCCGTTGAGGGAGTCCTGGATTAGGGGGTGTTCGGGTAGCCGGACTATACCTTCAGCCGGACTCCTGGACTATGAAGATACAAGATTTAAGACTTCGTCCCATGTCCGGATGGGACTTTCCTTGGCGTGGAAGGCAAGCTTGGCGATGCGGATATTCAAGATCTCCTACCATTGTAACCGACTTTATGTAACCCTAACCCTATCCGGTGTCTATATAAACCGGAGGGTTGTAGTCCGTAGGCAATCAACTCCATACACAACAATCATACCATAGGCTAGCTTCTAGGGTTTAGCCTCCTTGATCTCGTGGTAGATCTATTCTTGTACTACCCATATCATCAATATTAATCAAGCAGGAGTAGGGTATTACCTCCATCGAGAGGGCCCGAACCTGGGTAAAAAACATCGTGTCCCTTGTCTCCTGTTACCATCCGGCCTTGACGCACAGTTCGGGACCCCCTACCCGAGATCCGCCGGTTTTGACACCGACATTGGTGCTTTCATTGAGAGTTCCTCTGTGTCGTCACCTTTAGGCCCAATGGCTCCTTTGATCATCAACAACGATACGGTCCAGGGTGAAACTTTTCTCCCCGGACAGATCTTCGTCTTCGGCGGCTTCGCTCTGCGGGCCAATACACTCGGCCACCTGGAGCAGATCGAAAGCTACGCCCCTGGCCATCAGGTCAGGTTTGGAAGCCTAAACTACAAGGCTGACATCCGCGGGGACTTGATCTTCGACGGAATCGAGCCACAGCCAAGCGCGATGCACTGTCTCGATGGGCATGATATAGCTCTGCCGCCGAACAGCGCCTTGGAGGCCGCATACGCATCGGTTTCGACCATTGATTCAGAGCATACTGCGCCGGTCGAGGATCAACGGTTACACGCTGCCTCAGGGGCTGCGATCTCAGAGGCGATCAAGCCGAACTCCAGCCCCACACTCCGCATTGCCCGTGACTCCGAGGATCCAGACTCCTCCCCGGACTCCAAACCCCCCGCGCCCCTGCCAATCGAATCCGATTGGGCGCCGATAATGGAGTTCACTGCCGCAGACATCTTTCAGCATTCGCCTTTTGGCGACATCCTGAACTCTCTTAAGTATCTCTCTTTATCAGGAGAGCCCTGGCCGGACTACAGTCAGCGAGGGTGGGATACGGACGATAAGGAAATTCAAAGCCTACCCACCACCCACTTTGTAGCCATTGTCGACGATCTAACCGACATGCTTGACTTCAGCTCCGAAGACATCGACGGCATGGACGACGATGTAGGAGACGAACAGGAACCAGCACCTGTAGGGCGTTGGAAGGCCACCTCGTCATATGACATATATATGGTGGATACTCCAAAAGATGGAGATGGCGATGGAATAGTGGGGGATGACGCCCCCAAGAAACAGCCGAAGCGTCGGCGTCAGCGGCACCGCTCTAAATCCCGCCAAAGCAAAAATGGTGATTCCGGCATGGGAGATAATACTACCCCGGATAACACCGAAGAACACCCACCTCAGCAAGATTCGGCACAGGAAGATGGAGAAGCTAGTCCTCATGAGAGAGCGGCAGACCGAGAGGTCGAGGATGATAACTATACGCCTCCCTCCGAAGACGAGGCAAGCCTCGATGACGACGAATTCGTCATACCATCAGACCCCGCCGAACAAGAGCGTTTTAAACGCAGGCTTTTAGCCACGGCAAGCAGCCTCAAGAAAAAGCAACAACAGCTTAAAGCTGCCCAAGATTTGCTAGCTGACAGATGGACTGAAGTCCTTACGGCCGAAGAGTATGAACTCGAACGCCCCTCCAAGAGTTACCCGAAGCGCAGGCCGCTACCCCGATCAGAGGAGGAAGCACCTACATCACCAGCGCATGACATGGCAGACCGGCCACCTCGCGGCCGCGACAGAGAGGCCCTCGGCCCTCCACCCAAGCCATGCCCCGACGCCGCTGAACTAAGGCACGAGAAAATGCGCCCGACCTGCGAGACATACTGGAGGATAAGGCAAGACAAACAAGATCGATCTACGGATCGCGCAGGCGCCCTACGGCATGTGACAATGATCTTCACTCCGGATACAACAAATCCGGCCGGGCCGAACACAACAGACATAGCACTTCCGAGCTACGTCGTGATATAGCCCAGTACAGAGGCGCCGCACACCCGCTATGCTTCACGAATGAAGTAATGGATCATAAAATCCCAGAGGGTTTCAAACCCGTAAACATCGAATCATACGATGGCACAACAGATCCGGCGGTATGGATCGAGGATTATCTCCTTCACATCCACATGGCACGCGGCGATGATCTACACGCCATCAAATACCTCCCGCTCAAACTTAAAGGACCGGCCCGCATTGGCTTAACAGCTTGCCAGCAGACTCAATCAGTTCTTCGGAGGACCTGGAAGCCGCGTTCCTCGACAACTTCCAGGGCACTTACGTGCGACCGCCGGATGCCGACGACTTAAGCCACATAATTCAGCAGCCAGAGGAATCGGCCAGACAATTCTGGACACGGTTCCTAACAAAGAAAAACCAAGATAGTCGACTGTCCGGACGCAGAGGCCCTAGCAGCCTTCAAGCATAACATCCGCGACGAGTGGCTTGCCCGGCACCTGGGACAGGAAAAGCCGAAATCCATGGCAGCCCTCACGACACTCATGACCCGCTTTTGCGTGGGAGAAGACAGCTGGCTAGCTCGCAGTAACAACTTATCAAAGAACCCTGGTAATTCGGATACCAAGGACAAAAGTGGCAGGACACGTCGGAATAAGCAAAAACGCCGCGTTAACAGCGACAGCAATGAAGACACGGCAGTCAATGCCGGATTCAAAGGCTATAAATCGGTCAGCGGAAAAAGCCATTCAAAAAGAATACTCAGGGCCCGTCCAGTTTGGACCGAATACTCGATCGCTTGTGCCAGATACATGGCACCCCCGAAAGGCCAGCCAATCACACTAACAGGGATTGTTGGGTGTTCAAGCAGGCAGGCAAGTTAAGGGCCGAAAACAGAGACAAGGGGCTGCACAGCGACGACGAGGAGCCCAAGCCGCCGAACAACAATGGACAGAAGGGCTTTCCCCCACAAGTGCGGACAGTGAACATGATATACGCAACCCACATTCCCAAGTGGGAGCGGAAGCGTGCGCTACGGGACGTATACGCGATAGAGCCAGTCACCCCAAAGTTTAACCCATGGTCCTCCTGCCCAATCACTTTTGATCGAAGGGACCATTCCACTAGCATCAGTCATGGCGGCTTCGCCGCATTGGTTCTCGACCCAATCATTGACGGATTTCATCTCACAAGAGTCCTCACGGACGGTGGCAGTAGCCTGAACCTGCTTTATCAGGATATAGTGCGGAAAATGGGCATAGATCCCTCAAGGATGAAGCCCACAAGAACGGCCTTTAAAGGTGTTATACCAGGTGTAGAAGCCAACTGTACAGGCTCAGTAACACTTGACGTGGTCTTCGGATCCCCGGACAATTTCTGAAGCGAAGAGTTAATCTTCGATATAGTCCCGTTTCGCAGTGGCTATCACGCCCTGCTCGGACGAACCGCATTTGCAAAGTTCAATGCGGTGCCGCACTACGCATATCTCAAGCTCAAGATGGCAGGCCCTCGAGGAGTAATTACGGTCAACGGAAACACCGAACGCTCCCTCTGTACGGAGGAGCATACGGCGGCTCTCGCAGCGGAGGTACGAAGTAGCCTTCTCAGGCAATTCTCCAGTTCGGCCATTAAAAAGCCAGACACTGCCAAGCGCGCCTGGAGTAACCCACAGCAGGACCGCCTGGCACACTCTGAGCAAGCGTAGCAATGCGGCCCCAACCCCAGCTATCGCGACATAGCGAAACCAGTACCTCGCGTACATAACTACGCCCTTGAAATAACATGGGCACAAGGGAAGGGGCACAATAACGGCACGCCCAGAATACAACTTAAAACGTACTAGGGGCTGCTGGATTCTCTTTTTAATTTTTTCTTACCTTCAGGACTCCATACTTCGGACGACCTATTCGGCAATTCGACTGCTGCACAAACGATGCAAGATCCAGGGAGGCAGACAAGCCATGCCGCACTATGGAACTCCCAGGTGGTCTCTGTTATGAGTGGTATACCTGTTTTAAATACAATTCCGCGGCCTGCCCTCGGTCAGGACATACTGAATAGTCCAATATCTTTTGCTTACCGCACTATTTGTATCGTTCGGCTTTGATAAATAGCCTTTATATAAACAATGCATAGCTTTTGTCTATTTTCTGCATTACTCTCTTTTATATATGTTCATTAATGACATGTTGCACCCATACACTGTGGTACGGCAAGTATGCCAGGGGCTTCAGTACCCTTTAATATGGTGTGAGAAGTCCGTACACTTTCACAAGTGCGGCACCCCGAACTTATAGCACTATATGCATCGGCTCCGAATCATGATTTGGGTCAATAGTTGGGTTTGCCCGGCTCCTATGTTTTGGTGCCTTACGTTCCGCTATATCGGCTAAGGTAGCACTAGGAGAACCACTGCGATTGTGCCCCGGTTGAGCTAGGTTAAGCACCTCAGTGGAGAAAGCTAAAACTGACTGTCATGATGAGGCGAGAGACTGGTCGTTGTTCGAGAGGTTTTTTCGAGTCCCTAAAGACTTATGCCGCTTCGAGCGAGGAGCCGGATTTGTCCGGCCAAGGCGTGGATAGCGCCCCGAACTCGGTCTTCCGAACTAGGGGCTTCGCCGAAATTTAAAATTATAAAGTTCTATGGCTAAGTGAGAGTGTTCAAGCATTATAGTCCGATTGCCTGGTTCGTTGTGCTGAGCGCCTCCCTCGAAGGACCCAACTATGGGAAAAAGAGCGCTCAGGTTTATCCCGAACACCCCAGCACTAGTGGCATGGGGGCAGAAGACGACGACTGGCCATCTCTCAATTTTTGATAAACGGCCGCACAGAAATAATATTTTAAATTCAACAAGCATTGCTTAAGCGCCTATGAACAAGTTTTCAGCGCACAGGATAAAAACGAGCGAGTTTATTCAAAAATTACATCCTTGGTACATTCATCCGCCGCAAGGCGGGCACCCGCAAGAACATCCTTGTAATAGTTCTCGGGCTTGCGATGCTCCTTCCCCGGCGGCGGCCCGTCCTTCACAAGCTTCTCACCGTCCAGCTTCCCCCAGTGCACCTTTGCATGGGCAAGGGCCCGACGGGCACCTTCGATGCAGACGGAGCGCTTGATGACCTCGAGCCTTGGACATGCCTCCACCAGCCGCCGCACCAGCCCGAAGTAGCTCCCAGGTAGGGCCTCTCCGGGCCACAGCCGAACTATGAAGCCCTTCATGGCCTATTCGGCTGCCTTGTGGAGCTCGACCAGCTGTTTCAGCTGGTCGCTCAAGGGCACAGGGTGTCCGGCCTCAGCATACTGAAACCAGAACACCTTCTCCATCGAGCTGCCCTCTTCAGCTCGGTAGAATGCGGCGGCGTCGGATACGCTACGGGGAAGATCTGCGAATGCCCCTGGAGAACTCCGGATTCGGGTAAGTAACAAGTAGTTTACTTTTATATTTCTGCTTTGCATAAAGAATGCCTTACCCGCTGCTATCTTCTTAATCTCCTCCAACTCTTGGAGGGCCTTTTGGGCTTTGGCCTTGGCAGACTTGGCAGTCTCAAGGGCCGCCGCGAGCTCGGACGCTTGGGTCTTTGACTCAAGCTCCAAACTCTCATGTTTTTTCATGAGAGCCTGAAGCTCTTGCTGCACCTCGCCGACCTGAGCCCCAAGTTTCTCTCGCTCGGTGCGCTCTGTGGCCGTTTCTTTTCGGCCTCGGACAGCGCCTGCTTGAGGGTCGCCACCTCAGTCGTGGCCCCTATAATAAGCTGTGCAATCCTGTTATTTTTTGCAATCATGCCTCTCTATAGGCACTTTTTCTGTAAGGTATTTCCTACCTTCTTTTTCCTCGAGCTGCCGCTTGGCAAGGCCGAGCTCTTGCTCGGTCCGCTTGAGGTCCTGTTTCAGGACACCCACCTCCGCAGTCAGTGTGGCGGTGGATAGCAGCGAAGCCTGCACACGCATATTGACTCTTTATTGTTAGACTCCTGCGAAATTTACTAGATCCTCTATTCGGGTTTTCTTTCCAAACGCCAAACAGAGCATCAGGGGCTACTGTCTATGCGGTTATATTTTTACATATTTTTACTTACCTCGAAGCCCGTTAGGAGGCTAGCACAAGCTTCACTCAGTCCGCTCTTGGCGGACTGAACCTTCTGGATCACCGTACTCATAATAGTACGGTGCTCCTCGTCGATGGAGGCGCCGTCAAGCACCTCGAGCAGATTGTCCGGCACCTCCGGTTGGACGGAGGCCGCCGGCTCAGAAGGCTTGCTCCTCTTGGAAGGAGTTCGCCTACCGCAGTCCGGAACTGTTGAAGATTCCAGCGCGGTGTCCGACACAAAGCCGGACTTGGAGCCCTGGCGGGTCTTGTCCCCTTTACTCCTGGGATCTGGGAGGTTGCCCTGCGGCTCCTCCAGGACCACCTCCTCCTGCCCCGGAGCTCGTTGCGACGCCACTTCGGCGTCGTCCGCAGTGCGGGGGGAGACAGCGGGCGGAACTGAGTTCATGTCCGATGAATCCAGGGAGCCGCTCGACGACTCGTTGAGTTCGGCCCGGGGCAGGCTGCATAATTATGTTCGACATTAGGGAAAGATGTGCAACAAAGGAACATCATGAGTTATTCTGATATCCGAACTTACGATTTCGCCGGACGTTTGGCCCTGTTTGGCCACTCCTCTTTGCCCTCTTCGGCGTTGGGGGCGTAGTCCGGCGGAGGGGTCTTCCTTTTCCTAGACCCCTCGGCCTCCCCCGTTGGGGCGGTCTTCCTCTTCTCTCCTCCCCCCGCTAGGGGGGAGAGGTTTCTTCTTCCTCCTCCTTGTCTTCACGGGGGGAGTGCGTCTCGGACTCGTCGGACGACGAGTCCGACACCACCATATGCCGGGAACTCTTTCGAGTCCCCGTGGCCTTATTCTTCTTGGCCTTCTTCTCCGACACCACATAAGGTGCCGGAACCAGCAACTTCGCTAGTAGAGCGGGGGCTGGGTCTTTGGGCAAGGGAGCCGGACAGTTAATCGATCCGGACTTCGCCCGCCAAGCCTGTCAAAGGTAAGGGAGCTTAGATCCCGCATAGAGTCAAACTATGAAAAAACTTAGCATCCTGTAAAAGGTGAAAATAGCTTACCTCGCTAGCGTGATGCTGCGAGCTGTATCCGCGGTCCTCGAAAGCGGATGTGGATGCCTCGGCGCCTTTGGTTAGCACCTTCCAGACATCTTCATACGTCGTGTCGAAGAGCCTGTTAAGGGTTTGGTGCTGCGCCGGGTTGAACTCCCACAGATTAAAGCCCCGTTGTTGACACGGGAGGATCCGGCGGACGAGCATAACCTGGACTACATTGACAAGCTTGATCGGCTTGCTCACCAGGGACTGGATGCATGTCTGCAGTCTGGTCACCTCTTTTTCGTCGCCCCACGACAGGCCTGTCTTTTTCCAGGACATAAGCCGCGTGGGCGTCCGGATCGGAACTCAGGGGTTGCGATCCATTTCGGATCGCGTGGCTCGATGATGTAAAACCACCACAATTGCCACCCCTTCAGGGTCTCCACGAAGGAGCCCTCGAGCCATAGGACGTTGGCCATCTTGCCCGCCATGGCGCCTCTGCATTCCGCCTGGCGGCCGCACACCACCTTGGGCTTGACGTTGAAGGTCTTGAGCCAGAGGCCAAAATGGGGGCGGATGCGGAGGAAGGCCTCGCACACGACGATAAACGCCGAGATGTAGAGGACGAAGTTCGGGGCCAGATCGTGGCAATCCAGGACATAGTAAAACATGAGCCCCGGGACAAATGGGTGGAGTGGAAAACCCAGTCCGCGGAGGAAGTGGGGAAGGAATACTACCTTCTCATGGGGCCTTGGGGTGGGGAGAAGCTGCCCCTCCTCGGGAAGCCGGTGCGCGATGTCTTTGGACAAGTATCCGGCCTTCCTTAGCTTTTTGACATGGCCCTCCGTGACGGAGGAGACCATCCACTTGCCTCCCGCTCCGGACATTGCTGGAGAAGGTTGAGGTGGGAAGTGCGGGCCTGGGCGCTGGAGCTCGAGTGCGCAGGAGATGGATAGGGAAAAGAGGAAGAAGGCGTAGGTACAAGGGTGGATCCTTATCCCCTTATATGGGCGGATGCGGTTGTGCGTCCCCACCAGCCTAGTAAAACTCGCTTGCCTCCCAAGCGCCGTGATAAATGGCACGGTTGGGTTACCCACGTCCGTATTGATGAGAATCCCGTAAAGGGGGTACACGATCTCTGCTTTGACAAGACGTGCCAAGGAAACCGCCTCGCCAAACATGCTGAGGTGGAAAAGTAAAAACGATTCGAGTAAAGGACTTGGCCGTAGTGTGATGACGCACTGCGGAATACGTCGGCAGATTTGATTTGTGTCAATATTATTCTCTCTATGGCAATATGTGGAAACTTATTTTGCAGAGCCGGACACTACTCTTGGTGTTTACAATCTTCTACGAAGGACTTGGAGGAGGAACCCGCCTTGCAATGCCGAAGACAATTTGCGCGCCGGACTCGTCGTCATTGAAGCCTGGTTCTGGGGCTACTGAGGGAGTCCTGGATTAGGGGGTGTTCGGGTAGCCGGACTATACCTTCAGCCGGACTCCTGGACTATGAAGATACAAGATTGAAGACTTCGTCCCGTGTCCGGATGGGACTTTCCTTGGCGTGGAAGGCAAGCTTGGTGATGCGGATATTCAAGATCTCCTACCATTGTAACCGACTTTATGTAACCCTAACCCTATCCGGTGTCTATATAAACCGGAGGGTTGTAGTCCGTAGGCAATCAACTCCATACACAACAATCATACCATAGGCTAGCTTCTAGGGTTTAGCCTCCTTGATCTCGTGGTAGATCTACTCTTGTACTACCCATATCATCAATATTAATCAAGCAGGAGTAGGGTATTACCTCCATCGTGAGGGCCTGAACCTGAGTAAAAAACATCGTGTCCCTTGTCTCCTGTTACCATTCAGCCTTGACACACAGTTCGGGACCCCCTACCCGAGATCCGCCGGTTTTGACAACGACACCCATCATCGCCGCCCAGTCCCCGTCGTCGCCGCCCCGGCCCGTCCCCGTCCTCGCCGCCCCGTCCCTGTCCCCGTCGTTGCCATCCCCGTTGTCGCCGCGCCGGTCACCGTCCCCGTCGCCCCCCCCCCTCGTCGCCTCTCGCCTCGCCGGTGAGCACACACACACACACACACATAGCATTGTTAGAAATTTTTCGTTTTTTAGTTATAGAAATAGTTAGTTATATAGCGTCGTTAGAAATGTTAGAATTGTTAGAAATTTTTCTGTTTTTTAGTTATAGAAATAGTTATAAAATTGTTAGAATTGTTAGAAATTTTTCTGTTTTTTAGTTATAGAAATAGTTATAAAAAGTTAGAAATTTTTCTTTTTTTTAGTTATAGAAATATTAGAAATGTTATACAAATGTTAGTTATATATATAGAAATGTTATAATTTTTTCTGTTTTTTAGTTATAGAAATATTACAAATGTTATAGATATGTTATAGAAATGTTAGTTATATAGCATTGTTAGAAATGTTATAGGAATGTTAGTTATATAGAAATGTTAGAAATTTTAGTTATCAAAATCCAATCATTAAAAAAATAATACTTTTTGCGGGCATATAGCTAGTATTTGTTCTCGACGATGCCTGGCCCGCATCCTCGCCGTCGACCCGTCCGCGACGACGTCCGGCTGACCCATGTCTGGGACTAGGCTCCACCGGGCTGGCACTGGGAGGTGCTGCCTGGAGGGGCGCGCCGCTTGATGAGGAACCCGGCCCCGGGTCCCGTCGTCGACTCTGATCTTGTTTGGTGGCGTTCGCGTGGCCAGTGTCGGTGTGGAGGGAGCCGGTGTGACGCCCAGATAATTAAGCTACAGTAAACCTCTACTATTGTTGCCACGTCACCACGATTACTGTTGATAGTCCCACGTTGATTCAAAACTCGTTCAAATTTAGATTTAAAATAAAGTCAAACTATAAAGGTTTTTGATTTTCAAACTAAAATGTTCAAAAGGTGGTAAATAATCCAAAGGCCATTATAGTGGTGAAATCAAACTTTTTGAAAAGTATTTAAGGGGCCTAAAATATTTGAAACAGTAGGTAAAACAATGAAATAAATGTCTTTTGTATTTTATAAAATAATAAACTATTTATTTAGTTGGGCAGTAGCATAATTATTAACACTAAAATTGGTGACTACTATTATAATTTATAAAGCTAATACAAAAGGAAAAGTAAAAGAAAGATAAATAAAAAGAAAAGTAAAACAAAAATAAATAAAAGGATTGAAAAGGGCCGCCCCCTCCACTGGACCGAATGGCCCAGCTGGTCAAAGCCGGCCCAGTCGCCCCTGACATATATGGCCTCCCCACCACCGAACCCTAGCCCATCACCCCACTCCCCGCACGATCCCCACCTCTCCCCTCGTCTCACTCACCCGCCGCCACCACACCACACACACACGCACACAGGAGAGGAGCTCCTCGCCCTGGTTCCTTCGCCTCTGTCGCCGTGCGCCGTTGCCGGCGGCAATCCCGTCGCCGCCTCGCCTTCGTCCATCGTCGCCCGGTGCACGTCCGCCTCGGCCACCACTTCGACGCTCCGTCGCATCCTCGACCCCCTTCGACCTCGACTTCCCCTCGACCCTGCGCCCCCTGTGAGGCCCTCCGTCGACCCCCCCCCCCTCTCTTCCCCTTCCATTTCTCCCGTCGTAGATCGTCGCGACGAGCTCACGATGAGCACGCAGTCATCGCGCCTCTGTCTCGCACACGACCGTGCCCGACCACCGCTCCGCTCAACTCGCCGCGAGCCCTAGATGCGTCCGCGCACCTTGGCTGCCCCTGGCCACGCCCCGCCGCGTCCTTCCGTGCGCCGGTCGTGCCCGCTCGCGAACTGCGCCGCCCGCCGCAGCTCCTGGCGTTCCTCCAACCCGCGCACCAGCCACCGGCCCCACTTTCCCACTGCTGCTGCCTTCCCCCTACGCCCGCGCCGGACGACCCGCGCTCGTCGCCCACCTGTGTACGCCCCGCCGCTACTGCCCCGCCCGGTCACACGACCCTGCCGTCGCTGCCAGTCGCTGGCCGCGCCCGCGTCGGCTCCAACCGCTGCTGCTGCTGTAGGGAACCCCTGAGCCGTGGCTCCCCTGAGCCCGTCCACCGTGGCCAAAGGCCACCACCGTTAACAGCAGGCCTAACCAGCCTTTAAAACTAACCCAACACCTAACAGTCTGAATAATGGGCCCCCACTTACTAATAATTAGTCTAGTCTAAACAATTAAATCCATTGATAAAATTATGTCTCACTGACAATTGGGCCCCACCACTAATTGAACTAATTGAATAAATAAAATCAACACATGCGCCAATGACAGGTGGGTCCCCTTGACCCTGTTGACTAGTCAACTTTGACTGGTCAACCTTTTGACTACACTGTTGACTAGACCCCCTGGACCCCCACCTGTCATACTAAGAGAGTTGTTACCCTCTGGGTACACATAGTAGTTTTCTCATTTAGTATTTCGAATTAAATTAAGTCCAGAAATTTAGAAAATCTTTTAAATCTTTAAAAATTAATATAAAATAATCCATAGCTCGGATGAAAAAACTTTGTGCATGAAAGTTGCTCAGAACGACGAGACGAATCTGGTTACGCAGCCTGTTCACCCGCCACACATCCCTAGCATAGTGAACCTGCAACATTTCACCTCCGGTTCATCTGTCCGAAAATGCAAAACACCGGGGATACTTTCCCGGATGTTTCCCCCCTTCACCGGTATCACCTCCTACTGCGTTAGGTCACCCCTAGCACCGCGTATTGCCATGTTATGCTTTGTGATGCTTTGATTGCTCTGTTATTTATTGTGTTCCCCCTCCGTTACTTATTTCCGGTAGACTACGAGACTGACGCCGTTGCTGGTGCCCCGGTCGACTACGTTGTCGATGACCCCTCCTTCTTGCCAGAGCAACTAGGCAAGCCCTCCCTTTTGATCACCAGATATCTCCTACTCTTCTCTCTACTGCTTTCATTAGAGTAGTGTAGCATGTTACTGCTTTCAGTTAATCCTATACTGCTGCATAGCATGTCCTTGCTACTACTATTGTTACCTTTACCTGCTATCCTACTGCTTAGTATAGGATGTTAGTATTCCATCAGCGGCCCTGCACTCTTGTCCGTCTACCATGCTATACTACTGGGCCGTGATCACTTCGGGAGTTGATCACGGGCATATACTATATACTTTACACTGTTACATTACCGGTGATACTGTTTGGAGATGGGGGCTGAAGGGGTAGGTGGCTCCATCCAGGTAGTGGTGGGCCTGAGTTCCCGACGGCCCCCGACTGTTACTTTGTGGCGGAGCGGCAGGGCAGGTTGAGACCACCTAGGAGAGAGGTGGGCCTGGCCCTGGTCGGCGTTCGCGAATACTTAAACACGCTTAACGAGATCTTGGTATTTGATCTGAGTCTGGCCACTGGCTTATATGCACTAACCATCTACGCGGGGACAGTTATGGGCACTCGACGTCGTGGTATCAGCCGAAGCCTTCGTGACGTCAGCGACTGAGTGGCGCGCGCCGGATTGGACCGTAAGCCTGCTCTTGTATTAAGGGGGCTAGTTCTGCTTCCGGCCGCGTACGCAACGTGCAGGTGTGCAATGGGCGATGGGCCCAGACCCCTGCGCCATAGGATTTAGACTGGCGTGCTGACCTCTCTGTTGTGCCTAGGTAGGGCTCCGACGTGTTGATCTTCCGAGGCCGGGCATGACCCAGGAAAGTGTGTCCGGCCAAATGGGATCGAGCTTGTTGGGTTATGTGGTGCACCCCTGCAGGGAAGTTAATCTATTCGAATAGCTGTGATCTTCGGTAACAGGACGACTTGGAGTTGTACCTTGACCTTATGACAACTAGAACCGGATACTTAATAAAACACACCCTTCCAAGTGCCAGATACAACTGGTGATCGCTCTCTCACAGGGCGACGAGGGGAGGATCATCGGTTAGGATTATGCTATACGATGCTACTTGATGCTACTTGGTGAACTTACCATCTACTCTCTCCTACATGCTGCAAGATGGAGGTGGCCAGAAGCGTAGTCTTTGACAGGATTAGTTATCCCCCTCTTATTCTGGCATTCTGCAGTTCAGTCCACATATGATACCCTTATTCCATTTGATACCCATGCATATGTAGTGTAGCTCCTTGCTTGCGAGTACTTTGGATGAGTACTCACGGTTGCTTTCTCCCCCTTTCTCCCCCTTTCCTTTCTTTTTGGTTGTCGCAACCAGATGCTGGAGTCCAGGAGCCAGACGCCACTGTTGATGACGACTACTACTACTCGGGAGGTGCCTACTACTACGTGCAGCCCACTGACGGCGACCAGGAGTAGTTTAGGAGGATCCCGGGCTGGAGGCCTGCGCCTCTTTCGATCTGTATCCCAGTTTGTGTTAGCCTTCTTAAGGCAAACTTGTTTAACTTATGTCTGTACTCAGATATTGTTGCTTCCGCTGACTCGTCTATGATCGAGCTCTTGTATTCGAGCCTTCGAGGCCCCTGGCTTGTAATATGATGCTTGTATGACTTATTTTATTTGTAGAGTTGTGTTGTGATATCTTCCCGTGAGTCCCTGATCTTGATCGTACACGTTTGCATGTATGATTAGTGTACGGTCAAATCGGGGGCGTCACAAGTTGGTATCAGAGCCGACTGCCTGTAAGAATCCCCCTTCCACACTCCTTGGCCGAAGACGAGTCTAGACATTACAAAACTTTTACTAACATGGCTGTGCGGCTTACGAGCCCACGTCGCCATTTGGGTGGTATTAGGATCTTTTATTCCTCGCCTTTACTCTGGGACCCTGATCTCTCTTCTATTCGGGTTAAATGGTTTTGCTAACTCTAACTCTAGGTTCTCGTAAATACTTTCTCCCGGAGAGCCCCTTCATTCTAGATGATGGCCTGCTTCACCAGAAGATTCTGAAGATACACTTTGCTATTCCTCTTGAGACTTTGTGCCCATCACTTTTGCTATTCCCGACCACCGATAAATCCTTATGGATAACTACTTACACTTGCCATTCATACGATCATCCCCCATTGATCTTGTTATTACAAGATACCCCGAAGTCTTCTCTATTGTTCCGAGAATACTTTGTGCCTACTGCCTAGCAGTTCCTTGCCACATGAATACCCCTTCAATTAAATCCTCGCACTTGTCGAGTATCCACTCATGCCCAGTTGTTCATGTGTTTCACAAAAGTCTTCAAAATAATATCCGATCTTCCAAAAATCCACTGGAGCCTTTTGCTCTTGAAATTCTTTCTTGCTTGCATTATGGTTAATCCCATAAGTCTCGTAGTCTTATTGACATTCCTTGTCATTATCATTTTGAGTCTGTTGACTCAATAGGTTTGCGAATACACGCAATCGTCCTTGATCCTTATAAACTACCTTTTCGGCTGAGCTGCCATTCTTTTAACTGGAATTGGTTCTCGACCAATCTAATTATCGTTGATTGTACCCTAAGGCTATTCAAATTATCCATCCCTAATCAGAGCATTGCATCTGATCCCTTGATTTGGAAATCATAATTCCTTTCCATTTGACAATTGAGTTAGTCAGTTGTTTCTATAATATGATGCCCGTGCATTCTTCTTCCTCTGGTTGAGTATCGATGCTCACATCAAATCCCTTGTGGACCATCGGTTCCTTTGTTGGATTTTATCCGACAGTGTCCTTCATATTGAATAACCTTGAGAGCCTTTCCATTGGTATATAATGCCTTTGGTAAATTGTATCATCTGCTTTTGAATAATGCTCTACTTTCAAGCTTGTATTATTTACCCCGAAGTTTGTGGTATATGTTCCTAAGATGCCCTGATTGGTTGAACCTATGCTTTCCTTACTATGTGTGAACTCGGAAGTTTTCACGGGTCATACTCATCTGGTATTTTGCCAGATAAAATTTCAACACTGCAACTTCATCGAACACGAGAAGTAAATGAAAGGTTATGCATTGGAGAAGTGGGAGTCGACCTTGAACCTTGTGTTCATGCCCATGGACACGATGTAGATCCTATCATGGAAGCTTCTTGTAACTATTTCCTTGATATAATATCCTTTGGTATCGGTGAATTGATCCTTTGCAATCATGGTTCCGACCATGTTCTCCTTTAAATACCATTTCCTGTGCAAGTTTAAGCACTTGTCTTCTATAGAGCAATACACCAGTCCTACCTCTACTTTGATCTGTCGTCGAGTATTACCCCTGGTATCTCGAGATTATCATGGAACCGCATAACTTCTTAGGAGTTCTTCATCAACTATTATTCTTGCCGATTCCAATGTTTCTTGGTTCCGAGTTGTTATACACTCGAGGACTCCGATAACTAAATTGGGTCCGCACCACGATTAAACAACTCTTAGTAATCTCCTTTACTCACGAGTTTGTACTCGACCATGTCATTCCTGGCCTGCTTGGCTATATCATTATCGTCCCGATTTTAAACTGTGCTACCTGGTTCTTATTCCCAGAGCACAACTTTCGATGATGAGCTAAACTTACGTCGATCTTCCTTGTCCTACCATTTCACCTCAAACAACAAGCTTGATTCCGAGTTTGTGTCGCATCCGTGGTTTCAATAACTTTTCGCTCCATCCTTCCTTTTGCTTGATGTCGTCGATGAGCGATTATATCTTCATGAAACCTCTCGACAAATGTGTCATGATCATCATCAACATTCTGAACTCTTCCAGGATATCAATTGAATTCATGAAGAGAAATACCATCCTTGCCCTCGATGCGTTGTGTTATCATCGGCCACTTTATTGCCTTCCCTCCAACACAAACTGTTCATATTTTGTGTTATACCTTGAGTTCCTTGCTACCCAGCATCGTTCTTCTTTACCTTGGAGAATTACCACCTTTTATGTCAAGAATGTCGTGGGAATTTCACCACCTCTTAAGAACTCTTGGTATCGTGATACTTCTCACCATCACCATTCTTTCTTGGTCCTCGTGTTGATTCCAACCGGGGTACCAACAAGTGAACGGTGTTGTTTGGATTCTGCACATCTAGCAACCCTATTGCTTTGAAGTTAATGGTCGGCCGTTCGTTCTTAGACTATTGATTATTGAATCACCATTCTGACATTGGTCGTGCAACCCAACCCATATTTTGGGCGCACCTTTCAACCAATGTTTAATTGTGTATGTTTTCCACGAGCATACTTCCTTATATCATTTGATCTGACAAATGTTATCTCCTTGTTCACATAATTGTGGAAATCCATCTTTTGAAAATCTCAATGAATTGTCGCTGAGTTCATCAGCCACCTCTTCATCCTCTCCTTGGTTTTAATGATGAACTCTTGTTTCGGAACTCGCTACCATAGTACATTTCCCGAGAATCTTACAATGTCGTCTCGTCAATTGTGTTGCACCTTTTCTTCTTAGGCATCCTGAGTCTGAGGTATCCTGACACCAATCATATCTAAATCTCGGTCAGATATGATGGTTGGAACATATTTCCAAGAGTTATAAATGTTGGTCTTTATACGGCCCGGTAAGGTGATGTCATGCCTAGCACACCTGGCTGGAGGGCCTATTGGTATAGTTCTTCCTTTTAGCAAGATTATCCATTCTTCCATGAGGAAATTGTAAGACTTATTCTATAAGTTGTTCCTGATGGATCCTTTGTGTATCCAAAATCCGACCTTTGCTTGAAAACCATGTCAATGCTATCTCGAAGCATGTTTGTGGTACTCCGATTTTCAACAAGAACATTTGAAGCCGAATGCTAAATGTTTCTTTCTTAGTTATCCTAAACACCGTTGTATGGGTAATGTCATGAAAATTCTCTCCCCTGCCTAAGGAGTTTTCTACATTATATCATGTCATGGATATCATGCTCTGCTTGTCCTCGGGAAGGATATACCCTTGAAATATGTGTTTCTAACACATTTTCCTCTCCATTGTTGTGATTATCTAATAAACATATTTTCCTTTCCATTGTTTGGTTTAACCTTTCTTGTGATCTATATGATCTAAGCAGTAATAATTCACTGCTTATGTAAACACCTCGGTGAACAATTCTGTCAGCAAGACCCTGTTACTATTGTTGATGACACTCCGATGACCACAGATGGACGAGAACTTTGCCTATTGGTCTGCCTCGTACAACGAGCAGGAAAATGGTTCTCTTCGTCCCTCGCCCTTGGTATCGATGTTGTTGCCGACATAACTAACAAGCTACCCTCTGACATGCCTTGCTATCATGACCGTGCAAGATGTCACCGCTCCTAATTTTAACCCACATGGTGGGCCCATAACCCACAGTTCCACAGGATCGAAACCTGACTCTCCTATACACCCTGTTGTCAAAGTTATTCCTCGCGCTTGACTTTGTATGTAATTCACGGGCCACCCGCATGTTGATCTATTCAGGTATCAAATGCAATGCTTATTCACATTGCTCTAAACCCCTTCAACACTTCGTTTCAGGCATCGAACGATTGCCTAACCGCTCGAAACTTCCCATGATACCTCCTTACTTTGCTCTCGATAATTACTTAGTTTCAATTCGAGAGTACCTTTCCGCCACCTTCCTCGTTGTTGTCTACCAGATAGTCTACCATGCAGAGGTCCATTCTTCCAGTATACCCCCTTAATCTTTCGTTAGTATGATGAAGACTCGAAGGGAGGATGGCCACTTCATCATGATACCTGAGTAGAGAAATGAAGACATCAACAGAAGCGTCAACCTCTTCGAGAAGAGCAGCTAAGACCGAGAAAATCTGTTAGAATTTCATAACCAGATCTTCCCGCTTACACACCTCTTAAATCTCGGGACGAGATTTCTTGTAGTGGAGGAGAATTGTGACGCCCGGATAATTAAGCTACAGTAAACCGACACCCGTCATCGCCGCCCCATCCCTGTCCCCGTCGTCGCCATCCCCGTCGTCGCCGCGCCCGTCGCCGTCCCCGTCGCCCCCCCCTCCGTCGCCTCTCGCCTCGCCGGTGAGCACACACACACACACATAGCATTGTTAGAAATTTTTTGTTTTTTAGTTATAGAAATAGTTAGTTATATAGCATCGTTAGAAATGTTAGAATTGTTAGAAATTTTTCTGTTTTTTAGTTATAGAAATAGTTATAAAAAAGTTAGAAATTTTTCTTTTTTTAGTTATAGAAATATTAGAAATGTTATAAAAATGTTAGTTATATATATAGAAATGTTATAATTTTTTCGGTTTTTTAGTTGTAGAAATATTACAAATGTTATAGATATGTTATAGAAATGTTAGTTATATAGCATTGTTAGAAATGTTATAGGAATGTTAGTTATATAGAAATGTTAGAAATTTTAGTTATCAAAATCCAATCATTAAATAAATGTTACTTTTTGCGGGCATATAGCTAGTATTTGTTCTCGACGATGCCTGGCCCGCATCCTCGCCGTCAACCCATCCGCGACGACGTCCGGCTGACCCATGTCTGGGACTAGGCTCTGCCGGGCTGGCACTGGGAGGTGCTGCCTGGAGGGGCACGCCGCTTGATGACGAACCCGGCCCCGGGCGGATAATTAAGCTACAGTAAACCTCTACTATTGTTGCCACGTCACCACGATTACTGTTGATAGTCCCACGTTGATTCAAAACTCGTTCAAATTTAGATTTAAAATAAAGTCAAACTATAAAGGTTTTCGATTTTCAAACTAAAATGTTCAAAAGGTGGTAAATAATCCAAAGGCCATTATAGTGGTGAAATCAAACTTTTTGAAAAGTATTGAAGGGGCCTAAAATATTTGAAACAGTAGGTAAAACAATAAAATAAATGTCTTTTGTATTTTATAAAATAATAAACTATTTATTTAGTTGGGCAGTAGCATAATTATTAACACTAAAATTGGTGACTACTATTATAATTTATAAAGCTAATACAAAAGGAAAAGTAAAAGAAAGATAAATAAAAGAAAAGTAAAACAAAAATAAATAAAAGGATTGAAAAGGGCCGCCCCCCTCCACTGGATCGAATGGCCCAGCTGGTCAAAGCCGGCCTAGTCGCCCCTGGCATATATGGCCTCCCCACCACCGAACCCTAGCCCATCACCCCACTCCCCGCATGATCCCCACCTCTCCCCTCGTCTCACTCACCCGCCGGCACCACACCACACACACACGCACACAGGAGAGGAGCTCCTCGCCCCGGTTCCTTCGCCTCTGTCACCGTGCGCCTGTTGCCGGCGGCAACCCCGTCGCCGCCTTGCCTTCGTCCATCGTCGCCTGGTGCACGTCCGCGTCGGCCACCACTTCGACGCTCCGTCGCATCCTCGGCCCCCTTCGACCTCGACTTCCCCTCGACCCTGCGCCCCCTGTGAGGCCCTCCGTCGACCCCCCTCCCTCTTCCCCTTCCATTTCTCCCGCCGTAGATCGTCGCGACGAGCTCACGATGAGCACGCACTCATCGCGCCTCTGTCTCGCACACGACCGTGCCCGACCACCGCTCGGCTCCACTCGCCGCGAGCCCTGGATGCGTCCGCGCACCTTGGCTGCCCCTGGCCACGCCCCGCCGCGTCCTTCCGTGCGCCGGTCGTGCCCGCTCGCGAACTGCGCCGCCCGCCGCAGCTCCCGGCGTTCCTCCAACCCGCGTACCAGCCACCGGCCCCACTTTCCCACTTCTGCTGCCTTCCCCCTACGTCCGCGCCGGACGACCCGCGCTTGTCGCCCGCCTGTGTACGCCCCGCCGCTACTGCCCCGCCCGGTCACACGACCCTGCCGTCGCCGCCGGTCGCTGACCGCGCCCGCGTCGGCTCCAACCGCTGCTGCTGCTGTAGGGAACCCCTGAGCCGTGGCTCCCCTGAGCCCGTCCACCATGGCCAAAGGCCACCACCGTTAACAGCAGGCCTAACCAGCCTTTAAAACTAACCCAACACCTAACAGTCTGAATAATGGGCCCCCACTTACTAATAATTAGTCTAGTCTAAACAATTAAATCCATTGATAAAATTATGTCTCACTGACAATTGGGCCCCACCACTAATTGAACTAATTGAATAAATAAAATCAACACATGTGCCAATGACAGGTGGGTCCCCTTGACCCTGTTGACTAGTCAACTTTGACTGGTCAACCTTTTGACTGCACTGTTGACTAGACCCCCTGGACCCCCACCTGTCATACTAAGAGACTTGTTACCCTCTGGGTACACATAGTAGTTTTCTCGTTTAGTATTTCGAATTAAATTAAGTCCAGAAATTTAGATAATCTTTTAAATCTTTAAAAATTAATATAAAATAATCCATAGCTCGGGTGAAAAAACTTTGTGCATGAAAGTTGCTCAGAACGACGAGACGAATCTGGTTACGCAGCCCGTTCGCCCGCCACACATCCCTAGCATAGTGAACCTGCAACATTTCACCTCCGGTTCATCTGTCCGAAAATGCAAAACACCGGGGATACTTTCCCGGATGTTTCCCCCTTCACCGGTATCACCTCCTACTACGTTAGGTCACCCCTAGCACCGCGTATTGCCATGTTATGCTTTGTGATGCTTTGATTGCTCTGTTATTTATTGTGTTCCCCCTCCGTTACTTCTTTCCGGTAGACTACGAGACTGACGCCGTTGCTGGTGCCCCGGTCGACTATGTTGTCGATGACCCCTCCTTCTTGCCAGAGCAACCAGGCAAGCCCCCCCCTTTTGGTCACCAGATATCGCCTACTCTTCTCTCTACTGCTTGCATTAGAGTAGTGTAGCATGTTACTGCTTTTAGTTAATCCTGTACTGCTGCATAGCATGTCCTTGCTACTACTGTTGTTACCTTTACCTGCTATCCTACTGCTTAGTATAGGATGCTAGTATTCCATCAGTGGCCCTACACTCTTGTCCATCTGCCATGCTATACTACTGGGCCGTGATCACTTCGGGAGGTGATCACGGGCATATACTATATACTTTACACTGTTACATTACCGGTGATACTGTTTGGAGATGGGGGCTGAAGGGGCAGGTGGCTCCATCCAGGTAGTGGTGGGCCTGAGTTCCCGACGGCCCCCGACTATTACTTTGTGGCGGAGCGGCAGGGCAGGTTGAGACCACCTAGGAGAGAGGTGGGCCTGGCCCTGGTCAGTGTTCGCGAATACTTAAACACGCTTAACGAGATCTTGGTATTTGATCTGAGTCTGGCCACTGGCTTATACGCACTAACCATCTACGTGGGGACAGTTATGGGAACTCAACGTCGTGGTATTAGCCGAAGCCTTCGTGACGTCAGCGACTGAGTGCCGCATGCCGGATTGGACCATAAGCCTGCTCTTGTATTAAGGGGGCTAGTTCTGCTTCCGGTCGCGTACGCAACGTGCAGGTGTGCAATGGGCGATGGGCCCAGACCCCTGCGCCATAGGATTTAGACCGGCGTGCTGACCTCTCTGTTGTGCCTAGGTAGGGCTGCGACGTGTTGATCTTCCGAGGCCGGGCATGACCCAGGAAAGTGTGTCCGGCCAAATGGGATCGAGCGTGTTGGGTTATGTGGTGCACCCCTGCAGGGAAGTTAATCTATTCGAATAGTCGCGGTCTTCGGTAACAGGACGACTTGGAGTTGTACCTTGACCTTATGACAACTAGAACCGGATACTTAATAAAACACACCCTTCCAAGTGCCAGATACAACCGGTGATCGCTCTCTCACAGGGCGACGAGGGGAGGATCATCGGTTAGGATTATGCTATACGATGCTACTTGGTGAACTTACCATCTACTCTCTCCTACATGTTGCAAGATGGAGGTGGCCAGAAGCGTAGTCTTCGATAGGATTAGTTATCCCCCTCTTATTCTGGCATTCTGCAGTTCAGTCCACATATGATACCCTTATTCCATTTGATACCCATGCATATGTAGTGTAGCTCCTTGCTTGTGAGTACTTTGGATGAGTACTCACGGTTGCTTTCTCCCCCTTTTCCCCCCTTTCCTTTCTTTTTGGTTGTCGCGACCATATGCTGGAGTCCAGGAGCCAGACCCCACCGTTGATGATGACTACTACTACTCGGGAGGTGCCTACTACTACGTGCAGCCCGCTGACGGCGACCAGGAGTAGTTTAGGAGGATCCCAGGCAGGAGGCCTGCGACTCTTTCGATCTGTATCCCAGTTTGTGTTAGCCTTCTTAAGGCAAACTTGTTTAACTTATGTCTGTACTCAGATATTGTTGCTTCCGCTGAATCGTCTATGATCGAGCTCTTGTATTCGAGCCTTCGAGGCCCCTGGCTTGTAATATGGTGCTTGTATGACTTATTTTATTTGTAGAGTTGTGTTGTGATATCTTCCCGTGAGTCCCTGATCTTGATCGTACACGTTTGCGTGTATGATTAGTGTACGGTCAAATCGGGGGCGTCACAGCCGGCCCCGTCGGAGGTGGTACGTCGCCGTGTCAGGGAGGAGGACGAGCACGTCCATTGCTACATGGTTGCATTAGAGGGCGGCAGGTTCTCCAATACCTGGCAGTTTCTTCAGGGATCTCAGTTCAGCTATGATCCTGTGAGGGTTCCTTCTCTTTGGGTGTCCACCGCCCGCGCCGCAGGAACCGCGAGTGTCCTAGATTCTTCTGTAGTATTCGATCTTTATTAGCTACCTAGCCAGTGATGTACTCGATATATAATATTCGAGACGATGTATTCGATATTATATATTATTCGAGACGATGTATTCGAGATTATATCTATTATTCGAGACGATGTATTCGAGATTATATCTATTATTCGAGACAATGTATTCGAGATTATATCTATTATTCGAGACAACGTATTCGAGATTATATTAGATGATGCTTATTATGTACTATGATTGATTCAGTTTTTACTTATTAATTGATTGCATCCATGCATTGTAATTTGAATATATTTATTTTGGATTAGTTAAATAAAACCTATGGCGGACAATACCGGCAGAGAGGGAGAAGAGGCCCTGTTCAATATCATACGCAATCCTCGTGGGCCAGATGATGATCAGAATGAAGAAGATTATGACGGCTCCGAATATCTAAACAACACCGGGGAGGGTGATATGATATTCGATCGCAACGACCGAATTGATGAAGTCGTGAACTATGAACATGACGAAGAAAATGTTGATCTTGAAACAACAAAGACCGGCGAGGTATATATATTTATATAAGCAGGCATCTGGTGATCATCACATGTTTTAAATGACTTGAAGATATATTAACGAATCGATCTTTCTTCTTTCAGCCATCCGGATCGAGCAAATCTTCAGGCAACAGAACAAAACGAGGCCCGAACAAAAAGTTGAAGGAGGGCGTAACGTACAATATCGAGGCAATCAGACCTAATGGCGAACCATTCACGCCTAAGAAGATTGCGGACAAGTTCGTTCGTCAGTGCGGAGTTCTTGTGAAGGACCAACTCCCGATCTCCCTTCAAGAATGGAGAGAGCCATCAAAGCCACGTCTAGGAGTTACTTTTGTCAACGACAGACAAAAACAGTTGCTTTGGGAAACGCTCATGGAACATTTCACCCTACCAGATCATTTCACAAATGCAGATGTGGAGAAAGTCAAGGACGCTGCTCTTAGGAAGATGGCGGTTGCATTCAAGAACCACAAGATTCGTGAATGGGCCAAGTACGTCAACGGAGGAAGGAAGACTCCAGTATTCGAGGGAACACTAGAGAACCAAAGTGCTCATTGGGACAATTTCGTGAAATTCAAGGATTCGGAATTATCTAAGGAATGGTCGAGAATAAACAAGGCCAATGCCGCAAAAAAGTATAAGTTCCATAAGCTGGGGCCAGGTGGCTATGCGGTGGGAATGCCTAAGTGGGATAAGTTTGAGAAAGAGATGCTAGATGCAGGTGTCACTCCAGAAACATTGAGCTGGCCCCCCAGGTGCAGGACTTGGTTCTATGCGCATGGGGGGGAGTTGGACCCGAAGACAGGCAAAGTTTCCAAGAAGGCATGTCTGGACGGAGTCGAAGATAAGCTACTTGTTGCAATAGAAGAGGCTTGATCCGGGTTGTTCGAGCCCAATAGAGAGAACGACGAGCTTACATGTGCCCTGGGAAATCCTGAACACCTGGGAAGAACACGAGGCATGGGCGCTATTCCGTGGCATGAGGGGTTTTCGGACTGGAACGCCGACTACAGAACCCGTGCGAGAAAGAAGATTGCAGAGGAGAAGAAGAGGAAGATGGAGGAGGAGCAGAGGAAGCTAGACTATGAACGCCTTCAAGGCCTAGAATCAGTGCACGCGGACTTGGCAATCAAATTCCAGCGGCAGCAGGAGCAGATCGACTCACTTAGCCAGCAAAGGGGGTCTCAGCAGCTAGCGGATGATCCACCAATGGATAGCACCGTCCCATCCATGCCGAGAAGCAGCATGGGTTCCGCCCCGGGCGATGCATTGCTGGATAGCTACCCAGTGGATGACATCATGGAGAACACTAACTGCGAGCTACACTTCAAAATGAAGAACATATCCATGAATGTGGTGGGCGCCCTTGCTTTTACAAATCCCCCCGAGGCAACCTTCCATTGCAACCCGATTCCAGCGGGCTATGCTCGTGTCTTGGTTGATGAGGTGGTGGACCAATATTCGGGGCTAGAGCTTGACATTCCTGGAGGTGACGATGAGCACACACTAGGAGAGACCAACCATCGTATCATCCTATGGAGAAAGGATTGCATCATCTTTCGAAGGCCACCGACACCGCGTCATCCGACTCCTCGTCGCAGTCCGCCACCGAGTCAGCAGACTCCCGCTCCTCCAAGTCCACCAACGCGTCAGGCCACTCCTCCTCCAAGTCCGGCACAGCTTCAGGCCACTCCTCCTCCAAGTCCGGCAAAGCGTCAGGCCACTCCTCCTTCAAGTCCGGCACAGCTTCAGGCCACTCCTCCTCCAAGTCCGGCACAGCTTCAGGCCACTCCTCCTCCTCCAACTCAGCCACGTCAGCCGTCTTTGCCGCCTCAGCAATCACGGAAGAGAGCCGCCTCAGCTATGGTGCGTAGCGGTACAGGTCGAGGTAGTACTGCAGGTACAGGCGGAGGCAAGCGATTTCAATATGGTCCAAGCCTCGCGCCTCTTCCGCAGAGGCCTTACGACAAGTCCGAGGAGGAAAACGTAGCCATATCGAAGGCCGAGGTGGAAGCCCATTTTGCACCAAAACCGCCACCGCCGCCAAGGGAGAAAGTGCCTGTGGAAAAGATTGACCACTTCATTCGTATGGCTAGACCACCAGCTCCCAAGCCTGTTGACACAGACTATGAGCGCCACCTCAGGAAGTTAAATCGAGCACGTCTACAGAAAGAGGCGAGCTCGAGCTCGAGCAAATCAGCTGGCAAAAAATGCGGTAAAACCGTTCCCCAGCTGGGAGAACAGGCGGCGCAATCAATCCTCCCGCTTGTTGTGCCAACAACACATGAGAGTAGGCGCGCCCAATATTATTGTGGGCAAACCGTTAACGTTCCCGGGGTGGGCGATGTGGTAATAACCGAGGAGCATATTGCGCAGGCTGAATCGATCGGGGTCACTATTGGACAACTCCTCGATATCGAGCCCATGTCTCCGACTAGAGAGGAGGAAATAAAACGGAAATATGCCCGGGGCCAACCTTTGGTCGAGCCAGAGGAGGTCAATAAGCTCCCAACGAGAATGTATGCATTGCATCAATGGTACATGGACATTACCAAGATTTCCAATCGAGAGTCCCTCATGGTGAATGTCAACGAGGAGCATTACTACCATAAGAAAGCTGTGACCGTTGAGTATTTAGAACTTTTTTAGCTATACAATAAAGACGCACTCGACAAATCTATCGTCAGTTGCTATAGTCTGTAAGTGATTCCTTTCTGTAATTTAAGTCTCAAGCTAGCTGATCATTTTGATCAATCATTACCTGTAATTATCCTCACTATATTCTTTTCTGTGGTATTATGCACGATGAAGATTTATGAAATGAAAGAAGGTGGACGCTATGTCATTGGGTTCGTTGACCCAAATACCATTAATGAATACACATGGAAATTAGATCCATATCACGCAAAATGTGTAGAGGAAAGCATGCTACAGTGCTTCAAGGAACTCAAATACAATGAAGATATACTACTTCCTTACAACTTCCAGTGAGTCACACTGTCTTGTACTACAAATTCTGTTTTTCCCTACTAGCTATAGCTACATGTTTTTGCTTACATATGCCCGCTTAATTAAGACATGCAAACGTGTGTGCATGCAGATATCACTGGATCTTGTTAATCATTAAAGTTGATGAAGGAACAGTTGAAGTACTAGACTCGCTACTTAAGAAAGCAAGTGACTACACCATCGTGAACGGGATAGTCAACAGGTAATTTCAATCATTATTAACTATATCTCGGCCTATTTAATTAGTTTGTCATTTCCTGATAACAACTATTTAATAACCCATTTATTCATTTTCTTTGTCGGCGGGCAGGGCTTGGGCAAAGTTCATCAGGGTCACTCCAGGCCCATGGAAACAAAGTCTGAAATGGTATCGACCCAAGGTAAGTAATTAAGTAGTACTAGCTAGCTGCCATCTCTTTAATTATCATGCTTGATTAATTATTATCTGATCAAAATTCCATTCTCGTAAAGGCCCTGAAGCAGGCGCCGGGGAATGATCTATGTGCATACTACGTTTGCGAGAACATTCGCATGATGGCGTCCGAAAGGAGCAAATCTCAAAGAGAGGAGTGGGTACGATATCGATTGTCAGAACACTATTCACATTTTTTACACCATTATCGATATCTAGTCACACAACTAATACACATGCATATTGTTCTCCTTCTTAACAGTTCAAAGAGGTGCGGGACAAGCTCCTAGCACAGGACCGCATAGAAGCAATTCAAGAGGAAATAGCGGGATTTTTGCTCGACCAGGTCATAGATCCCAAAGGAGAATACTATTACCCGCTACCGCCCCCATGAACCACTTCCAATTGTTATCGTGCTCCGAAGGCACCAATTAGCTAGGCTAATGCCACTGGCTCCGAAGGCACCAATTAGGAGAAATTGTATATATATACATGTGTGTATATATGTGTGAATTAATTAATGGTGGTTGTGAGACATTCGATGATATATATATATATTATGATCAGTTCTACTAGAAATTCTATTTATATATATGCATAACATGTACAATATGTAGTATCGTAAAATATTAGCAAAACGAAAAAGAATTAAATGGAAAACACAAAATTAAGTGAAAAAGAAATCATAAACCCAAAACCCACCCAACATTTTGATACCGGTTGGTGACACCAACCGGTACTAAAGGGCTCCATGCCCCCGAAGCTGGCTCGTGCCACGTGGTTGCCCTTTAGCACCGGTTCGTGCTGAACCGGTACTAAAGGGGGGCCTTAGTGCCTACATTTTAGCGCCGGTTACCAAACCGGCACTAGAGGGCCTTACGAACCGGTGCTATTGCCCGGTTCTGCACTAGTGGTAGTCGACAGGCATTAGAGACAAACATACATACCTCCTCCGATAACATAATGAACATTAATTTTAATAAAGGTGTGACTAGCTTTACCGGGATAATTTGAGTGAACTCTACACCTTTGTTCCTTAATATAAGACGTTTTCGCGGTTCAATTTAAAGTACCCAAACATCTAGTATTTAGAAAAATAGGTAGTAGTTTTCTTGAGCACATATCTGGGAAAGCTTGCCACACTTTATTTATATCCATACGCTAATGCAACACCATTCGAATACTACAAATATACACTAATCCAGTGGCTAGTGCAACAGTAGAGTAGTTAGTTTATTACAAGGTACAGTACAATGGTTTTACTGAACAGATTTCAATAAACTCTAGCACTGGAAGGTTTCTATAAGAATTAACAATACAAAATGTAAAGCTAACAAGTTTCAGCATTGGTATACTAGTTGTGCATGAGCATTAAACCAAATACAGAAGTCTGAAGTAACTAGCATTATTAACTAATGATAGTATAAAAAAACTGCAAACCATGTACCTCCAAGGTAAATATCATTTCGAACTCGGGGGGACCTTAAAAATTGCTATCCCAATCTTGATAATCGATCAAACATAAAAACTTGATCGAACGAATCAAGAGAATAGCTGGAGGAGGAGGTGCCCACTCTTGACCTTTCCTCTTGTCTTCATAATTGTCTATGCAGTTTAACCAAAATAAAATGACATCGGCGCCTTGGCATTTTGGTGACACTGTACAAAAAAATTAACTTATCTCATGAAAGTGAGGTATGCAATCTATAAGCATTAACAGTGCAAAAATCTGAAGGTAGTAACAAGTTTCATCGTTGGTATACTGGTTGTGCAACAGCATTAGAATGCCTTAGTTGAAAAATCTTTAATACATCCACAATCAACAGCTAACCCTGAAATAATCCAGTGACATAAAATGGCATTGCTTAAATTTATCGGTGGCATTAGACTGAGAGCGGCATTAGTTAAATGTGGCATCACTTTAGCAGTAGCTTTGCTTGACTTGACTGCTGGCATTATACTAACATCAAAAAAAGTGGCAATAAGAGCATGGGAGGCCCATTCGGACAGTGGGCGCACCAGTTCGATGTACCTCCACGGACGCAGAGTGGTGAGGGAGGTATGGTTGCCCAGAGCAACAAATATCCAGGCAACATATGTGGATTACGTCCCATTTTTGTTCTCTTTAGCCACCTTTTTCCTATGTGAGGACAAAAAACCGATCGACCTGGTCATTCTCTATTGCGTTGTCATGCCTTTCTACCCTTCTTCAACCAAGAGACACGAGACTCGTTCCTTAGCTACTAATTTTCCCCTTTTCAACCTAGATGCGGGTTCGATGCCTACTCTCTTGGATAGTACAGTCTCCCTTCCTTTCCTTATTCAACCCAGACATGGATTAGTCTGCATGAAGTATGGTTTCCTTTAATAGTGCAAATTATGGTTTTCGTCTGCGTGGCCAGCAGAGCAGAGGATAGCAAATTGGGAAGATGGTGGAGTGGAAAAAGATCCACATGCAAAGACGTGGCAGATGAGGCAATAGAACAAGGTTATGGTTCGAAAAGAGGTAGCATACCTGAGGGTCGGCGGGAAGTGGCTTCGCTCGTGGTCGTCGTCCTCCGCACACACTACAGCAGCGAGCTTGGGGACGGAGGCCATCCCGCGCGGGCGCTAGGTCTGAGAGGACGGCCTTGTCGTCAGTGCGTGACCTCGCTCGCCGACGACGAGTGCGTCAATGCTGCACGTCCTTTTCTTCCCCGGCGGATCTGTGACCACCGGTGAGGAGGGAGAGAGGGGCCATCTTTTTTAGATCTAGAGAGAGGGTGGTAGTGTGAGAAGCAAGTGGGCAGCCCTTAGCAAGAAAGCGCCCAAGCTCCATCCTATATATCTTTTTTATACTACTAGTACTAGAGGTGGAGTAGTGGTAGAGTAGTTTATATTTTCCCTGCGTATAGTACCAGTTAGTCGTGCTTCAAAACTGATCGGCACGCCACTAAAAAAATGAAGGTCGATAACTAATGTGGCACCTCGGGCCAACGCGGCCAGATCGCATTGTGCATGAGAAATTACACACCATGTTTCGTTGACATGTGGTCCCGTTCCAACATATCAGTGAGACGACGGCGAGTACTAGGAGTATTTCCGAACGGACGTGTAGGCCGAGGCGCCTCTTCGTGAACCGTGGCAAACTCGCAACAGTCCACCGACTCTTCGCCTTTCCCTCTCGATTTGGAACTGCTCTTGCACGCTCTTCCTCTCACTCCTCCATTTTCCTTCAGCCCTTCACCCTTTCTTCTGCCATTGTTCGATCGTCTTCTCCATGAAGGGAACAAGCCGGAAAAGATCCCATTATTCTTGCCCCAATCTGAAAGATGACGTGGTGGACGAACTCATTGATCGGTACAACGTCATCACCTCGGCTAGCATGGCAGGTTCATTCAAGCCCATTCTCGATGCAACTAATAACATCATTACAAAGAACCCAAGAGTCAAGGAGCGGTTTGATCTCCCCTATCTTCTTTGCCGTGACCCTGATGACTGGCGCCGGCACGACGGAGGCCTCGCCCTGTGCAAGTTGATGCCACTTGATAATGATATGTATGATGTTAAGATGCCATCGCTTGAGCGCAAGGCTTGGGCGGGCACAAATGGAGATTGGGTTGTTTACATTGGGTCCAACTGCGAGTGGGAACTTGTGAATGTGTACACTCGTGACCGGGTTCCACTTCCAAAAATCTCAGCAGACTGCCCAGAGGTTGAGCACACCGATATTGTACGCACGTTCAAATACGATCATGGTGACTGTCTTCTACGGAAGATAGCAATTTGTCGAGTTCCCAACCGCTCTTGGAATTACAACAACTATCAAGTTGTTGCTATCTTCGACAAGCTTGTTGCCGTCCTTGGTGGTTTGACTCGATGGATATTGCTCAAAAATCAGTTTATGTACACCGATGAGTACTGTGATGCAATTCAATATGAGGGCCTTGTGTTTGCTGCCACCACTCGTGGCACTGTTTTTGCATGGGATCCTTGTAGTTTCGGTACATTTGTCTTCCACCGTAATTATAATTGTTTCATCCACATGCATGCGGGTTAGCAAGTTTCCCTTTACTAATTAACCTTCTTCTTGTGTTTCCAAGGTCCTGTGAACATCCCACCACCTATACTTGAAAATTTTTATAACCAAGGGGGAGATGACGATGGTGATGATCACGAGCATGAGGACGAGCAGTGCCCATATACTCTGTGGCGCCTGGCAACTAATTTTGATGGATCACCTCTTCTTGTGTGTCTATAGCCCACTAATGATGTTACTGCTAAGGAAGCAGGTGTAGTCTCCCATGGTCGCACTCTACGGACCTATTCCAACACCCGTTGCATGGTATTCGGGATGGATACTAGTGTGCTAGCGCCAACTCCTTCTCCCTGGTACAGAATTGATAGTCTTGGAGAAAACTCGCTCTTCCTTGGACAAAACTATCTGATGATGGTGAAAGGCGATCCAACTATTGTTGACACAACGTTACTAGTACCATTTATGAGAAGCAACTATGTCTATACCTTGGACATTTGGGTGGTTCCCTACCCTGGTACTGATATAGTAGGCCACTTCAGCCTGGATAATCAGTCCTGCGTTGGTTTCTAGATCGACAATCGATGGCTCATCCCAGAGAATCACTTGTGGTTCAAAGCAAGTGTTTCCAACGCCAAGGAATGGTTGAGTTGAAGTTCATTTCATTGCTTGTTATATGTTGTGTGGTGAAAACTTTAGTATTTATAATGTATCCTCGTTGTCGATGTGGGTTGATGACCTGTTGTATGTAATAAAATGATATGCCTGTGATAAACCTACTATATTTATGAATGGCTTTCGAGTCGCTTCTCTGAGTGAGTGGTGCGACGAGGCAAAAAAATATTTTCCGAATACATAATTGTACGTGCATTACAACAGGTTATCAGATGAGGCCAATCAACAATAGTAGTACACTATTTGTACTATCTTCACATGCTTCGCGCGTCGGGCGGGTGTTTTTACTGTAGCCATATGTTAATGTGTTCGTTGTACGTAACCAGCACCTCGAATCCTCGATACTAGTACTATATAGTAGGAGTAAGTAGTAGGAGTAGTAGGGTGGCATGGGCCAGAACAAGCATTCACGTCTAGGAGTACAGCACACGCCACCACCACGACATCCATCTGACACCATATTATTTCTTGGAGTCTGTGCTAGAGCAATCTCTTCAACCTCGTCGCTTCTCTAACTTCAGCCATTGCGCGACGGGCGAGGTGGGGGTTTGCCGATAGTCGGTTTCCTTAACTGCGGTCCCACTTGTAAGGCCAACTCCAACGCACGACCCCAAACGGACCTCCGTTTTGCACGAACTCCAATGATAATTTTAACTAGAAAAGCAAGACCAAAGAAAACAAGAACCACAAGAATACATTTTACTACTCCTGTAAGTTGGATTAGTGCCTTCTCGATGCATTCATTGTTGATCTGCGGAGGCTCGATCTTGCGTGCTTCTTTCTTCTTCGAGTGTAAATAAGTAGACGTTGCTTCCTCGCATCTAGTCTCATGTCTAGCCTCTATTCTAGTAGGAGTATCAACAAGTGCACTAATCTCATCTCTAGCCTCTGTGCTAGCTAAAAGTGATAGAACATCTACTAAATTGCGCTCTATCAATATATGGATGTACTCTTCTTCCCAATACAAAAACTTGCGTCCATTCTACTCCCTCCGTTGCACAATACATGCCTTCTATTTGTCAAAATATATATGTATCTAGACATGTTTTAGTATATAGGTACATCCATTTTTGGACAAATGGAAGTCAAGTATTTTGGAACGGAGGGAGTACACAATAAAATTTTAAGTTAGCACAACTAGTCTAATCCGAGAGCACAACCGAAGATTTGGTCGGGTTCTTCCTCCTTTTGCCGACACATGGGACATCCAGCATCCAGGTCGTGTCATGAAAGAAAATAGAGTGGTAGTTGAAGCCACGAGATGTGCATCTTGGGTTAAACTGTAAATAGAATCTTACTACTCTTGAGTAACTCCAAAAGCGGCCACCGAAGATCTTTATTGGATTTGTTTTTCATCACCAGCACGTCGAGGTGAAAGATGTGCAGGTTCAGTGGGTCCTCTTGCGTTTTCACTGACATATGGGGCCGCATGTGAGCAAACAGATGATGGGCTCCGCGCATCCGCTGGCTGGCTGAGAAGAGAGATAGAGGAGGGCTGAGCATGGACTGCAGGAAATTTGTTCTACGTACCTCGATATAGGCTCGATATAGTGGGGTGGCATGGGCCATAACTAGCATTCACGTCTAGCAGTACGGCACACGCCACCCACACGAGTCCCATCCGACACCAATTATCTTGGAGTCCGTGCTACAGCCATCTCTTCTCCCTCTAGTTTTCTCAGCCATCGCGCGGTGGGCGGGGTGGGGGTTTGCCGATAGTCGGTTTGCTCAACTGCGGTCCCACTTGTAAGTGAAAATGCAACACCGCACGCATTCCCGCTTGAGCGGAGTGCCGGACCAACCGTGTGGGAGTGCGCCGCGAACACGGCAGGCTTTTCCTTTTGAACTCGTAACTTGTAAAATTTGGTTCTGCTCCATGGCGCGACCGATAGATAGAAAATAACGATTTTGCCTAGAGTAATGAGAAGTTTGGTTCTGGCGTCGTTCATGCATGGAGTACGTACAAAAATTATGAAGTTGATGCGAAAGGTAAGATAATTAATGTAGTATCATATACTACTACATGGATTTTACGGAAAGGTAAAAATACATACGGATCCATCAACGACATCCTCACGCCCTAGTGCGCCGGGTCACCAACCGACGTGTGAGGAGCAGCGGCGTTGGTGGCGAGCTCAACGTGCTTCTGAACAGTGCCGTCCAAGGTTGCCCTGCGGTCCAGGAAGGCCAGCGTCCTATCGTCCTCCTCTTGCATGTAGTAGTCTTTGTGGACGATTTGCGCGTAGACGTGGGTGATTATGTCGATGGTGTCTTGCCGCGCCAGGCGCTGCTCGGCGAGCGTGACCTCGAGGTGGACATTCTCCGGCACGATGGCCAGCAGTCGCAGGGCCACCAGTGCGTCAAAGAGGTTGTCACCATAGTGGCTGTTGAGGGTGGCGGGCATCGCAGAGCCTGGGCGTGTCGGCTGGAGGCTTACGTCAAAGTCGTCCGCAAGCTTCTTGACGATGATGAACTTGTCGAGGAAACCGACGAGGACCTCGTCGAACAAGGAGACGAAGCTGTCGTCCAAGCGGCCCCTCACCCTGTCGGCCTCAAGCAATACTACCTGGAGACGTTCCTCGGTGATGGGCCGCAGGCCGGTGTCGTGGACCATCTGGCACAGCCGGCTGATGCTCTCACTCATCGCCTCCATGGGTCTAGCTTAGCTTATAGTCAACTGATCTTGCGATTCGAGTGATCACTCTTGCCCTTGGTTAGCGTGCGTAGGTGCGTAGGATTTCATACTACTCCTCGGCCCTCTACTGCACCTGCCTTTGGCTGTATGATAGGTGGGCCAGCCACCCCCTGGTCCCACGTGTCGTTCACCCAAAGGTAGTTGCCGTAAGTCAATGAAGCTGCGTCCCCCTCCGTGCCGGTGCAGTATAGTCATCTCACCGGACCTCTAGTTGGGGCCAAACGAGAGAAGTTTGATGTTTACTGGTTTATTGGTCCCCTTTGCATTTTGCGCCAAGTTTTGACCTTTGATTTAACTAATAAAATGTTAATGCATGTCAAACAAAAATGTTGTGTAAGTCACCTTACAAAACCAAATAATCCCAAAATACTTAGGCACGGTGCATTAACTCTCTCCTTGTTTCTTATTTCGTGACATATCAACCAATAAGAGATGTGGGCCATGCATACTTTCAATGACTTGAGACTACCAAACATGACATGCAGTGTTTAGTTCATTGCATGTAATCCTATTAGTACTCTAGTTAGCAAAAAACATTAAGTTCTCTCGCCGATAGGAATAAAACACCATGTATTTATTTACAGAGGGAGTAGTACATTTTTTGTGACATGCATTACTAGATATTGCTAGTCAAATACTAAAATCCAGATGGACGTGGTAGTACTCCTAAATCCAGATGGTGGTGCTACTAGTACTAGTAGTAGTACTACCAATGTAGTAGTAGGAGTACTAGCACTGTACTAACCGTTGGTCAAATTATTACGTGCTGCTCCTCACAGTGAAGTGACAAGACCCTACGCCGGAGATGACACCTGAGTATAGGCGCCGTGTTCGGCATACCATAGTCAGCCTCACCATCTGCAGTCACTATCATCATGGCTGTAGAGCTAGCCTGCTTACAACTAGCCATGTTTGACATAATTTCCCGTGCGTAGATGCCCGTGCATTGCACGGAACACCAAGATTGGGGGTGGACGGCTCCGGCAGCAGCCATCGCGCCAGATTTTTCCACGGCCTTCTAGATGTGGTGGGGAGGAGATAAGGCTGATTGTGAGAGACAAGGAGTTGTTTGTAAATAGGGAACAAGTGCTGGCATATTTTTGCAAAAATGGAGAAGCTTGGTTTGAATGTGTGAGATCTAGATCCAACGGCTATTGGTGAAAGATGGGAGGCACAACATCATCACCAACTCAGGACCTGTTTGATTCGTAGGATTTGGAAAACGCGGGAATAGGACACGGCAATATTACAAGTTTCAAACTGATATTACAAATGTTAGGAGTAATGCTACACCTACGAAGAGGGAATTACTAGGACATTTACGTAAGAACTTTTGTTACTTTAGGTGGATGCAGCATTATCGTACAAACTAAAATCCACTGCCCTGACAAGTCACTAATGGGCAAATAAGTTTTCGAGTCTCTGGCCACTTGATGTTTCAAAAACAAATTCAGCTTCTGCGGAGACTTTTTCATTTAGGCTTAGATGATTGCGGTGATCAGCACGCCATTCATTGTTGAGCCAGAGAACGCCAAACCTCATTACCTTGAGCACACTTGCCTCCAGAACAAAGAACCTGGCCAATTTAATCTCAGATGTGCTGCCTCGGTAGTCGATTTAATCAATTTCTGTAAGATGGAGATCAAGGCATTCGATGAGATTGTTATAGTGCAGCACATTTTTCACTTTCAGGTCTTTTTTTATCTGCAAAAGAAGAGAACATATTAGAGCAGCTGGCTGCATAAGATTGTCGTGTCATCAAGAGGTACCAATATCATTCACTCATACGATAGGGTTGGCTAGCTAGTGATATTTTTTCAATCTCTCTCTCTCTCTCTCTCTCTCTCTCTCTCTCTGTTTCCTCTCATTTAACTAGGAGCACATGAAGAGCTTGGGCATTTGTTGCCTTCCACTATGTGGCCGATGCCATATTTCGCAAATTTATGCCACACTATACGCATCGATGTCAAATCAAAAGATTTTGGCACCGCTCTCGCGATGTGAGAGAGTTGGCACCGCTGTGCACACAAACCCACATGTATAAACAAATCAATCAAACCAACTACACCAGCCTCTCACTCTCCCAAACAAGTGTTTTTTTATTGCCTCAGTCCTCTCTCTCTCCCACGCAGTATTATTCATTGCGTGAGTTAATTTGGCACCGGAGCAAAGTAGGTGATCCAGATTGGGGCACCAGGTGAGCAATGGAGGGGCATCGATGCCAAGTGCATCACAAGTGAATTTGGCACATGTTTTGGCCTACATAGCTCACTTTTGTACTCCCTCCGTCCCAAAATTCTTGTCTTAAATTTGTCTAAATACGAATGTATCTAGTTACATTTTATTGTTATATACATCCGTATCTAAACAAATGTAAGACAAGAATTTTGGGATGGAGGGAATACTACCTCGTATTTAGTATAAAATTTTGACCATAGATTTACCTAAGAAAATGCCAATGCATGTCACTAAAAATTACACCATTTGAAATTATGTTCAAATATGAATCCAACGATATAGTTCTTAGTGACATGCATTAAAATTTTGTCAGTTAAATCTATGGTCAAATTTTGATACTACAAAATTGGAAGAGTAAACCAGGACAGAGGTAGTACTTGCTCTTAGGGTAACCATAGAGTTACTGGAGTAGTCTAAGTTACTTTCCACTATGACTAGCCTAGGCTACTATAGTAGTACAACATAAAAACGATGCAGGTGATCACGTGAGAAAAAATACTAAAAACATTTCTTTCGGTGCAGTGCGTAGATGCAGTTTTGAACACTACACTTGTCATCGTAATTTGGGAAAATTACGAAAAAATTGAGCTACGTTGTGATTACCGTTAACTTATAGGAAAGAAGTTTCACCTCAATGAGTAGCTTCTCCGTGCACGGAAAGCATGTAAGGAATCCAACAACTTGATCCAGATTGGGGCCGATAGATTTTAGTGCTAAGATCCTCACTGTGCGCATGGACTGGGTCAAGCTTGTGGGAATTATTTTCTAGAAGATGGTCGTAAATACATCAAGAAGAAATTTAAAAATGTGAATTTCAAGAAGACGGAGAAGAAGATGAGTGTTGTACCTGAACGATTATGGATTCAATAAAAAGTTCGGAGAATTTGGCAGACGAGTACACCAACGCTGTCAATTTCGGCGCGTCAATGACCCTGATTTTCGTTGGACCTTCTAGATCCGATACAAGCAATCTCTCAAGGAAAGGCGCATTCTCAATGACCATAACATGGAACAGCTGGAATAATCTCTTCCCAATTGATGTCTTGTTGCGAGGCCAGCAAGACACATAAATCCATTGGAGATTCATCAAGGTGATGTGGAGGCTAATGAAACCGTGGATCTGCTCAAGACGAAGGTACTCGAGCGTAGTACAGCTGCGGAGCAGGTGCTCCATAGCCTTCTTTGAGATGACAACATCGAAGAGGTCGAGCTGCTTGAGTTGAGGGAGAAGAAGGGCGGGCGCGACATTAATCTGGGGAAGATAGCAGGAGCTAAACTGGCGTGGCGCAGCGTTGGCGTGAGGCGGAGCGCGGACGGCGGCAGAGAGCGACATCGTCCAGCTTCAAAGCTGAGCTCCTGGAGCTGATCTAGGGCGGGGGATAAGAACCACTCATCAAACTTGGGTTGGACCTTGCAGTTGGTACTGAACATGCGGATGTCAAGGTGTCTGGCTGGCCCAGGGTGCGATGAAAGGATCTTGGAGATTGCGGCCATGCGTTTGCAATCCCCGTCGCAGAGGCAACTGTCAATGGTGAGGTTGAGGGGGACGCAACGCCAGAGGGGGCGCCACCGCCGGGAGAGCAGGGCGGTCCGCATGGCAGATTTTGTGGGGAGGAGGCCGATGATGATGAGCAGCATGTCGTCGGGGAGGCTGCTGATGAAGTCCAGACTCGCCGGATGCGCTTTTGGCTCGAGCCGCCTCCGCTTGTTGGCTGCCTCGCCGTCCATCTCAACCGGCGGCGACGCCGGTGTACACGTGTGCTGGTGTGTGTTGTGTGCTGGGTGTGCACGAGTGCGTCCTTCTGTGCATGCCGCCTCGCAGTGGCGAATTCTGCACGAGTGCATCCTTCGCACGCAAGAAGTTTGTCCTCAATGCACCCTCAATTTACTAGCGTGCGGGGTGCTACCCCGAGTGGTTTCAACTTTGTTTACTTCACCGCGTGTCAGATGGGCCTCTAGTTTACTTATTTTCACCCACTGCCACATGGGCCACCACACGAAGATACAGAACATGAGCTGACAAGGCAGCATGTGGATTGGTTGACTGGTCAACTAAACAATATACGGAGTGCTACGCCTTGAGCTTGCGTTGGTTTTCCCGTAGAGGAAGGGATGATGCAGCAGAGTAGCGTAAGTATTTCCCTCAGTTTTTGAGAACCAAGGTATCAATCCAGTAGGAGCCCACGCTCAAAGTCCCTCATACCTGCACAAAGCGATAGCTACTCGCAACCAACGCGACTAGGGGTTGTCAAGCCCTTCACGGTCACTTACGAGAGTGAGATCTGATAGATAGAATATTTTTGGTATTTTTGATATAAAGATGCAAAGTAAAAAGTAAAAGCAAAGTAAATAGCAAAACAATATAAAAGTGATGGAGATTGATATGATGAGAATAGACCCGGGGGCCATAGGTTTCACTAGTGGCTTCTCTCAAGAGCATAAGTATTCTACGGTGGGTGAACAAATTACTGTTGAGCAATTGATAGAATTGAGCATAATTATGAGAATATCTAGGCATGATCATGTATATAGGCATCACGTCCGTGACAAGTAGATCGAAACGATTCTGCATCTACTACTATTACTCCACTCATCGACCGCTATCCATCATGCATCTAGAGTATTAAATTAAAAACAGAGTAACGCCTTAAGCAAGATGACATGATGTAGAGAGATAAGTTCATGCAATATGAAATAAACCCCATCTTGTTATCCTCGATGGCAACGATACAATACGTGCCTTGCTGCCCCTTCTGTCACTGGGTAAGGACACTGCAAGATCGAACCCAAAGCTAAGCACTTCTCCCATGGCAAGAACTACCAATCTAGTTGGCCAAACCAAACGGATAATTCGAAGAGACTTGCAAAGATAACCAATCATGCATAAAAGAATTCAGAGAAGATTCAAATATTATTCATAGATAGACTTGATCATAAACCCACAATTCATTGGTCTCAACAAACACACCGCAAAAAGAAGATTACATCGAATATATCTCCACGAGAGAGGGGGAGAACTTTGTATTGAGATTCAAAGAGAGAGAAGAAGTCATCTAGCTACTAACTATGGACCCCGAAGGTCTGAGGTAAACTACTCACACTTCATCGGAGGGGCTAGGATGATGTAGAAGCCCTCCGTGATGACGGCCCTCTTCCGGCGGAGCTCCGGAACAGGCACCAAGATGGGATCTTGTGGATACAGAAAGTTGCGGCGGTGGAATTAGGTTTTTGGCTCCCGTTCTGATCGTTTGGGGGTACGTGTGTATATATAGGAGGAAGGAGTACGTCGGTGGAGCACCGAGGGGCCCACGAGGCAAGGGGTGTGCCCCGCACCCTTGTGACCACCTCTTTGATCCCTTGAAGTAGGGTCCAAGTCTCCTGGATCACGTTCGGTGAGAAAATCACGTTTCCGAAGATTTTATTCCGTTTGGACTCCGTTTGATATTCCGTTTATGCGAAACACTGAAAGAGGCAAAAAACAGCAATTCTGGGCTGGGCCTCCGGTTAATAGGTTAGTCCCAAAAGTAATATAAAAGTGGAAAATAAAGCCCAATATAGTCCAAAACAGTAGATAATATAGCATGGAGTAATCAAAAATTATAGATATGTTGGAGACGTATCACAGAGCTATACGCTGACACAGTGAGCGTATAATCCGTCGGTATAGAGAGTTTGAGTGAGAGGGGAGGCCTGTGAGAGATAGCAGAGAGAGAGAGAGAGAAAGAGCTACTCCCTCTGTTCGATAATGTAGTTCCAACATTTTTTTTAAATCAAACTTTTGAAACTTTGACCAAGTTTATAAAGAAAATACTTATATCTACAATACCAAAGATAAATGATAGTATGAAGTAAGTACATGTTGTGATGAATCTAATGATCGTTCCAGATGTAAATGTTTTTCTCCACATATACCTGGTCAAACTTTTCTGAGGTTTGACTTTTCAAAACATCCATATGCTTATGGGCGTGACAGAGTCCCTAACTAGAGAGAGAGAGAGTGAGTGAGTGAAAAAATTGTGTGTGCGTGTGTGAAAGAGACATGGACAACACACGATAAAAGTAGAGAAAAAGCGTGCGTGTCTTATGCAAACATATCACACATGCATTTTCGACAACGGAGGCAAGGTGAGGAGATAGTGTGTGGTTGTTTGGAACCGGGAGAGCAAGACCCCTAGCACGTGGCCAAGAGGGGTCTGACAAACAAGGGAGAGAGGTCGAGAGAGACGTACGGAGAAAATGCAGACATGGGGACGAGAGAGTGTATGTTTGTCATAGAGAGATCCCCTGGAGATCGTGATGGGACTACATGGGTGGGAGATCGAGTGACAAGGTGTGTGCACGATAGAAGATGCCCCGAGAGATATCGAGATAGACTATGGATGGAAAGACACAATACGTGTGTTCCTGATGGCTAGTAAGAGATAATCATACTTAGGAGGGGGGAGTGCTTGCGCCTATGATGGAGTGAGGGATTATGGTACTTAGGGGGGTGCCTGTCACATGGAGAGACAACAAGGGCGGAGAGTGTTGGATGGTTCTATATGTATAGCGTGAGCGAGACATGTGTATGTGTGAACCAGGGAGATATAAGGCCAGTTTGGCTTGCGTCCTGAGCATCTTTTGCCTGGCCTGGGGTTGTGGCTGGATTTCATGCACGCTTGTTTGGTTGCTACCCTGTGAAAAAGAAAGCCCACCTGGCCTGGGTTCCCTTGCACTTTAATTAGCCTGGCTGAACTCCAGACACTGCAAGTAGCCTGGCCCAGGCGATCGATTTCGAACGCCTGGCCGTGCCTGGTCATGTGCCCACGAGGCTAACAACAACATGGATGGATATTATCATTAAATAATTGATGCATGGATAGATTGATGGGACGTTGATGCTTTGCCTGGCCCAGGCATGAACCAAACGCTTCAGCACCACACAAGCCTGGCCAGGCAGAAATATTTTACATCTCACGTCCACACCAGGCAGTACCAGCCATCAAGGCATGAGGGTCAGGTCACAAACCAAACTGACCAATAAAGTTTGAGAGAGATTGAGAAGCCCCGATAAGGCTGAGTGGTGCGTCAGATAGCTGAGAGGGGGAAAGAGATATTTCATCCACTCGATAATATAGTGCATGTAAATTTTTTAGAAGTCAAACTTTGGAAACTTTGATCAAGTTTACGCAAATGTTATTTATATCTACAATACCAAAGATACATCATACAAAACTACATCTCATGGTAAATCTAATGGTATATGTTTGCCATACTAGATGTAATTCTTTTTCTCCACATACATGGTCAAACTTTGTGATGTTTGACTTTTCAATAAATCTATATGCTATGGACCGAGGAGAGTGCCTCAATCGAGACAAATCAAGTGCGTGTGAAGGAGAATGAGTAAGTGTGCAAAAAGTGTATGTGTGTGAAAGAGAAAGTGACAACAAATGATAAATTAGAGAGAGTGTGTGTTTTTGTTTCTTATGCGAACATATCACGCATGCATCTCCGAGATGGAAAAGCGAGGCAAGGAGATACACGAAGATAGCTAATGTGTGATTGTTTGCAACGGAGGGAGACACCCCTGTAGCACATGTCCAATAGAGGTCTGGCCAACAAGGAACAAAGGTCGAGAGGGACACATGGATGGCATGGACGCATGGGGAGGGAGAGAGGGTGTGTTTGTGATAGAGAGATCCCATGGAGATCGTGAGGGGACTATATGGGTGGGAGATCGAGGGAGTGCGTGCGCGATAGAAAGATGCCCCGAGAGAAATCGAGATAGACCATGCACATGTTTGTGATGGAGACTAAGATTAGCTAGTCATATACATATAGGGGGGACTGCGTGTGCCTACAATTGAGTGAGAGACCATCATACTTGGCTATCTGGGCATGAGATTGTGTGTGTGTGCGCGTGTGAGATGGAGAGAGAACAAGGGGGAGAGATAGAGTTTTAGATGGTCCTATCGAGTGCGAGTGAGATATGCATGTGTATGTGTGACCCAGGTGGATGGAGAATTTGAGAGAGGGGGGAAGAGCTCCGAGACGATATTGTGGTGCGTGAGAGAGTTACGGGCAAAGAGCCAAGGAATTTGTGTGCGTACGATGAGTGCACCCAAGATATCTAGCTTGGACTAGCTAGAGTATCATACATAGTGTGCGAGAGAGACCTATAGATGGTGTATTTATGCATGCGAACTACAAAGACCCCCCCCCCTACACACACACACACACACAGAGAGAGAGAGAGAGAGAGGGGAGATATGGAGAGAAAGGCAGAGGGACCAGCAAGGTTTTTGTGTCGGATGCGTGCGAAAGAATTGAAGATTGTCGGCGAGAGAGAGAGAGAACATGAGTCCGGGAGAGGGGAGGTCGTGTTTTATGCACCAAAGACTGATATAAACCATGTTTCGATATAAACTTGCATTCAAATATTTAAATTAGAGAACATGTTGTCTGCAATCCACACATGAACGGATATATGCATATATCAAACAAGTTCATTAATTTGACTTTCAACATGTTCATGGAGTACTATAATACTGTACAACATGCTACTCGATTGAGGTGTTCAATTTTGGATTTAGTTCACTATTTTGACCTACTGAACGAGCTATTTTATTGAATCGAGATATTTCATTTTGGGTTTGATTCGTGTTTTTGAGTGGGTCAACTATTTGTCATATAGTAAATCGCTAGCAACGAGCATGCAAAAACACATTACTCCCGAGCATCATCTCTTCATCTAAAAAAGAAGTGGCAAGCTAATATTTCAAAATTTGATCCGAATCGACTTGGTAAGGTAGACGTGGATGCTCGTTCTCCCAAAATTTGAATGAACCGTTAAACATCCTCTTTGCTCGGTGGAATTCGCCCGAGAAAATAAATGGGAGACGCGAAATTACCGTCCTATGTGGGGCACACATCAATTGGCCAGTTGTACATCAAGGATAGGTTCGTAACTTCATCCAAGCGCACCTTCTCCTCGCCCGAAATGACATGTGCCGAATAATTCATAAACCATGGTCGGCAAAACACGCTCTCCTCTCCCGAAATAGCTCGCGCCCACTATTTCAAAACACGCTCTCCTCGCCCGAAATCGCTCGCGCCCACTATAGTTCAAAACACGCCCTCCTCGCCCAAAATCGCTCCCGCCCATTATTTGGGGAGAAGCAAAGTTACTCTACTATCCTCGACCATCAGTACACAGACCCAAACCGAGAAGCCTATAGGCAAGGGTAGAACTGTAACTCCCCCTCACATTTTAGACAAATGCGTCCATAAGACATGGTTCCACTCCCCTCCCAATCCCCCCCCCCCCGCGCCCGCTCGCCCCCATTCATACCTCGTGGGCGCTGAATCACCTTCTCCCCAGGAAGCTCTCTTCTCCCGAGCCGTGAAACCTCAGCCCCACCTTCATGGCGCCCCCCACCGCACCAATTTCACAGCCGCCCTCCTCCCTAATGCCGGAGACACTGTCCATTTGCCGTCGTGCACTGGGCCGTGTGCCTCTTACTCCATGCTGCTGGTGCTGCCTCAACGACGGCCGCGTGAACCGTACCGGAGCCGATTCACCCCCGCCGTTGTTCACGGCGCCAGAGCGGCTCCAACTTTGGTTCTGTCCAGAGTCCTGGCACTGCTTCTGCGTAGCCGTCGACCGTCGCGACATCGCTCTTTCCCTACCGCCGGTCGCCACCGCAACCGCGCCGGCCTCACCGACTCTGCAGCTGGACCTGCCTACTTCACCATTCCAGTAGATAGGTCGCACCCTCATCTCAAATCACTTTATTTAGGCGTCAGTTGTCTGAACAAGCATTCACGTCTAGGAGTACAGCACACGCCACCACCACGACATCCATCTGACACCATATTATTTCTTGGAGTCTGTGCTAGAGCAATCTCTTCAACCTCGTCGCTTCTCTAACTTCAGCCATTGCGCAACGGGCGAGGTGGGGGTTTGCCGATAGTCGGTTTCCTTAACTGCGGTCCCACTTGTAAGGCCAACTCCAACGCACGACCCCAAACGGACCTCCGTTTTGCACGAACTCCAATGATAATTTTAACTAGAAAAGCAAGACCAAAGAAAACAAGAACCACAAGAATACATTTTACTACTCCTGTAAGTTGGATTAGTGCCTTCTCGATGCATTCATTGTTGATCTGCGGAGGCTCGATCTTGCGTGCTTCTTTCTTCTTCGAGTGTAAATAAGTAGACGTTGCTTCCTCGCATCTAGTCTCATGTCTAGCCTCTATTCTAGTAGGAGTATCAACAAGTACACTAATCTCATCTCTAGCCTCTGTGCTAGCTAAAAGTGATAGAACATCTACTAAATTGCGCTCTATCAATATATGGATGTACTCTTCTTCCCAATACAAAAACTTGCGTCCATTCTACTCCCTCCGTTGCACAATACATGCCTTCTATTTGTCAAAATATATATGTATCTAGACATGTTTTAGTATATAGGTACATCCATTTTTGGACAAATGGAAGTCAAGTATTTTGGAACGGAGGGAGTACACAATTAAAATTTTAAGTTAGCACTAGTCTAATCCGAGAGCACAACCGAAGATTTGGTCGGGTTCTTCCTCCTTTTGCCGACACATGGGACATCCAGCATCCAGGTCGTGTCATGAAAGAAAATAGAGTGGTAGTTGAAGCCACGAGATGTGCATCTTGGGTTAAACTGTAAATAGAAGCTTACTACTCTTGAGTAACTCCAAAAGCGGCCACAGAGATCTTTATTGGATTTGTTTTTCATCACCAGCACGTCGAGGTGAAAGATGTGCAGGTTCAGTGGGTCCTCTTGCGTTTTCACTGACATATGGGGCCGCATGTGAGCAAACAGATGATGGGCTCCGCGCATCCGCTGGCTGGCTGAGAAGAGAGATAGAGGAGGGCTGAGCATGGACTGCAGGAAATTTGTTTTACGTACCTCGATATAGGCTCGATATAGTGGGGTGGCATGGGCCATAACTAGCATTCACGTCTAGCAGTACGGCACACGCCACCCACACGAGTCCCATCCGACACCAATTATCTTGGAGTCCATGCTACAGCCATCTCTTCTCCCTCTAGTTTTCTCAGCCATCGCGCGGTGGGCGGGGTGGGGGTTTGCCGATAGTCGGTTTGCTCAACTGCGGTCCCACTTGTAAGTGAAAATGCAACACCGCACGCATTCCCGCTTGAGCGGAGTGTCGGACCAACCGTGTGGGAGTGCGCCGCGAACACGGCAGGCTTTTCCTTTTGAACTCGTAACTTGTAAAATTTGGTTCTGCTCCATGGCGCGACCGATAGATAGAAAATAACGATTTTGCCTAGAGTAATGAGAAGTTTGGTTCTGGCATCGTTCATGCATGGAGTACGTACAAAAATTATGAAGTTGATGCGAAAGGTAAGATAATTAATGTAGTATCATATACTACTACATGGATTTTACGGAAAGGTAAAAATACATACGGATCCATCAACGACATCCTCACGCCCTAGTGCGCCGGGTCACCAACCGACGTGTGAGGAGCAGCGGCGTTGGCGGCGAGCTCAACGTGCTTCTGAACAGTGCCGTCCAAGGTTGCCCTGCGGTCCAGGAAGGCCAGCGTCCTATCGTCCTCCTCTTGCATGTAGTAGTCTTTGTGGACGATTTGCGCGTAGACGTGGGTGATTATGTCGATGGTGTCTTGCCGCGCCAGGCGCTGCTCGGCGAGCGCGACCTCGAGGTGGACATTCTCTGGCACGATGGCCAGCAGTCGCAGGGCCACCAGTGCGTCAAAGAGGTTGTCACCATAGTGGCTGTTGAGGGTGGCGGGCATCGCAGAGCCTGGGCGTGTCGGCTGGAGGCTTACGTCAAAGTCGTCCGCAAGCTTCTTGATGACGATGAACTTGCCGAGGAAACCGACGAGGACCTCGTCGAACAAGGAGACGAAGCTGTCGTCCAAGCGGCCCCTCACCCTGGCGGCCTCAAGCAATACTACCTGGAGACGTTCCTCGGTGACGGGCCGCAGGCCGGTGTCGTGGACCATCTGGCACAGCCGGCTGATGCTCTCACTCATCGCCTCCATGGGTCTAGCTTAGCTTATAGTCAACTGATCTTGCGATTCGAGTGATCACTCTTGCCCTTGGTTAGCGTGCGTAGGTGCGTAGGATTTCATACTACTCCTCGGCCCTCTACTGCACCTGCCTTTGGCTGTATCATAGGTGGGCCAGCCACCCCCTGGTCCCACGTGTCGTTCACCCAAAGGTAGTTGCCATAAGTCAATGAAGCTGCGTCCCCCTCCGTGCCGGTGCAGTATAGTCATCTCACCGGACCTCTAGTTGGGGCCAAACGAGAGAAGTTTGATGTTTACTGGTTTATTGGTCCCCTTTGCATTTTGCGCCAAGTTTTAACCTTTGATTTAACTAATAAAATGTTAATGCATGTCAACAAAAATGTTGTGTAAGTCACCTTACAAAAACCAAATAATCCCAAAATACTTAGGCACGGGGCATTAACTCTCTCCTTGTTTCTTATTTCGTGACATATCAACCAATAAGAGATGTGGGCCATGCATACTTTCAATGACTTGAGACTACCAAACATGACATGCAGTGTTTAGTTCATTGCATGTAATCCTATTAGTACTCTAGTTAGCAAAAAACATTAAGTTCTCTCGCCGATAGGAATAAAACACCATGTATTTATTTACAGAGGGAGTAGTACATTTTTTGTGACATGCATTACTAGATATTGCTAGTCAAATACTAAAATCCAGATGGACGTGGGAGTACTCATAAATCCAGATGGTGGTGCTACTAGTACTAGTAGTAGTACTACCAATGTAGTAGTAGGAGTACTAGCACTGTACTAACCGTTGGTCAAATTATTACGTGCTGCTCCTCACAGTGAAGTGACAAGACCCTACGCCGGAGATGACACCTGAGTATAGGCGCCGTGTTCGGCATACCATAGTCAGCCTCACCATCTGCAGTCACTATCATCATGGCTGTAGAGCTAGCCTGCTTACAACTAGCCATGTTTGACATAATTTCCCGTGCGTAGATGCCCGTGCATTGCACGGAACACCAAGATTGGGGGTGGACGGCTCCGGCAGCGGCCATCGCGCCAGATTTTTCCACGGCCTTCTAGATGTGGTGGGGAGGAGATAAGGCTGATTGTGAGAGACAAGGAGTTGTTTGTAAATAGGGAACAAGTGCTGGCATATTTTTGCAAAAATGGAGAAGCTTGGTTTGAATGTGTGAGATCTAGATCCAACGGCTATTGGTGAAAGATGGGAGGCACAACATCATCACCAACTCAGGACCTGTTTGATTCGTAGGATTTGGAAAACGCAGGAATAGGACACGACAATATTACAAGTTTCAAACTGATATTACAAATGTTAGGAGTAATGCTACACCTACGAAGAGCGAATTACTAGGACGTTTACGTAAGAACTTTTGTTACTTTAGGTGGATGCAGCATTATCGTACAAACTAAAATCCACTGCCCTGACAAGTCACTAATGGGCAAATAAGTTTTCGAGTCTCTGGCCACTTGATGTTTCAAAAACAAATTCAGCTTCTGCGGAGACTTTTTCATTTAGGCTTAGATGATTGCGGTGATCAGCACGCCATTCATTGTTGAGCCAGAGAACGCCAAACCTCATTACCTTGAGGACACTTGCCTCCAGAACAAAGAACCTAGCCAATTTAATCTCAGATGTGCTGCCTCGGTAGTCGATCAAATCAATTTCTATAAGATGGAGATCAAGGCATTCGATGAGATTGTTATAGTGCAGCACATTTTTCACTTTCAGGTCTTTTTTTATCTGCAAAAGAAGAGAACATATTAGAGCAGCTGGCTGCATAAGATTGTCGTGTCATCAAGAGGTACCAATATCATTCACTCATACGGTAGGGTTGGCTAGCTAGTGATATTTTTTCAATCTCTCTCTCTCTCTCTCTCTCTCTCTCTCTCTCTCTCTGTTTCCTCTCATTTAACTAGGAGCACATGAAGAGCTTGGGCATTTGTTGCCTTCCACTATGTGGCCGATGCCATATTTCGCAAAAGTATGCCACACTATACGCATCGATGTCAAATCAAAAGATTTTGGCACCGCTCTCGCGATGTGAGAGAGTTGGCACCGCTGTGCACACAAACCCACATGTATAAACAAATCAATCAAACCAACTACACCAGCCTCTCACTCTCCCAAACAAGTGTTTTTTTATTGCCTCAGTCCTCTCTCTCTCCCACGCAGTATTTTTCATTGCGTGAGTTAATTTGGCACCGGAGCAAAGTAGGTGATCCAGATTGGGGCACCAGGTGAGCAATGGAGGGGCATCGATGCCAAGTGCATCACAAGTGAATTTGGCACATGTTTTGGCCTACATAGCTCACTTTTGTACTCCCTCCGTCCCAAAATTCTTGTCTTAAATTTGTCTAAATACGGATGTATCTAGTTACATTTTATTGTTATATACATCCGTATCTAAACAAATGTAAGACAAGAATTTTGGGATGGAGGGAATACTACCTCGTATTTAGTATAAAATTTTGACCATAGATTTACCTAAGAAAATGCCAATGCATGTCACTAAAAATTACACCATTTGAAATTATGTTCAAATATGAATCCAACGATATAGTTCTTAGTGACATGCATTAAAATTTTGTCAGTTAAATCTATGGTCAAATTTTGATACTACAAAATTGGAAGAGTAAACCAGGACAGAGGTAGTACTTGCTCTTAGGGTAACCATAGAGTTACTGGAGTAGTCTAAGTTACTTTCCACTATGACTAGCCTAGGCTACTATAGTAGTACAACATAAAAACGATGCAGGTGATCACGTGAGAAAAAATACTAAAAACATTTCTTTCGGTGCAGTGCGTAGATGCAGTTTTGAACACTACACTTGTCATCGTAATTTGGGAAAATTACGAAAAAATTGAGCTACGTTGTGATTACCGTTTACTTATAGGAAAGAAGTTTCACCTCAATGAGTAGCTTCTCCGTGCATGGAAAGCATGTAAGGAATCCAACAACTTGATCCAGATTGGGGCCGATAGATTTTAGTGCTAAGATCTTCACTGTGCGCATGGACTGGGTCAAGCTTGTGGGAATTATTTTCTAGAAGATGGTCGTAAATACATCAAGAAGAAATTTAAAAATGTGAATTTCAAGAAGACGGAGAAGAAGATGAGTGTTGTACCTGAACGATTATGGATTCAATAAAAAGTTCGGAGAATTTGGCAGACGAGTACACCAACGCTGTCAATTTCGGCGCGTCAATGACCCTGATTTTCGTTGGACCTTCTAGATCCGATACAAGCAATCTCTCAAGGAAAGGCGCATTCTCAATGACCATAACATGGAACAGCTGGAATAATCTCTTCCCAATTGATGTCTTGTTGCGAGGCCAGCAAGACACATAAATCCATTGGAGATTCATCAAGGTGATGTGGAGGCTAATGAAACCGTGGATCTGCTCAAGACGAAGGTACTCGAGCGTAGTACAGCTGCGGAGCAGGTGCTCCATAGCCTTCTTTGAGATGACAACATCGAAGAGGTCGAGCTGCTTGAGTTGAGGGAGAATAAGGGCGGGCGCGACATTAATCTGGGGAAGATAGCAGGAGCTAAACTGGCGTGGCGTAGCGTTGGCGTGAGGCGGAGCGCGGACGGCGGCAGAGAGCGACATCGTCCAGCTTCAAAGCTGAGCTCCTGGAGCTGATCTAGGGCGGGGGATAAGAACCACTCATCAAACTTGGGTTGGACCTTGCAGTTGGTACTGAACATGCGGATGTCAAGGTGTCTGGCTGGCCCAGGGTGCGATGAAAGGATCTTGGAGATTGCGGCCATGCGTTTGCAATCCTCGTCGCAGAGGCAACTGTCAATGGTGAGGTTGAGGGGGACGCAACGCCAGAGGGGGCGCCACCGCCGGGAGAGCAGGGCGGTCCGCATGGCAGATTTTGTGGGGAGGAGGCCGATGATGACGAGCAGCATGTCGTCGGGGAGGCTGCTGATGAAGTCCAGACTCGCCGGATGCGCTTTTGGCTCGAGCCGCCTCCGCTTGTTGGCTGCCTCGCCGTCCATCTCAACCGGCGGCGACGCCGGTGTACACGTGTGCTGGTGTGTGTTGTGTGCTGGGTGTGCACGAGTGCGTCCTTCTGTGCATGCTGCCTCGCAGTGGCGAATTGTGCACGAGTGCATCCTTCGCACGCAAGAAGTTTGTCCTCAATGCACCCTCAATTTACTAGCGTGCGGGGTGCTACCCCGAGTGGTTTCAACTTTGTTTACTTCACCGTGTGTCAGATGGGCCTCTAGTTTACTTATTTTCACCCACTGCCACATGGGCCACCACACGAAGATACAGAACATGAGCTGACAAGGCAGCATGTGGATTGGTTGACTGGTCAACTAAACAATATACGGAGTGCTACGCCTTGAGCTTGCGTTGGTTTTCCCGTAGAGGAAGGGATGATGCAGCAGAGTAGCGTAAGTATTTCCCTCAGTTTTTGAGAACCAAGGTATCAATCCAGTAGGAGCCCACGCTCAAAGTCCCTCATACCTGCACAAAGCGATAGCTACTCGCAACCAACGCGACTAGGGGTTGTCAAGCCCTTCACGGTCACTTACGAGAGTGAGATCTGATAGATAGAATATTTTTGGTATTTTTGATATAAAGATGCAAAGTAAAAAGTAAAAGCAAAGTAAATAGCAAAACAATATAAAAGTGATGGAGATTGATATGATGAGAATAGACCCGGGGGCCATAGGTTTCACTAGTGGCTTCTCTCAAGAGCATAAGTATTCTACGGTGGGTGAACAAATTACTGTTGAGCAATTGATAGAATTGAGCATAATTATGAGAATATCTAGGCATGATCATGTATATAGGCATCACGTCCGTGACAAGTAGATCGAAACGATTCTGCATCTACTACTATTACTCCACTCATCGACCGCTATCCAGCATGCATCTAGAGTATTAAATTAAAAACAGAGTAACGCCTTAAGCAAGATGACATGATGTAGAGAGATAAGTTCATGCAATATGAAATAAACCCCATCTTGTTATCCTCGATGGCAACGATACAATACGTGCCTTGCTGCCCCTTCTGTCACTGGGTAAGGACACTGCAAGATCGAACCCAAAGCTAAGCACTTATCCCATGGCAAGAACTACCAATCTAGTTGGCCAAACCAAACGGATAATTCGAAGAGACTTGCAAAGATAACCAATCATGCATAAAAGAATTCAGAGAAGATTCAAATATTATTCATAGATAGACTTGATCATAAACCCACAATTCATTGGTCTCAACAAACACACCGCAAAAAGAAGATTACATCGAATATATCTCCACGAGAGAGGGGGAGAACTTTGTATTGAGATTCAAAGAGAGAGAAGAAGTCATCTAGCTACTAACTATGGACCCCGAAGGTCTGAGGTAAACTACTCACACTTCATCGGAGGGGCTAGGATGATGTAGAAGCCCTCCGTGATGACGGCCCTCTTCCGGCGGAGCTCCGGAACAGGCACCAAGATGGGATCTTGTGGATACAGAAAGTTGCGGCGGTGGAATTAGGTTTTTGGCTCCCGTTCTGATCGTTTGGGGGTACGTGTGTATATATAGGAGGAAGGAGTACGTCGGTGGAGCACCGAGGGGCCCACGAGGCAAGGGGTGTGCCCCGCACCCTTGTGACCACCTCTTTGATCCCTTGAAGTAGGGTCCAAGTCTCCTGGATCACGTTCGGTGAGAAAATCACGTTTCCGAAGATTTTATTCCGTTTGGACTCCGTTTGATATTCCGTTTATGCGAAACACTGAAAGAGGCAAAAAACAGCAATTCTGGGCTGGGCCTCCGGTTAATAGGTTAGTCCCAAAAGTAATATAAAAGTGGAAAATAAAGCCCAATATAGTCCAAAACAGTAGATAATATAGCATGGAGTAATCAAAAATTATAGATATGTTGGAGACGTATCACAGAGCTATACGCTGACACAGTGAGCGTATAATCCGTCGGTATAGAGAGTTTGAGTGAGAGGGGAGGCCTGTGAGAGATAGCAGAGAGAGAGAGAGAGAAAGAGCTACTCCCTCTGTTCGATAATGTAGTTCCAACATTTTTTTTAAATCAAACTTTTGAAACTTTGACCAAGTTTATAAAGAAAATACTTATATCTACAATACCAAAGATAAATGATAGTATGAAGTAAGTACATGTTGTGATGAATCTAATGATCGTTCCAGATGTAAATGTTTTTCTCCACATATACCTGGTCAAACTTTTCTGAGGTTTGACTTTTCAAAACATCCATATGCTTATGGGCGTGACAGAGTCCCTAACTAGAGAGAGAGAGAGTGAGTGAGTGAAAAAATTGTGTGTGCGTGTGTGAAAGAGACATGGACAACACACGATAAAAGTAGAGAAAAAGCGTGCGTGTCTTATGCAAACATATCACACATGCATTTTCGACAACGGAGGCAAGGTGAGGAGATAGTGTGTGGTTGTTTGGAACCGGGAGAGCAAGACCCCTAGCACGTGGCCAAGAGGGGTCTGACAAACAAGGGAGAGAGGTCGAGAGAGACGTACGGAGAAAATGCAGACATGGGGACGAGAGAGTGTATGTTTGTCATAGAGAGATCCCCTGGAGATCGTGATGGGACTACATGGGTGGGAGATCGAGTGACAAGGTGTGTGCACGATAGAAGATGCCCCGAGAGATATCGAGATAGACTATGGATGGAAAGACACAATACGTGTGTTCCTGATGGCTAGTAAGAGATAATCATACTTAGGAGGGGGGAGTGCTTGCGCCTATGATGGAGTGAGGGATTATGGTACTTAGGGGGGTGCCTGTCACATGGAGAGACAACAAGGGCGGAGAGTGTTGGATGGTTCTATATGTATAGCGTGAGCGAGACATGTGTATGTGTGAACCAGGGAGATATAAGGCCAGTTTGGCTTGCGTCCTGAGCATCTTTTGCCTGGCCTGGGGTTGTGGCTGGATTTCATGCACGCTTGTTTGGTTGCTACCCTGTGAAAAAGAAAGCCCACCTGGCCTGGGTTCCCTTGCACTTTAATTAGCCTGGCTGAACTCCAGACACTGCAAGTAGCCTGGCCCAGGCGATCGATTTCGAACGCCTGGCCGTGCCTGGTCATGTGCCCACGAGGCTAACAACAACATGGATGGATATTATCATTAAATAATTGATGCATGGATAGATTGATGGGATGTTGATGCTTTGCCTGGCCCAGGCATGAACCAAACGCTTCAGCACCACACAAGCCTGGCCAGGCAGAAATATTTTACATCTCACGTCCACACCAGGCAGTACCAGCCATCAAGGCATGAGGGTCAGGTCACGAACCAAACTGACCAATAAAGTTTGAGAGAGATTGAGAAGCCCCGATAAGGCTGAGTGGTGCGTCAGATAGCTGAGAGGGGGAAAGAGATATTTCATCCACTCGATAATATAGTGCATGTAAATTTTTTAGAAGTCAAACTTTGGAAACTTTGATCAAGTTTACGCAAATGTTATTTATATCTACAATACCAAAGATACATCATACAAAACTACATCTCATGGTAAATCTAATGGTATATGTTTGCCATACTAGATGTAATTCTTTTTCTCCACATACATGGTCAAACTTTGTGATGTTTGACTTTTCAATAAATCTATATGCTATGGACCGAGGAGAGTGCCTCAATCGAGACAAATCAAGTGCGTGTGAAGGAGAATGAGTAAGTGTGCAAAAAGTGTATGTGTGTGAAAGAGAAAGTGACAACAAATGATAAATTAGAGAGAGTGTGTGTTTTTGTTTCTTATGCGAACATATCACGCATGCATCTCCGAGATGGAAAAGCGAGGCAAGGAGATACACGAAGATAGCTAATGTGTGATTGTTTGCAACGGAGGGAGACACCCCTGTAGCACATGTCCAATAGAGGTCTGGCCAACAAGGAACAAAGGTCGAGAGGGACACATGGATGGCATGGACGCATGGGGAGGGAGAGAGGGTGTGTTTGTGATAGAGAGATCCCATCGAGATCGTGAGGGGACTATATGGGTGGGAGATCGAGGGAGTGCGTGCGCGATAGAAAGATGCCCCGAGAGAAATCGAGATAGACCATGCACATGTTTGTGATGGAGACTAAGATTAGCTAGTCATATACATATAGGGGGGACTGCGTGTGCCTACAATTGAGTGAGAGACCATCATACTTGGCTATCTGGGCATGAGATTGTGTGTGTGTGCGCGTGTGAGATGGAGAGAGAACAAGGGGGAGAGATAGAGTTTTAGATGGTCCTATCGAGTGCGAGTGAGATATGCATGTGTATGTGTGACCCAGGTGGATGGAGAATTTGAGAGAGGGGGGAAGAGCTCCCAGACGATATTGTGGTGCGTGAGAGAGTTACGGGCAAAGAGCCAAGGAATTTGTGTGCGTACGATGAGTGCACCCAAGATATCTAGCTTGGACTAGCTAGAGTATCATACATAGTGTGCGAGAGAGACCTATAGATGGTGTATTTATGCATGCGAACTACAAAGACCGAGAGAGAGAGAGAGGGGAGATATGGAGAGAAAGGCAGAGGGACCAGCAAGGTTTTTGTGTCGGATGCGTGCGAAAGAATTGAAGATTGTCGGCGAGAGAGAGAGAACATGAGTCCGGGAGAGGGGAGGTCGTGTTTTATGCACCAAAGACTGATATAAACCATGTTTCGATATAAACTTGCATTCAAATATTTAAATTAGAGAACATGTTGTCTGCAATCCACACATGAACGGATATATGCATATATCAAACAAGTTCATTAATTTGACTTTCAACATGTTCATGGAGTACTATAATACTGTACAACATGCTACTCGATTGAGGTGTTCAATTTTGGATTTAGTTCACTATTTTGACCTACTGAACGAGCTATTTTATTGAATCGAGATATTTCATTTTGGGTTTGATTCGTGTTTTTGAGTGGGTCAACTATTTGTCATATAGTAAATCGCTAGCAACGAGCATGCAAAAACACATTACTCCCGAGCATCATCTCTTCATCTAAAAAAGAAGTGGCAAGCTAATATTTCAAAATTTGATCCGAATCGACTTGGTAAGGTAGACGTGGATGCTCGTTCTCCCAAAATTTGAATGAACCGTTAAACATCCTCTTTGCTCGGTGGAATTCGCCCGAGCAAATAAATGGGAGACGCGAAATTACCGTCCTATGTGGGGCACGCATCAATTGGCCAGTTGTACATCAAGGATAGGTTCGTAACTTCATCCAAGCGCACCTTCTCCTCGCCCGAAATGACATGTGCCGAATAATTCATAAACCATGGTCGGCAAAACACGCTCTCCTCTCCCGAAATAGCTCGGGCCCACTATTTCAAAACACGCTCTCCTCGCCCGAAATCGCTCGCGCCCACTATAGTTCAAAACACGCCCTCCTCGCCCAAAATCGCTCCCGCCCATTATTTGGGGAGAAGCAAAGTTACTCTACTATCCCCGACCATCAGTACACAGACCCAAACCGAGAAGCCTATAGGCAAGGGTAGAACTGTAACTCCCCCTCACATTTTAGACAAATGCGTCCGTAAGACATGGTTCCACTCCCCTCCCAATCCCCCCCCCCCCCCCCGCGCCCGCTCGCCCCCATTCATACCTCGTGGGCGCCGAATCACCTTCTCCCCAGGAAGCTCTCTTCTCCCGAGCCGTGAAACCTCAGCCCCACCTTCATGGCGCCCCCCACCGCACCAATTTCACAGCCGCCCTCCTCCCTAATGCCGGAGACACTGTCCATTTGCCGTCGTGCACTGGGCCGTGTGCCTCTTACTCCATGCTGCTGGTGCTGCCTCAACGACGGCCGCGTGAACCGTACCGGAGCCGATTCACCCCCGCCGTTGTTCACGGCGCCAGAGCGGCTCCAACTTCGGTTCTGTCCAGAGTCCTGGCACTGCTTCTGCGTAGCCGTCGACCGTCGCGACATCGCTCTTTCCCTACCGCCGGTCGCCACCGCAACCGCGCCGGCCTCACCGACTCTGCAGCTGGACCTGCCTACTTCACCATTCCAGTAGATAGGTCGCACCCTCATCTCAAATCACTTTATTTAGGCGTCGGTTGTCTGAATTTTTATTCTGGGCCAATCGATTCCCAATGGGAAGCAGCACCCCACGAGGCGGCGGAGCTCCTAGGCTGCCGGTTGGTTGGTGTCTAACGTAAGACTGCAGGGCCGCAAGTTCGCCGCGGAAGCAGCGCTTAGATGGCTATCTTTTAGAGTTGCATGGGTTGAAGGTACTGCCGCCGCCGGATCTGGATGACGGGGAGTCTTTGTGGATTGGCCTGGGGGCGGCGCAACCATGGCAGTGCGGTGGGGCGGGGAGCAGGGTTTTGGCCGGGGCCACGGACGGCGGAGGCAGGCTGCTCTGCCGTTGGTCGCTGGCTCTTCGGGGAAGATTCCGAACAATGTCAGCCGAGAGGCACAACACGGCCAGCCATCCAGCGTAGATCGGACAGTACCAAAATAAAATAAAATCATGTGACCCCAATTTAGTCTTCAGTCAACAGACGTGTGACCACTCTTGTACCTTTCTGTTAATCTCTTAGTGTATTTCTTCAGATCAAAGAGATATGTCGTTCTTAACATTATGCGTTATCTGCATCTTCAGACACACCGTCTTCCGACTCACCGCAGCTGCTCCAACAAGGGAAGCATACACCAGAAGGGAGCTATAGTCCCCACTCAACAGTTCCCTGCATTGAATGCGCGTGCCCGACATGGACAGCCACAACAACTGCAGGGCCATTGACAAGTCAGCACATGATGCTCACTCCTATGGATGGCGGCCAGATAGGTTGTACCCTCATTTATGGCTTTGTTATTCATCCAAACATGGAAAATAGATCATCACATTTCACTGTATCTTCATGCTGATCTCTTACGGGTCTTGTTCAGGAGTTAACGTTGTTCCATAGTTCAGCTAAGATACTTGTTCTTTAGGTAACGTTGTTCCATAGTTATCATCCATCAGCCAATGCTATCCCACAGGCTGGTGATTATAGTATTATACCACTTCTAGTATTACCTATGTTGTTCTTTAATACTTTTGTGTGCCATCTAGTTAATCTCGAGTACAAACAATACATATTCTGTAGCTTTCATCTGTGTTCTCCCTTTAGTTTATGAGACCTGTTGCTGCTAGTTAACCCCAGTCCTACTATTTATGTCGTCTCCTACAGGCACTCATTACATAAATCTAACTACTAGTTGTCTTCCATGCATGTCAGATATAATTGCACACACTGATATATCCACAAGAACCTCACGAAGCAATGTAAAGGCCAATAAACTTGATGTCAATGATACCCAATATGATGGAACATGTAAGGGCAGTTCTTCAGAAGACTTGCAGAAAGATGATGAATCCTCTTCACCCCACAAGGTCCTTGCTCTAACTTGGCCTGTGATATGGGTACAACATGCATATAATGTCCTGGAGTGTATCTACTCTGTTGCAATGCCATGTGCTTAGCATGCTGATCATGCATGTAAATATGTCATGCCTTCCTGTTTTTCAGTACCTATTCCATTCATGATAACATGTTTTCAAATTCAAGTGCTGTCATTCTACTCTATCGCAATGTCATCTGCTTAATTTGGACATCATGCTTCTGAATATCTTATGCATTGTTATTCATCAGTATGTACTTCATTTGTCTACCATACCATGTTTTTTTACATTGAAGTGTTGTTCTAGTGCTCTGTTGCAATGCCATCTTATTTTCCCAACCATGCACGTGTATGTTGCCTTAGTTATTTCTGTATGTATTCCGCTAGCATACAGTTTTACATTCAACTAGTGTTTTTTTTGCTGTGTTGTCCTGTCGTATCCCTAGCTCTTGCACCATACTCCCTTCGTCCGGATTACATGTTGCCGGAATGGATAAAAAAAGATGTATCTAGAACTGAAATACGCCTAGACCCATCCATTTTTTTTGGATGGAGGGAATACATGTCAATATGTCATGTCTTTCTATTCTTCAGTACCTATTCCATCTCTCTGTTGTCGCATGTTTTATAATTAAAGCACCATTCTTCTATACAAGGCATGCAAGGGGAAGACGACTATGTTAGAATCTGAAGGGTTACAAACAAGGCCTTTGCAAAAGATCCAAACGCCAGAAGATAATAAACCAACTCCAATTTTTATAGATACTGCTCCAGCACAGAGAAACCCAACTCCTACTGATAATAAGCAGATTCCAGTGGCCAAAGAACTAGTCCGCTCCAGTCCAGCAAAAATATGTCAACTCAATTCTAAGAAGCGTGTGCGTATCCTTGCATCATGAAATTTTATAGCATGCTGATCATATTTTCTACATGTTTCTTACCCATCTCTCTTTTAGAAAATAAGCTTAACAGGTAGAAGAATTTCTGCAATGGTATCATTTATGAGGAAAGATTCTTGCAGGAATTCTCTGTGCTCCAATGTAGATGTAAGTACCTGTTGTATATCACTATATTTTTACATCAGCATGTATTTTGTTAATCGGCGTGAATCCAACCTTTATCTGATCTAAATTTAGTTGTAGCAAAATGTATGATTAAAGGCCACAATGTTGATTTTTGCAAGGAAAACTGCCTGGTAGTTTTGCATCCTGAGCTGCATGAGTGTACTATCTCATATCAGTGGGTTTGAATACTTTGGTTCTGCAGTGGGTTTTTCAGTGTTTTTTTACTGTGTTGTCCTGTCGTATCCCTAGCTCTTACATCATACTCCCTCCGTCCGGATTAAATGTCGCAGAAATGGATAAAACTGGATGTATCTAGAACTGAAATACGCCTAGACCCATCCATTTATTTCCGGATGGAGGGAATACATGTCAATATGTCATGCCTTTCTATTCTTCAGTACCTATTCCATCTCTGTTGTAGCATGTTTTATAACTGAATCACCATTCTTCTATATAAGGCATGCAAGGGGAAGACGGCTATGTTAGAATCTGAAGGGTTACAAACCAGGTCTTTGCAAAAGATCCAAATGCCAGGAGATAATAAACCAACTCCATTTTTCATAGATACTGCTCCAGCACAGAGAAACCCAACTCCCACTGATAATAAGCAGATTCCAGTGGCCAAAGAACTAGTCCGCTCCAGTCCAGCAAAAGAATGTCAACTCCATTCTAAGAAGCGTGTGCGTATCCTCGCATCATGAAATTTTATAGCATTCTGATCATATTTTCTACATGTTTCTTACCCATCTCTCTTTTAGAAAATAAGGTTAAACGATACAAGACTTCCTCCATTGGGATCGTATTCGAGGAAAATATCTTGCGGGAATTCTCTGTGCTCCAATGCTGATGTAAGTACCTGTTGTATATCACTATATTTTTACATCAGCATGTATTTTGTTAATCGGCGTGAATCTAACATTTATCTGATCTAAAATTAGTTGTAGCAAAATGTTAAAGGCGCCAATGTTGATTTTTGTAAGGAAAATTGCCTGGTAGTTTTGCATACTGAGCTGCATGAATGTACTATCTCATATCACGCACATTACTGAATTGTAGTGCTTCTCTGGTTGCCCATTCATTCATTGTGTCAATGTTGCTTTCGTATTACCTTACCTGGCTGATGATAGCTATGCCATATTGTGTTAATTTGGTGTAGGCTAGTTGCCCAAATGTTCGTTGTGTCAATGTTGCTTTCCTATTATCTGACTTGGCCAATGATAGCAATGCTAGTGTATTAATTTTATGCAGGCTGCTGAAGATAAGAAGACAAACTCTGAAAACAGCAAGGCAACCCCATTGTTTCTTTTTAGTAAATCTAGGCCAGGTAATATGGCAATAACTCATGATTAATTTGTTTGATTCTCGTCCTAATTTATGTTATGATGCAGTGGTCGAGACACTTTCCACTATCAATAATACAAACCTGCCAATATCGCCATCTGAATCTGTTCAGTATCCTCTGTCTCGAATGCAACGGAATAAATGTATGTTTGTGAACCAATTAATGGCTGAAGCAATGATGGAAATGATGGATGAATCAGAGGTGCAGAGGCATGCGATACAACAACTGGTCAATGTTTTCAGAGACAGTGTAGCAAAGCAGCAAGAACTTGCCCACATGCTTATGGGTGTCATCTGTGCTGAGGTTGCAGATTGTGACGTTGTAGATGGTTAGGTTCTGCTCATTTATTTGCACTGGCATCAATCTTTGATTGCCCAGTGGATGTAATTTCCTGTAATATATGCTAGATGTGCAACGTTATTCCCTGTATGTCGTACCTTTGCTTGATCGGTTTTGGTCTTGTGCATAATTGCTCGTCGTAATGGGCTCAAATTATCCAATTTGGCCTAAAGACATGAACGAACTTTAGTGGGCCCATTAAGTTAATGGGTCGTTACTAGGCTGAAAGTTAATGGTCGACCCTCTTACCTCCCGGGTCGTTAACAGGCCGACATCGAAGCGGGCAACAGGTGGCCCCAATTTATTTCACGGGCCGTTAACAGGCCGTTACTAAGTTTGGACTACATATGGCCCAACTATACTGTAGGCCTTTAGCGGGCCGAAAGAGACAACGGGCTTGTACTGGACCATGAAGAGCATGGGCCGCTAAGAGGCCGAAAGTCAGGTCGTATTGTAAACGGCCCAACTGTGTTGTGGGCCTTTAGCAGGCCGAAAGAGAAACCGGGCTGGTATTGGACCATGAAGGGCATGGGCCGTTAAAAGGCCAAAACTAAGGTCCGACTACAAATGGTCCAACTCATTTATGGTCCGTTAACAGGCCGAAAGGCACACAGGGCCGGGAATTGGCCCAACACTAAAATGAGTCGCTAAAAGGCCAAAACTCAGGTCCGACTACAAATGGCCCAACTGATTTATGGGTCGTCAACAGGCTGAAAGTGACACCAAGCCAGAAATTGGCCCAACACTTAAATGGGCCGCTAAAAGGCCGAAACTCAGATCCGACTACAAATGGCCCATCAGATTTATGGGCCGTCAACAGGCTGAAAGACACACCGGGCCGGAAATTAGCCCAACATTTAAATGGGTCACCAAAAGGCCGAAAGATGTACATCCTAAAAATTGGCCCATCCGTTAAATGGGCCGTTAACAGGCCGATATTGAGCCTAAATATATAGCGGGTTGTTAACGGGCTCGAACTGACGATGGGCTGCAATGGTGTCAAATCTTTAACGGGCCATTGACGGGCCGAATTGGCACATCTCGTATGGGCCGTGGGCTTAAATGGACCTGACACAAGTAGGCCTTATATGGGGCGGTCTGCTAATTTTTACTGGGCCGGCCTTTTTCACCGGAATGGGCCACTGTTGGGCCGTGCCACGTGTCGACCTATCATAGGCGCCTCATGTCCAATGAGTGGATGACATCTGTCCCAACGGTGAGGCAACACATGTTTCCTTCGGCCAATCAGGATTTTACATGTGGAAATTTCCCATTGGTCAAGGCTGTTAACGGGTTATCAGATCCAAAATCCGACCCGATAGCTTAACGGTGTTCCGTTACGGTGGATGCCACGTGTCGGCCACCCTTGACGAAAGCACTTCTGTGACGTGTGATTTATCGTCATGAAAGTGAACACTTCCGTGATGATAATTTTGGTAATGTCATGGAACACTTCTACGACAGCACAGGTCTGACTATCTTGATTCTGTCATAAAATCGTCATGGATGTACATGCATGACAAAAAACGCGACCTACTGTGACAAACATGTATCATCACGGAAGTGTATTTTTTTGTAATGAAGCTTATGTCCTATGGAGGTCGGTTGATGCTGATCAGTTCAGTACTAACTAATATGCCGATGTTCCTGTTATCTTTTTTCGAAGTACCTAAAGGGGTACGAAAGAGACTGGATTTTTATCGATCTCAATTTTTCTACCAATCGGATGATGTTAAGATGAAGTATTGATCGGCAAGATGGGATATTATCTGCCGACCCAACGATTAGGGGTTCTTGGCATTGAGAACCTGGAGATTAAAAATAAATGCCTTCTGAGTAAATGGCTATATAGGTTAATCGATAAAGACTGACAGTGTGTGGGCACAGCTTTTACGTAACAAATATTTACATTCGAAATCTCTAGCTCAAGTTACCGTTAGACCTAATGATTCACCATTTTGGAGGGGACTCATGAGGACAAAGGATTCATTCTTCCATAGGGCCAAATTCATTGTTGGTAATGGGACGATAACAAGATTTTGGGAGGATACGTGGTTAGGAGAGACGCCTCTAGCCTTACCATACCCCACCCTATACAATATTATACAATGTAAGGAGGATTATATGGCTACAATATTACATGCGGCGACCTTAAATATCCAGTTAGGGAGGTCTTTAGTAGGGGAGCGTTGGAGCTCCTGGCTATACTTGATGCGTAGGTTGATGGATGCTCAACTCTCCGACTAGTCTGATTCCTTTCACTAGAAGTTAACTGCCAGCAGAGTGTTTACGGTCAAATCTATGTATATGGATCTAATTAATTCCGACCCAATCCCGAGATCGATTCATATTTGGAAAGTCAAGGTTCCTTTGCGCATTAAAGTTTTCATGTGGTTTGTGCACAAGCAAGTGATCCTGACCAAAGATAATTTGCTTAAGCGACGTTGGGTAGGTAGTGCACGATGTTGTTTTTGTGATCAAGATGAAACAATACAACATCTTTTCATAGATTGCCCTCTTGCAAAATTACTTTGAGAACCATTCATATAGCCTTTAACATTACTCCTCCAGCTAGTATTGATGCGTTATTTGGAACGTGGCTAACTAGAGTAGAACATATGACTGCAGCTCGTATTTGGATCGGAATATGCGCGTTACTTTGGGCTATATAGAACTACAAGAACGATATGATCTTTAACAGAAAAAGCATCTTAAATTTCTTGTAGGTTATTTTAGAGCTACGGTATGGATCCACACGTGGTCGTTACTCATTCGAATGAACTTCAGGGAGCTTTTGATTACTGGATGCAACCATTGAAAAATGACAAGGTATCTTTAACCGGGTTGGATGGCGGTCTCATATAGGTGTTTAGTGATCTGATCCTATTATCCCGCCGGTTGTGGCTTTGATGTTATTTTGTTTTCTTTTATTATCATTTTTGCTGTACTGGATCATGAACTCTGTATTTTATTGGTACTTTTTAATAATATGGCCACCTGCATTTGTCAGATGCAAGAGGTTGGGATAAGCCTCATTTTTTCAAAAAAATAAAAAAATAGTGCCCCTCCTAATCCACTCGTCCGCAGAGATAAAGACACGTAGTGAATCCTACTGGAGGAGCAAGTACTTGTAATAAATTTCTGTATCCGTAGCGCAAATGCATTGGCCGCGGCCCTCGCGCGCCCATACGCTCCGGTCGCAGTCAGTTCACACACCAGTGAACCGGCCGGCCGTCCAGTCGCCGGCCGCGTGCGTGCCAGTAGCAGCAAAGTACTCCTTGACCTTGTACGTCGCCGTCAGCATTTATTTTTTATACCTACAACTACGCGTGTCGTACCACCGCAAGGCGGTTTGATTGGTTTCGTGGCCTGTATATACCTACGTACAAATCCACTGCAGAGGAGTCACGCTCATGCATGCATGCACACACACACATATGAACATGCATGCATGTGAGAGTGAGACCTGAGCGGCTCGCCGTGGAATCCGGCATGGCCGACCGGACGAATGAACGCCGGAAACACACGCACGCACGTGGGGCCTTCACCACGTAGTATAGATCCCGGCCTGTTCTGATCCAGTCCATTCCTCGGTCGACCCATCGTTCGTCTGCCCGTGCGTGCAGCTACTTCCTCCGTTTCAAATTACTCGTTGCAGAAATAAATATATCTAAAACTAAAATATATCTAGATACATTCATACCTGCGGCAAGTAATTCGGAACGAAGAGAGTAGCTAGCTAGATCAAGCTCAGCACGAAAGCTTTTCCCAACACCTCCGATGTAACGTGTGCGGTGCATGGGAGGTCTCTGGTCGATCGATGATTGGTGCTCGGTACAGTCGGCCATGCATTAACTCGGATGTCACGGTATCGGCAAGCTAGCATACGGTATCGACAAGCTAGACGTACGCGAGGTCGCCGTAAGTAATCATGTATCATCATCGTTACCAGCTAGCATGGCAGGGTCGGCGACGTTCAGATTATCAGATACCAAGCACCAGCTGCTAAACATGGTACTACGAGCATAATTGGTTTGCTATCAATATTTGGCTTGCCAAATGTTGGCACTGCCAACTATTGGCAATACCGAGACTTGCCAACTATTGGCAATTTTATGTGAGAGAGGCAAAACAACTCGTAGCCAACCAAGTAGTTGCCAATATTTGGCACAATGCCAAACATTGGCATGCCAATTTTTGGCAGCAAACCAATTATGCTCTACATAGTGGTAGCATCAGCGACGTGTTCATCGATCGTACAGTGGCGCGTGGCCGGCCGGCGGCCGTGCAGGCAGCGTGCAAGTGGGTTGACCGGGGGAGTGCCGAGTGCAAGCGTGGCGGCGCCGGCTGGCAAGTGGCAGGTCAAGTCCAATAATCTATGGCGAGGATTATAAGTTGTTTCAGTTGGGAGAGTGGCGGGTGGGGCGCCGGCGATCATTCACTGACGGCCGACGACTCGGCTCGGCTAGCAGGCGGAATTGAATTCGCACGCGGGATTCCTCCTGCGCTGCTGCGTGCTCTGCCGCCGGTCGACGGCGACTTGCATGCTGCCTGCCTCCCCTCGATCGCCCGTCGTCTCGAGGAGAGACGTATCAGTGGCAATTCGCAGGCAACTTCCTCTCCTCCTTTGCATGGCCTGCGACAAGCACAGGACAAGACATGCAGTGCACACACGTACGGTTACGTAATCAATGGCGGAAAGAAAGACGCTGGTTTGGTTTGTTCACTCGTGAGGGTCGGCACGTTCCTGTAGCCAGCGTGCAACGGTACCGAATCCAATGAATGGAAAGAGAAAAGACCGCAGGCTAAGAGCAACTCCAACACGCCAACCATTTCGTTCACGCGCGACCGTTTGATTCGTCGCAAACAAAAAAGTCAGCCCAATTGGTCGATCAAAACGAACGCGTGTCCGATTTTTATCCGTCTGCTGATCCATTCCTGACCCAAATTTGATCCTCATCTACCTCAACGCGGACACAAAGCAGATGCCCATCTACTCCTTCCCCTGACCTGCCAGTCGTTGGCACATTGGCCATTGTCCTCTGCCCCCATCGACCGCAAGCCCTCGCTCGCCCCACCCCGCCGCCGCCGGTGTCCTTGCCAGCAGTTTGCCCTCCCCCCCCCCCCTCCCAACACCTCCCACATCGCTGCCACCACAGCCTCGCCGCCGGGCCACCGTTGTTTCCCATCACCCACCCCGACGCCACTGCATGCACGAAGTCCTCCCTCCTCCCTCCCCCTCGTGGACTCGGCTAGCTTGTTCGCCTGACACCGCCACGCTCACCTGACACCGCCAGGCCAGCTACCTGATCCAGCGGAGGCACGCGTCTCTTCGACGGCTAGCTTCTTCGACGACGCCCGCAAGTTGTTCGACAGTTTACCCCCAAGGTGCAAATGGACGAGCCGACGAGTTCTTTTTTCACAACTTGCTCTGTGACTCCAACGGTTCTTCATCTAATGATGAGGAGATGGTGGCTGCCATGTTGGTCCATGACCACCTTAATAGGCAGCGTCCGTTGTTCCTTGGCTTGATCTCGGGGAACACTCCGGCATTGTATCGCAACCGACAGAGCGGCCATTCCCTTATTTGAAAGGACTGCTTTGAGACAACCAACCCGCTCTTCAAACATCACCAATTCCGGCGCCGTTTCCGTATGGCTAGGAATGTTTTCAACCGTATTCGAGAGGGGGTGGTCGGATATGATAAGTATTTCGAGTGCAAGAGGATGCTCTTGAAAAGATTGGCTTCTTCTCTTATTAGAAATGCACTGCAGCTATCCGGATGCTTGCATACGGAGTGCCACGTGATCTCATTGATGAGTACGTCCGTATGAGCGAGTCTACGTGCTTAGAGTCCATGTACAGGTTCTGGAAGGCTGTGGTTGCAGTGTTTGGCCATGAGTACTTGAGAGAGCCGACTTTTGAAGATACTACCCGCTTGTTGGCGATGAATGCCAGCAGGGGCTTCCTCGGAATGCCAAGAGAATTCTAGGAAGCATGTCGAGCGTGCCTTTAGTGTTCTGCAATTTCGATGGGGCATCGTTCGGTATCTTGCTAGAACTTGAAGCACGAAGAAGTTGTGAGAGGAGATGACTGCTTGTGTGATCATGCACAATATGATCATAGAGGATGAACGCCCGGAAACGTATCTATGATCAATTGTTTCGGTTCCGGGGTGACAATGTTGTGCCTGAGCATGGAGGAGGAGCGGCAACGTTTGGACAGTTGACACAATTTCATCATGAAATGCGTGACGAAAAACTCACATTCAGCTGCAAGATGATTTGGTTTGAACATATGTGAGGTCATGTTGGCAACCAATAGATGATCTTTTTAAAAAATAAATCGAGACAATTTAGTTTTTATTCGGCTTGTAACCTACAATATATTTATTCGGCTGGTGGAACTTCTATCTTGTGAGACTATGCAAAATATGTGTACATTTAATAAAAACAGCGACAAGCTGGCCGCACGGGTAAATATGGATTGGCGCGTTGGGCGCACCGTCGGCCCAAACTTAAGAGAAGGCGGGCACCGAGCAGGCGGTCGACCAAAACGGACAAAAGACGAACAAAGCGCGCTCTGGGCCACGAGCATGTGTGTGCAGTGTACGGTGTATATGTGAAGTATGAAGACGTGCATTTGAGGTCCGGTGGAGACGAGCAGGTCCATGGTCGTGCCGAGAGCTAGACCGTTGGCACTGCCGTGGGCAGTCTTTCCTCGGCATTCATTGGCCGGCCGGGCGCAGGCGCCTCCACATCGGCCATGGGCATATGCAAGGAGTCAAGGACGGCACGGCACGGCACGGCGGCAGCCCCTCTGCCACCTGCTGCATGCAGCTGCCGACCCCGCCCGCGCAGCTGCATGGAGGAACAGTGACTGCCATGGATCCGTGCATGCACGAGCTGCCTGAGCGCGCGCACACCCCCGTGCTTGCGCAGCAGAGGGAAGTGGCACCACACAACCCTTGGACTGTTCTACGTACCTTCATGGCATCATCTTGGCGTCTCCGGCCGTGGTGAGTGAATCATCGCGTCACGCCGTCACGGGTTCATTCTCACTTTCACCCCGAGATATTGGAGAGAGATACCCCTGCCTCTCGTGCCGCCGGCCTAGCCTCTGCTAGCCTATGTGTTGTAGGCTTGTAGCCACAACCAAACATATATGAAAATGAAGCGAAAACTTTCTGCTTTTTCAAAAAAATATGAAAACGAAAACAAATGTTTGCAAAACGGAACGGTGTTTTCTGGTGAAACAGATGTGGAAACGGAAATTTTCCATTTCGTGAATATGTAATTTTCGCTTTTAGAATAGGCCTATATCTGCTTTGTAGCCCAACCACGAAACAACACATAATGACAGAATGAGCAGAATGGATCATTTGGAACTCAAGTTCTACTATCACATACGAACTCAACTAGACCCTATACACAATTGTCCAGTACTACTACAATATTACCTCCGTTCGGGTTTAATAGGCCCTCTAGTATTCCGAGTCAAACTTTGACTATTCATATAACTAATAAAATGTAGAATATTTGCTATACAAAAAGTACATTGTTGGATTTGTATCTGAAAGAGTTTTCCAAAGGTATACTTTTTGTGACATATAGGTCACATCTTGTTAGTCAAATTTGTTGGTCAAACTTTCACCCGGAATGAGATGGGGGGGAGGGGCTACTAAACCCAGACGGAGGCAGTACTACGTTAAGTTGCTAACATAATCATATCATTTTGTAGCCATGGTAACATTTCATTAAATTTGTTTGGTTTTGTGTTTATTTCTCCATGACTCAAGGGGTTTTAAAGTTATGGTCAATGCCCATTTCTGTTTTCGCGTCCGCTCTGTGTTTGCTCCGTGCCTGTTTTCGGTTGTATTTGTTTTCATATCCATTCCAATCTGTATTCGTTTTTGTGTCTGCAAAAAAAATATGAAAACAAATGTGGTAGCACTTAGTTCCGTTCGTTTCCGCTCCGTTTACATCCCTAGTACATGGTACATAGCCGAGCATAGTAGGTGTCGACTAGCAGAAATATAGTGCAGCTACCTAGTGCACTGTCCTTCAATTCTCGTCCGATCTTTCCCGTCCTTTTTACTCAGCTTCGGCAATGAATTCTTGCCGACTTATACACTCACTTGTACTACTAGGCACGATCTTTTCCGTCCTTTTCACTCCAGCTACACGATCGTTCAGGCACGTAGGAATCATAGTACGTGCGGTACTGGCCGAGGCAATATACAAGAATGTCGATCGTATCTATACCCAACCCATCGGGACCGTACGTTGGGCGCACGTACGTAGGCATGTGGAAGCTTCAGACCGACCCAGCAAGGTGTGAAACAGCCAGACGCCCGCCTCCGGCGCCGGCCCGTCCGGCCCGCTCGCCGGCCATTGCCGCCTGTGGCGAGGTACGAGACGTTAATGGTTTCTTCTCTGTATAAACCAACGATTTCTTGCAGGGAAAGTGATTGGTTGCACACTTGAGAATAAGAGGCGCATGCACGCATGCATGTGGTTTCTGTGAACACGTTCCTCCGTTAGGGAAGCAACGACACATATGTCGAATGACCCTGCACACAAAACTCACGTCACTTGCACGAGTCCATTTTTCTCTTGAAAATGTAGTATTTCTAAGGCTTCTTAGTTTTTTTCCCGACAAAGTTAAGGCTTCTTAGTTGACTGAGAAATAGCAAGAAAATGGAAAGAAGAAGAAGAAGAAGAAAATTTGAATAGATATCTCAAGTTGAGACGAGGCCGGTAATTGGAGGAGCTACCACGGAATTGACGCGGGATAGTTCCTTCAAAAATAAAAAATGTACCGCCGGAGCACATCGTGCATATGCGTGCACTTGGTATGAAATTCTGGGTGAAAGCTGATGCAACTCCTGCAGCGGCTCCTTGGCATTTAGCACGGCAGGCAGGGCATGGTGGTGAACATATGGACCACGAACGGACGGACGGACGACGCATGCGCGCGCACATGCACGCCCCGAAAAACTGTTTCGTCCGTTGCAACAGCACTGGCACTGCAGAGGCCCCGTGGGTCTAGTACGTGTAACATACCCCCTCCCCTCTCGTAGCATTGCTCCTCTCGTAGTTTGTACTGTACGTGCCCGCGAGATATTTTTCGCCACGAGACACGCGAAGTGCATGCACACGGCCGGTGTACGTGCGTGCGTGCCGAACGACCAAGTTACGGGAAGCGCATACGGCGTAGCAGCTCGAGGCGTCCAGCAATTTGCGAGACTTTGGAGTGTCCATGCCCGATCGGTATAAATGAAAGGGTTTTTTTGAAATTGTAGGGGAGTGGGTAAAAGAGGCATGTCCACCTGCCTCATTGACATGATAAGTGCCAATGAATTGGATTTTATTGGACTTCAGGAAACTATGAAGAACTCGTATACTCCTGTTTTCTTTAGGCAAATTGAACCTTATCAGAAGTTTCATTGGGAATGGATCCCTTCAAGGGGGAAATCTGGTGGCATTCTTTGTGGGCTTAACAAGGAAAAATTTGATATCCTTACGACTAAGTGTGGTAAATATATCCTGCAGCTGAACCTGTTCGATAAGAACAAAAATTGTAGCTGGGCCTTGATGACTGTGTATGGTGCTGCACATGATGAACAGAAGCCTGAATTCATTGCTGAACTGTCATCTATGTGTCGCAGCAGTAATATTCCTTATCTAGTTGGGGGGAGATTTTAATATCATTCGGCATGGTGGGGAGAAGAACAAAAAAACATCTATGTCCCACTTCTCGGAGGTGTTTAATTATGTTATTCATCTACTTGGGTTGAGAGAGATTTATATGACTGGTGGGTGTTATACCTGGTCAAATAAACAAGAAATCCCAACTTTGGAAAAGCTAGATAGAGTTCTCATGTCTCCTGAGTGGGAGGATCTATACCCTCTTGCTTCTGTACATAAGTTGGTCAAGGATATATCAGATCACAACCCTTTGTTAGTGGATGGTGGGAGTGCCTCCTCTAGAACACCAGGTAGCAGGTGTTTTAAATTTGATAATGCTTGGCTCAGTAATCCAGAATTCTTCCCTCTGGTTTCTGAGATCTGGTCGAGGCCTGTATACACTTCAAACCCCATTGACTCCTTGAATATTAAACTTAAGAGGATTAAGAAGTTTTTTAGGGGCTGGGGTTCTAATTTGTTTGGTCACAATAAGATCAGGAGAAAAATTATCAAGCTCGAGTTGCAGGAGCTTGAAAAACTGAAAGGGACTAATGGTTTATGTGGGGATGCCTACACTAGGAAGTTGGATATTCTAGTGGAGCTTAATAAGATGTATGTGGAAGAAGAACTACACTGGCATCAATTCTCCAATGAGAGGTGGCTTCTGAAAGGAGATAATAACACTGGTTTCTTCCATAAAGTAGCCAACGGCCATCGTAGGAAAAACTTCATGATCTCCCTGGAGTGTGGGTCCACTATTATTGAGGGCACTAAAAACCTTCTGGTCCATGCTACTGAATACTATAAATCCTTATTTGGTCCAGCTCCTGGCAATTTATGTCAGATAGATGCTGCTCTATGGTCTCAGGATGAGATGATTACTCCTGGTGACAATGAGGAATTAACTCGACCTTTTTCGTTAGAAGAAATCAAGAAAGCTTTGTTTAGCATGAATTCTAACCGTGCCCCTGGTCCAGACGATATTCCTGTAGAATTCTATCAACACTGCTGGGAGGTAGTAGCCCAAGACCTTCTATGCTTATTTGATTGGTTTCATGATGGCAAGCTAGATGTACAACGACTTAACTATGGCATCATAACCTTGTTGCCTAAGTCAACTGATGCTAGTAGGATCCAACAATATAGACCCATTTGTCTATTGCGCTGCCCCTACAAACTACTTACAAAAGCCATGGATATTAGAGCTAGCAAATATGCACACAAGCTGTTTAGTATTCACCAGAATGCTTTTATTAAGGGGAGACACATAGTGGATGGAATCCTATCTCTCCATGAAATTTTGCATTATACTTATTTCAGAAGGCAGGTGGGAGTGGTTTTGAAACTTGACTTTGAAAAAGCATATGACAAAGTCAATTGGGACTTTTTGCTTGACTGTCATAGGAAACGTGGGTTTAATTCTAAGTGGTGTGGGTGGGTCTCGCAAATACTGAAGAATGGCACAGTTAGTGTCAAGATCAATGATGAAGTGGGACCTTACATCCAAAGTGCTAAGGGGGTGAGGCAGGGGGATCCTCACTCTCCTTTCCTGTTTAATATTGCGGCTGATTGTCTGACCAAAATGGTACTTACAGCACAAAAAATGGCCTCATTAAAGGTTTAGCTGCTGATCTTATTGAGAATGGGGTTTGCATCCTGCAATACGCGGATGACACAGTATTTTGTTTTTGAGCATGATATTGACAAAGCTGTGAATATCAAGCTCTTGCTTTATCTCTTCGAACTTATGTCTGGGCTTAAGATCAATTTTGAGAAGAGTGAAATATTTAGTATCGGGGGGGATAATGATACTGATTTGGTGTATGCCAACATGTTTGGGTGTCAAGTGGGCACACTTCCCATGAAATATCTGGGAGTCCCTGTTACTTATTCTACCCTCAAGAATGCGGATCTAGATTTCCTTGACGGAAAAATGATCAAAAAACTTGATGCCTGGGTAGCATATGCAGCATCTTCTGGAGCTAGACTAACGTTGCTAGGGTCCAGTTTGGATGGAATTCCCTCTTTCCTCATGTCAATGTTCCTTTTTAATAAGACCTTTATTGAGAAGCTGGATAAACATCGCAGACGTTTCTTTTGGAGGAGGAAAAAAAGAAACATGGATACCATATGGTTAAGTGGACGAGGATATGTCGATCGAAAAGGATTGGGGGATTAGGGATTAAAGATCTTCATAAATAAAATATTGCCCTACTTGTTAAGTGGTGGTGGAAGTTAGAAACAAGTGATGGGCTATGGCAGCGTATTGTAAGAGCTAGATACTTCAGGAACAAAACAGTGGCTACCATTCGGAGCCGCTTTTCGGACTTTCCCTGCTGGAAAGCAATTATGAAGGTCAAGGATTCTTATATGGCAGGAAGAAAAGTTAAAATCGAAAGTGGAAACCTGGCTAGGGTCTGGTATGATCCGTGGGCTGAGAATATTGCGTTGAAAGATCACTTTCCTGATCTATTTGGTATTTGCCAGGAGCAGGAATGCACGGTTGCATCTTGGGCGACTAACAACTATGAGCTGGGCTTTAGACGTAGACTGGTTGGGGTGTTGGGTGAGCAGTGGGCTTGGATGGTTATGGAGGCTAAGAAACTGTCGTTGAATGACTCCCCAGATAGAATCTTGTGGGATTTTGATAGTAAAGGGAAGTTTACTACTAAATCCTTATATGTATGGTTGGAAAGAAATCTTTCAGGTCCTAACTATAGGATGGTATGGAAAGCACCTATTCCGCTAAAAATTAAGATTTTCCTTTGGCAGCTGTTTCAGAACGCAGTTCTCACTCGTGATAATATGCGCATTAGAAACTGGCCTGGAAATCCTGTGTGCTCCTTCTGTAATGAAGTCGAGACAGCAAATCATTTGTTCTTTACCTGGTCGCTTGCTCGGTCGGTTTAGGGGGTGTTGGGCATGACGGCCGGGGTTTCATGTTGCCCTCGCTCTCTGCGGCAAAGCTTAACTTGGCTTTATAAGTTCTTTCCGGATGGGAAACAGTTTTACATGATGATTATTGCTGCAATATGCTGGGGGATTTGGACCCTCCGCAATAAAGTCACATTTGATAATCATATTGTTCGTTCTCCTCTTGAGGCTGTTTTCACTGCATGCTCGTTTTTGCTGTACTGGGCAGGTTTGCTAAAGGAAGAAGAAAGGGCGAAGCTCCAGGCTGGAGTGAAGAGGTTGGCTCACGCGGCTGCTGCGCTGGCGGACAGGTCCCTCCCTCGAGGCAGATCCCTTTTGGGTGACAGAGAAGGGATCCAGATTGGTTAGCAGTGCTCAGCGCTCGGTCCTTTTGCTTGCCGCCTCCCACTGGGGTTTGATGCCCGCTGGTTTTATGTCTTCTGGTTACGGTTAGCCTAGTCGCAGATGTTGTTTAACTTGCCTCATCCTGGGATTTCCTCTCCTGTCGTTTTTGGGCTGCGGTTTGTGAGTGTCATCAGGTTTTCGTCCCATGGCGGGTGGTCCGTTTCAGGATCATCCTGCGGTGGGTTTCCTGATGGTGCGCCAGCTCGCTCTCCCCTTTCAGCTTCATTTGATCTCAAAAAGCTTATATCTTTCATCCTGTTAGTTGTAGTGGTTTGGGCACTAAGAACATCTGGATACAGACTGATGTATTTTCGTTGATTGCGAAATTAATGGAAAGGGGTTGAGAGCCCGGTTGGAAAAAAAATGGAATCATGGTGCACTTTACTGTACGCCGGGACTTTTGGACGAAAAGCATGGGCGTTGACAGGACCCGGCGCGTACTTAGGTCTATTTCTACTACCTGGGATCCACCGGCCGGCCGTCCCGACTGGCTACCGGCCGCCGGTGCTCATGGGCATGGCACGGCCACAGTCACTTTACTGTGGGCACTGCCGTTTTTATGGCGCGAAAGCACCACCACCACCCCCGGCATGGCTGGCTGGCTGGCTGGCTAACCGGTAACCACCAACGCGTCCAGTATTACCAACGCCAACACCAAACGGGAAGGCTGTCGTTGAATTCTTCTCCTCTTCTTCATCTCTCGCGTCTTCTATAAGTAGCGAGGCGCCGGCCGGTATCCAGACCCAGAGCAGAACACAGTTGCGTCGGAGGAGAGAGCAGAGCACGCGAGAGACATCGAACCCGCCACTGAAAAGAGTCTCTTCCTCTCCATCCTCCTCGTCTCCGGCCGGCTGCGGCGGCGGCCATGGGCGCTCCTCTGTCCTCCTGGCCGTGGGCGGGCCTAGGCGCATACAAGGCAAGCTCTTCCTTATTCGTCCCGGCGCCATTGATTCGAGACATGTATGTAGACACGCGTGCTGACCTTGTTCTGTCGACCTTGATGTTGCAGTACGTGCTGTACGGGCCGCTGGTGGCGCAGGTGGCGCAGGCGTGGCGGGAGCAGGGCGGCGCGCCGACGGACTCGTGGTGCCTCCACCTGCTCCTGCTGCTGGCGCTCCGGTCGCTGACGCACCAGCTCTGGTTCTCCTACGCCAACATGCTCTTCTTCACCCGCCGCCGCCGCGTCGTCCCGGACGGCGTCGACTTCCGGCAGATCGACGCCGAGTGGGACTGGTGCGTACTCACTCCTACCGCTCGCCCATGCACGCACGCGCGCTCGCTCGCTCCACCAATGGCCATGGCCGGCCGCCGGCTTTTTCCAACCTACCCACCTACCTACGCAGTTTGACTTCACTGTTCGTGTTCATGCCACGCACCGTACGGACTAACTGTGAGCTGCACACGCCATTAATCACCTGCACAGTCACGCGCCACTACAGCTTGTGGATAGCCTCGACATCCGCTTCGGATTGGTTCGATTTGGCCAAGTTGGTTTCGTCTCCTATATGCGATTTAATCCCCGTACCGTAACCATGGGGAAGAGAAGAGGGATCTCGCCTGTGCCGTTCCTTTCGGGCATGATGAGCTCTGGTCAGCTCTGGCCGGCGGTGACCACGAGCTAGCACGCACGCACGCCCGCGGCGCTCTTCGAGGGCACGCCACGCACGGCACTTGGCAGTGAATGCCGCAGTAATTGAATCCGGATTTGGGTGTCTGTTGGTCGACGGCCGAAGCAGGCGCAGCACCCCTCTCGGCATGAGATGAGCCGCGGCGAGGCAAGCAACTGCCCAGACGCATTCAAAGTGCATGATGGCCGGGGCCAGAGAGATCGCTTTCCTTTCTCCAATTATTTTGGAGCTGGCTGTAGGACACGAGACAGCGAAACACGGCGAGAGTAATTTTGAGCTGACGTTTTTACTGTCTTGGCTGCGCAGGGATAACATGGTGATCATGCAGACGCTGCTGGGGGCCATGGCGATCAGCAGCCCGGTGTTCCCGGCGGTGAGCGAGCTCCGGGCCTGGGACCCGCGGGGGTGGGCGGTGGCGCTGCTGCTGCACGTCGCCGTCTCGGAGCCCGGGTTCCGGTGGGCCCACCGGGCGCTCCACCGGGCCCCGCTCTTCAGCCGGTACCACTCCAAGCACCACTCGTCGCCGGTCACCCAGCCCCTCACCTGTACGTACACCTTGCTGTAGCACGGCAACAACTCTGACTCCAGCAATTCCCTTGCAATAATGCTGAGTTTATGAGAATTCTAGCACTGCTAACTGCATGGCTAACCACCACTTGACTTTGTCCCTACGTGCAGCCGCGTACGGCACGCCGCTGGAGAGCCTGGTCCTGACGCTGGCCATGGCGGCGCCGCTCGCCGGCGCGTTCATGGCCGGCGCCGGGTCCGTGAGCCTCGTCTACGGCCACGTCTTGGCCTTCGACTACCTCCGCTGCATGGGGTACAGCAACGTGGAGGTCATCTCCCACAGGGCCTTCCGGGCCTTCCCCCTCCTCCGCTACCTCATCTACACCCCAACGTGAGTGAGCCGTTCTATCCATCTTCATGGGTGCCATGATCTGTTATTGTCAGAGAATTGAACAGTAATTGCCCATCCGTAATAATCTACTTGACGCGGGTCATTTCCTGGAATCGGCGCCAATCAAGCATGCTTAGTTAGATACCGACGAAAAAAATTAACTGACATCGGCATCACGTTGATGCTCGCGGGATAGGAAGCATGATGATTCTTGTAATCCCTGAGGAAGGTGGTGGTGGGGTGTCAATGTCGCGAAGCGCTTGCAGCTAGCAGTAACTGTCAATGGCGAGGGAGCAGGGGCATGTGTAGTGGATACGTACTTTTACTGATAGCGTGGGCATGGGCGTAAATGGAAGCTCCCGCCCAACCAACCCGAAAGGCGCCGCCCCGCGATGCCCGGAGCGGCGACGGCGACCCCTGCCGGTGCCCACCCCGACTGAATTGCGATCGGATCCCGGAGGAGCCACGGCACGCGGCCGTCGCCGTCGCTCGTGCCGCTTGCTAAATACAGATATATACATAGATTCGTTAGCACTACATCCACCAAACCGAACTGCATCTTGGTGTCCCTTGATGGTCTACCATTAGGTGGCTGCACCCTCTTGTCAGGTTAATTAGCGGGCACAGTGGGGTTACTGAGCGTCATGTCCCTTGTTGAGCTCTGACGGCTGACCAACCAGGGTCTGAGATCGAATTTGGATCCCTTTGATGTACCTGCAAGGGTAGTAAATTACACTTACGTGGATCTGTTGCCTCCTTCATCAGGTACCTGAGCCTGCACCACCAGGAGAAGGACTCCAACTTCTGCCTCTTCATGCCGCTCTTCGACCTCCTCGGCGGCACCGTGCACCCCAGGTCCTGGGAGCTCCAGAAGGAGGTCGACCAAGGTACACACAGACATGTCGACCACCATGGCACAAACCCATACAAGTTTCAGTAAAAACTCAGCAGTGAAATTTGATTGCAGGGAAGAACGACCGGGTGCCGGACTTCGTGTTCCTGGCGCACGTGGTGGACGTGGTGTCCTCCATGCACGTGCCGTTCGCGTTCCGGGCGTGCAGCTCGCAGCCGTGGACGACGCGGCTCGTGCTGCTCCCGCTCTGGCCCGTCGCCTTCTGCCTCATGGTGCTCCAGGTGCTCTGCTCCAAGACCTTCACCGTCAGCTTCTACTGCCTCCGCGGCGCGCTCCACCAGACCTGGACCATCCCGCGCTACAGCTTCCAGTACTTCATCCCGCCCATGAAGGACGGCATCAACCGCCAGATCGAGCTCGCCATCCTCAGGGCGGACCGGATGGGCGTCAAGGTGCTCAGCCTCGCCGCGCTCAACAAGAACGAGGCGCTCAACGGCGGCGGCACGCTCTTCGTCGACCGCCACCCCGACCTCAGGGTCCGGGTCGTGCACGGCAACACGCTCACCGCCGCCGTGATACTCCACGAGATCCCGGGGAGTGTCAAGGAGGTGTTCCTCACCGGCGCCACCTCCAAGCTCGGCCGGGCCATCGCGCTCTACCTCTGCCGGAAGAAGATCAGAGTCCTGGTACGTTTCGACGGTGATCAGATTGATCAATGGTGATCGGTACAAGCAGATTGCAGTGGACTCATGGCGTAAATTGCGCCGTTGTTGCAGATGCTGACGCTGTCGTCGGAGCGGTTCCTGAAGATCCAGAGGGAGGCGCCGGCGGAGTTCCAGCAGTACCTGGTGCAGGTCACCAAGTACCACGCCGCCAAGACCGTCAAGACGTGGCTGGTGGGGAAGTGGCTGTCGCCGAGGGAGCAGCGGTGGGCGCCGGCGGGCACGCACTTCCACCAGTTCGTGGTGCCGCCGGTGATCGAGTTCCGCCGGGACTGCACCTACGGCAAGCTGGCGGCCATGCGGCTGCCCAAGGACGTGCAGGGGCTCGGGTCGTGCGAGTACACGATGGAGCGCGGGGTGGTGCACGCGTGCCACGCCGGCGGGGTGGTGCACTGCCTGGAGGGGTGGGAGCACCACGAGGTGGGCGCCATCGACGTCGACCGGATCGACGTCGTCTGGAAGGCGGCGCTCAGGCACGGCCTCTCGCCGCCGTAATGCCCGCGCGGCCGGCGACGAGCCTCTGTATGTACGTGTGCGGTGGCCGGAATAACGCGCCGGCTGTTGGAGCGATATGCGTGTGTTGATACTTGATAAGTTGATGATAGTCTTGGATGGTCACGTGTTATGTAGTAATGTGTACGTAGTACGAATACCGCATGCAAGAGCGACGGGAGGCGGCGTGTTTGTTCCCCCGTGACACCACAAAGAAACAGTTTTGCTAGAACTCATCTAGATGAGATATAATTTGGTCTCATTCATCTTTTATAGCCATTGGATGTGATGCTATAAGATGCTATAAGATGCGTGTGTGCTGACGTGGATGTTATATGTTTTTATTTTCCAAGTGAATGAGACCAAATTATATCTTATTTAGATGAGTTCTAGGTACTCCCACAAAGAAATGTGATGGAAGATTGTTTCGACACAAAGAAATGTGGGACATTGTTTCATCGAAAAAGGCTTTCGTCCTATTTTATGTATAAAACAACAACAATCAATAAAGTCGATACAAACACATGCCACTCCAATACATGCACACTCTCAAGGCTATATACAGAGCACGGCTACACCATCCATATCGCAGATCCCCGTGTCGGCCCCCACAAAGCCGCCCGCCAGCCGCCACTGTTTCGACAGCGCCTGCTCGTGCCGGCCCTGCCTCGCGACTCGCGAGGGGGTGAGAAGGCCCCGCCGGTGCCAGCGCCGTCCGGGCTTCGCCCGGGCGTGCCCTCTAGCGGCGGTGAGAGAAGAAGGAAGGGAAAGGTGGTGAGACAGCCAGCGGCTAGGGTTCCTCCCTTACCGCCAGCGGGAGCGCCAGAGAAGGAAAAAGTTCATGTGACATCGTTCCGACACTCGCACTGGAGTGTGTTGATGTGTTTGTAAGTTGCATCTTTTGGACGCCCAATTCGAGCGTTTCTATCGGCTCTGGGCTGATTTAAGGGTAAGGTTCATGCGCTTGCGAGCCTGGCTGCTCGCTCTGGAGTAGTCCTGGCCATGGGCCGGGCCGGGCTTGGGTCGGGCCTTAAAAAGCCCATGACAGAAAACGAAGGCCCAGGCCCTACTTTTCAAGCCCACGCTCGTCCCATCTGGTAAAAAGCCCTGAAAAGCCCTTAGGGCTTAGGGCCGTGGGCCGGGCCTCTTTCTTAAAATGCTAATATGCCAAGCCCAAGCCCGTCCAGGCCTTACTGGTGGGCTCAAAACTCAGGCCCAAACCCGGCCCATGGGCAAGCCCATCGGGCCTAGGCCCTGGGTTTTAGGGCCGGGCCGGAGATGGCCAGGGCTACTCCGGAGTATAATGGTGCACACTGTAGCTAGCTGCTGCTGCTACGCGGCACGGGGTGTGGACGCAGGCAGCTCATGCATGGATCCATCGCAGCCGGCCACTGTTTCTGCATGCTGCTGCGCGCGGTCAGGAACTCAGGCTGGGGATACCCTGCATGCTGCATGCAGGTTGCAGAGGTCCCGTGCCGTGCATGCATATGCCCATTGCCGACAGGGTGGCACCCGGCCAATGAACGCCAAGGAAAGCCTGGCCGCAGTCTCGACCACGGACCTGCTGGTTCTCGTCCCATCCGGATCGCAATATCTTTGGCACTTCACACACATGCTCGTGATGCGCAGCCTCTGGTGTTTTCTCCATTCGTTCATTGGATTCGGTGTTGCTACACGCTAGCACAGGACCGTGACGCCCCACATGAGTGAACATCAAGAGGAGTACTACGTGTCTGCATTGCATCTCTCGCAATCCCTGTCCGTATGCCAAAGAGGAGCATCAAGACCGGCCGGCCGAGCGCGGGGCGACGGATCAACGGTCGAGGGGAAGCAGGTCGCCGCCCGTCGATCGTTGAGTAGTCGAGTCGCCGGCCGTCAGTGAATCATCGCCCGCGACCCACCTGCCGATCTCCCAACTGATACAACTTTTATACTCCCAGGCCAACCCACTTGCATGTTGCATGGCCGCCGGCCGGCCTCATCAATGGCCGGCCCGTGGACTGCGGACTGCACGACCGATGACCCAGACGCCACACGTAGCGCGTCGCCGATCCTACCACGCTATGTTAATGCACCGATCCCGTATGCTAGCTGATACCGTGACATCCGAGGTTAATGCACCGCTGACTGTACTGATCAGTGATCGCCAATCGTTGCATATGTAGAGTGTGTTTGTTTCCAGAAACTTATTGGTTTATGGACTTAAAAAAGTCCTTATAAGTCCCATCTAAACCAAACAAGCGGGACTTAAAGTGGGCATTTCGGACTTATGAAATAAGACTTTCAAGAAAGGATTTATAAGAACTTATAGTTATAATATGATCTTTTAGTGCATGTTAAGTCCCATGAACCAAACAGGTAAGGACTTTTTAGGAAATTGCACGGTCGGCCTCACATGCATGCGTGCATGCATGCTCGTTTCTGTGTATGCATTGCACGAGCGTGACTCCTATGCTATGCAGTGGATTTGTACCACCTTGCATGTGGTGCTACGATTTTTCATACGCGTACGCATAAATGCTGAGGGTGACAGGGGTATACGACGAGTATGGGCGAGGAACCGCGGCCAACGTCTTTGTGCCACGGATACGGAAAATTCGTTATTAGTGGAGTGCTCGATTAGGACCAGTATCAGTCTTTGTCTCCGTGGGTGAGTTTAATTAGGAACGAGTACTAATAATTAGTAGTACAAAGGAGTACTCATTACAAAGAGCAGCATGTATGCTGATCATTCGCTGTCTGTCACCGAGTGGTTTGTCGAGGTGGAGTGAGTACTAAGGCTGGTCATAGTGGGAGTAACTTATATTAATATCATGCATATGACACTAGTCTAAGTTATTATTTTCATAGTGTAAAGTAACATACTAGTAGCGTCATATGTAGCTTCATTTAAGGCCTCCTTTGGTTTAGAGGAATTTCATAGAAATTTTAGAGGATAGGATTCTTATAGAATTTTTTCCTTTAAAGCCCTTTGGTTCATAGGAATGGATTTTTATTCCTACATAGGATTGGTTCCTATCCTCCACATTTTATAGGAAAATAAAAAAGAGCCTAGACTCAATGGAGAAATTACTTTGGTGTCAACCAAATGACATATTGTTTCCTATTCCTACTCATAGGATTTGAAATACATGTCATCTCATTTCCTATAAGATTCTTATTCCTATGATAATTCTATCATATGAACCAAAAGAGGCCTAATGACTTGTAGACTCATCTTGTCTTGAAAAGCGTATGTTACAGTAACATATTATGTTACCACTTTTCATTAACTACATGCCATATAAGCAAAAATTTCTCAAAGTGCACTATGTTACTACCTAAGTTACTCCCATTATGACTAGCCTAATGGAAGTAGTCAGTCTGCGTGCCTCTGTCGTGTGATTAAGCAAGCCGAACTGCATGTAGGTGTACATCCTTTGATGATGTTTCATTACTTGACAGCCGTCTTGTCAGATTATTTAGGCTGGTCATAGTGGGGAGTAACTTAGACTAGTGTCATATGCATGACACTAGTCTAAGTTACTACCTTTATAATGCAAAGTAATATAATAGTAGTGTCATAGATGGCTTCATTTATTAGCTTATAGACTCATCTTGTCTTGAAAAGCGCTATGTTACAGTAACATATTATGTTACTACCTCACATTAAATACTTGCCACATAAGCAAAAATTTCTTGAAGTGCGCTATGTTACTAGCTAAGTTATTCCCACTATGACTAACCTTAGCGGGCAGGTAGCAGGTTAGCGGACGGAGGAGGGATTAGTTAATGTGCGTCACGTCCCTTCTGAGTCCTGACCATTATACTGACTAACCAACCGATGTTTTCGACCAAAATTAGTATGAGAAAAAGAGACCAAAATTTGTATGCGAGGACATGCCGCCAATAGCATCATCGCATAACTATAGTGACCATTCGCTGTCTCGGAGCGGTTCGTCGAGGTACGGTGGAGCGCGTACTGGAAGTCACTCTATGTGCCTGTCGTGACATTAACCAAACCGAACTGCATGTGGATAATACCTTGATGGTCCATAGTGGGGAGTAACAAGTGTCATACATATGACACTAGTCTATGTTACTATCTTTATAGTGGGGAGTAACATCAGGGCCGTTTTCAGAAATTCAGTGTCCGATGCGAAATGCAAAAATAAGTCCCTACAAATTGTAGAACATATGTTTTCTTAAAAAGTTATGAATGAATTCAAACACTCCATAAATTATAGGCTTACCAAGATAAAAGAAAAGACTGAACCCTGAATTTTAAACGAGTAACTAGCTTGGAAATCTTGGTGTGTGACAACTTGGTCAACTAGCCTAGTACTATATATCTTCTCTAAAAAAAAGGATTGATAAAACGATGCGTATGCACACAATATACTAGCTAATGCATTAACGACAAACCCTCGATTCCTGAGTGCTTTAAGAGGCATTAGCGGAGATACGAAGAGATATGTTGTCATGTGGGAAAGATTTGATGCCGTTGTTCCTCCTCTTGTTTGCATATAAGAGAAAGGAGCCGAGGGGAGGGCTCTTACACATTCCGCTCCTTTGCCTTCTTCTCTCTCACGCGTCTTGCTGCCATTGCCACTGCTCTGTTGCTGCTCCACTTCACATTCCATAGATCATGCACGCCTCCACCGCCAAAGCTCCCGGGGTAACCCAGCACCGTCCAATAAAGGGTGGCAAGGCCCCGGCACCGTGAAGAGCTCAGCCGGCAGCAAGTTGAAGAATCCATCACTGACCAAGGGCAAGTGGATACCCTCCAACACCTTCGAGACCATACTGCAACACCTAGTTAACACGGGGTACATCCAGCAGCCAGGAACCATGATTCCTCGCTCGTCGGTGATCGAGCTACCAGATGGAGGCCTCGCAGGATAGCCCATTGATACGTTCATTTTGCATCATGCTTTTATATCGATATTTATTGCATTATGGGCTGTTATTACACATTATGTCATAATACTTATGCCTATTCTCTCTTATTTTACAAGGTTTACATAAAGAGGGAGAATACCGGCAGCTGGGACTCTCGGCTGGAAAATGAGCAAATATTAGAGACCTATTCTGCACAGCTCCAAAAGTCCTGAAACTTCACGGAAGTCAATTTCAGAATATATAAAAAATACTGAGCGCAAGAAGTTCACCGGGGGGGCCACACCCTGCCCACGAGGGTGGGGGGCGCGCCCCCTACCTCGTGGCCCTCCGATGGCCATCTTCTTCTATATGAAGTCTTTCGATGAGGAAAAAAATCATAAGCCATCTTCTCGGACGAAACTCCGCCGCCACGAGGCGGAACCTTGGCGGAACCAATCTAGGGCTCTGGGGAGCTGTTCTGCTGGGGAAACTTCCCTCTGAGAGGGGAAATCATCGTCATCGTCATCACCAACGCTCCTCTCATCGGGAGAGGGCAATCTCCATCAACATCTTCATCAGCACCATCTCCTCTCAAAACCCTAGTTCATCTCTTGTATCCAATTCTTGTCTCTAAGTCCGGGATTGGTGCTAGTAGGTTGCTAGTAAAGTTAATTACTCCTTGTGGTTGATGCTAGTTGGTTTATTTGGTGGAATATCATATGTTCAGATTCTATATGCATATTAATACCCCTCTGATTATGAAGATGTTTATGCTTTGTGAGTAGTTACGTTTGTTCGTGAGGACATGAGAGAAGTCTTGCTATTAGTAGTCATGTGAATTCGATATCCGTTCGATATTTTGATGAGATGTATGTTGTCTCTCCTCTAGTGGTGTTATGTGAACGTCGACTACATGACACTTCACCATTAGTTGGGCCTAGAGGATGGCATTGGGAAGTAATAAGTAGATGATGAGTTGCTAGAGTGACAGAAGCTTAAACCCTAGTTTATGTGTTGCTTCGTAAGGGGCTAATTTGGATCCATATGTTTCATGCTATGGTTAGGTTTACCTTAATACTTTTGTTGTAGTTGCGGATGCTTGCAATAGAGGTTAATCATAAGTGGGACTTGTCCAAGTAAGGACAATACCCAAGCACCGGTCCACCCACATATGAGATTATCAAAGTACCTAACGCGAATCATATGAGCGTGATGAAAACTAGCTTGACGATATTCCCATGTGTCCTCGGGAGCGCTTTTCTCTATATAAGAGTTTGTCCAGGCTTGTCCTTTGCTACAAAAAGGATTGGGCCACCTTACTGCACTTTATTTACTTTTGTTACTTATTGCTCGTTACAAATTATCCTATCACAAAACTATCTGTTACCACTTATTTCAGTACTTGTAGAGAATACCTTGCTGGAAACCGCTTATCATTTCCTTCTGCTCCTCGTTGGGTTCGACACTCTTACTTCTTGAAAGGACTACGATAGATCCCCTATACTTGTGGGTCATCAAGACTCTTTTCTGGCGCCGTTGCCGGGGAGTGAAGCGCTTTTGGTAGGTGGGATTTGGTAAGGAAAAATTTATATAGTGTGCTGAAATTTACTGTCACTTGTTACTATGGAAAGTAATCCTCTGAGGGGCTTGTTCGGGGTATCTTCACCCCGACCAGTAGAGCAAAGAGTTGCTCCTCAACCAACTGAACCTACTGAAAGTGAAAATGTCCGCTTTGAAATTCCTTCGGGTATGATAGAAAAACTGCTAGCTAATCCTTTCGTAGGAGATGGAACAAAGCATCCTGATGAGCACTTAATATATGTGGATGAAGTTTGTGGACTATTTAAGCTTGCAGGTGTACCCGGAGATGTTGTTAATAAGAAGGTCTTCCCTTTATCTTTGAAGGGAGATGCATCGACATGGTATAGGCTATGTGATGATATGGGGTCTTGGAATTACAAACGATTGAAATTGGAATTTCATCAGAAGTTTTATCCTATGCATCTTGTTCATCGTGATCGCAATTATATATATAATTTTTGGCCTCGCAAAGGAGAATGCATCGCTCAAGCTTGGGGGAGGCTTAAATCAATGTTATATTCATGCCCCAATCATGAGCTCTCAAGAGAGATGATTATTCAAAATTTATATGCTCGGCTTTCTGATAATAATCACACCATGCTCGATACTTCTTGTGTTGGCTCTTTTATGATAAAGATTATTGAATTCAAATGGGATTTATTGGAAAGAATTAAACGCAACTCTGAAGATTGGGACCTCGACGAAGGTAAGGAATCAGGTATGACACCTAAGCTTGATTGTGTTAAATCTTTTATGGATACCGATGTTTTCCGTAAATTTAGCACTAAATATGGACTTGACTCTGAGATAGTAGCTTCTTTCTATGAATCTTTTGCTACTTATGTTGATCTCCCCAAGGAGAAGTGGTTTAAATATCATCCTCCCATAGAAGTAAAAGTAGCTGCACCTATTAAAGTTGAAGAAAAGATTGTCACTTATAATGATCCTATTGTTCCTACTGCTTATGTTGAGAAACCACCTTTCCCTGTTAGGATAAAGGATCATGCTAAAGCTTCAACTGTGGTTCGTAAAAGCAATATTAAAGCATATACACCTCCTGAGCAAGTTAAAGTTGAACCTAATATTGCTATTGTTAAAGATCTCTTGTCTGATAATATTGATGGGCATGTTATTTACTTGTGTGATGAAACTGCTAGAATTGCTAAACCTTGTGCTAAAGATAAACCTAAACCCATGGTAGGCATGTCTGTTATTTCTGTTAAAATATGAGATCATTGTTATCATGGCTTATGTGATATGGGTGCCAGTGCTAGTGCAATACCTATTAGCCTTTATAGAGAAATTATGCATGATATTGCACCTGTTGAGTTAGAAGATATTGATGTCACAATTAAACTTGCCAATAGAGATACTATTTCACCAATGGGAATTGTTAGAGATGTTGAAGTCTTGTGTGGGAAAACTAAATATCCTGCTGATTTTCTTGTTCTTGGTTCCCCACAAGATAGCTTTTGTCCCATTATATTTGGTAGACCCTTCTTGAACACTGTTAATGCTACCATAGATTGCAAAAGGGATGTTGTTACTATCGGTTTAGATGATATGACTCATGAATTTAATTTCTCTAAATTTAGTAGACAACACCGTGAAGAAGAATTGCCTAGTAAGGATGAAATTATTGGTCTTGCTTCTATTGCCGTACCTCCTAGTGATCCTTTAGAACAATATTTGCTAAACCATGAAAATGATATGTTTATGAATGAAAGAAGGGAAATAGATGAAGTATTCTTTAAACAGGAACCTATTCTGAAAAACAATTTACCTGTTGAAAGCCTAGGGGATCCTCCTCCCCCCAAGGGTGACCCCGTGTTTGAGCTTAAACCGTTGCCTGATACTCTTAAATATGCTTATCTTGATGAGAAAAAGATATATCCTATTATTATTAGTGCTAACCTTTCAGAGCATGAGGAAGAGAGATTATTGAAAACTCTGAAGAAGCACCGTGCTGCTATTGGGTATACTCTTGATGATCTTAAGGGCATGAGTCCCACTCTATGTCAACATAAAATAAATTTGGAAGAAGATGCTAAACTAGTTCGTGATCATCAACGACGGCTGAATCCTAAAATGAAAGAAGTGGTAAGAAAGGAAATACTAAAGCTCCTTGAGGTAGGTATAATTTATCCCGTTGCTGATAGTCAGTGGGTAAGTCCTGTCCATTGTGTCCCCAAGAAGGGAGGTATTACTGTTGTTCCTAATGATAAAGATGAATTGATCCTTCAAAGAATTATTACAGGTTATAGGATGGTAACTGATTTCCGCAAATTAAATAAGGCTACTAAAAAGCATCATTACCCCTTACCTTTTATCGATCAAATGCTAGAAAGATTATCCAAACATACACATTTTTGCTTTCTAGATGGTTATTCTGGTTTCTCTCAAATACCTGTGTCGACCAAAGATCAATCAAAGACTACTTTTACTTGCCCTTTTGGTACTTTTGCTTATAGACGTATGCCTTTTGGTTTATGTAATGCACCTGCTACCTTTCAAAGATGCATGATGGCTATATTCTCTGACTTTTGTGAAAAGATGTGTGAGGCCTTCATGGATGATTTCTCCGTCTATGGATCTTCTTTTGATGACTGCTTAAGCAACCTTGATCGAGTTTTGCAGAGATGTGAAAAAACTAATCTTGTCTTGAATTGGGAAAAGTGCAACTTTATGGTTAATGAAGGTATTGTCCTGGGGCATAAAGTTTCTGAAAGAGGTATTGAGGTTGATAAAGCCAAGGTTGATGCTATTGAAAAGATGCCATGTCCCAAGGACATTAAAGGTATAAGAAGTTTCCTTGGTCACGCCGGATTTTATAGGAGGTTCATTAAGGACTTCTTAAAAATCTCTCGGCCTCTGACTAATTTATTACAAAAAGATATACCATTTGTCTTTGATGATGATTGTGTAGAAGCATTTGAAGTACTTAAGAAAGCATTAATCTCTGCACCTATTGTTCAGCCACCTGATTGGAATTTACCCTTTGAAATTATGTGTGATGCTAGTGATTATGCTGTAGGTGTTATTCTAGGGCAAAGAGTTGATAAGAAATTAAATGTTATTCAATATGCTAGTAAAACTCTAGACAATGCTCAAAGAAATTATGCTACTACTGAAAAAGAATTCTTAGCAGTTGTATTTGCTTGTGATAAGTTCACACCTTATATTGTTGATTCTAAAGTAACTATTCACACTAATCATGCTGCTATTAAATATCTTATGGAAAAGAAAGATGCTAAATCTAGACTTATTAGATGGGTTCTCTTGCTACAAGAATTTGACTTACATATTGTTGATAAAAAGGGAGCTGAGAACCCCGTTGCAGACAACTTGTCTAGGTTAGAAAATATGTTTGATGACCCACTACCTATTGATGATAGCTTTCCTGATGAGCAATTAAATGTCATAAATAATTCTCATACTGCTCCACGGTATGCTGATTATGCTAATTACATTGTTGCTAAATTCATACCACCTAGTTTCACATACCAGCAAAAGAAAAAGTTCTTCTATGATTTGAGGCATTACTTTTGGGATGACCCGCATCTTTATAAAGAAGGAGTAGATGGTGTTATTAGACGTTGTGTACCTGAGCATGAACAGGAACAGATCCTACGCAAGTGTCACTCCGAAGCTTATGGGGGGCACCATGCTGGAGATAGAACTGCACATAAGGTATTGCAATCTGGTTTTTATTGGCCTACTCTCTTCAAGGATGCCCGTAAGTTTGTCTTATCTTGTGATGAATGTCAAAGAATTGGTAATATTAGTAGACGTCAGGAAATGCCTATGAATTATTCACTTGTTATTGAACCATTTGATGTTTGGGGCTTTGACTATATGGTGCCTTTTCCTTCCTCTAATGGATATACACATATTTTAGTTGTTGTTGATTACGTTACTAAGTGGGTAGAAACTATTCCAACTAGTAGTGTTGATCATAACACCTCTATTAAGATGCTTAAAGAAGTTATTTTTCCAAGATTTGGAGTCCCTAGATATTTAATGACTGATGGTGGTTCACATTTTATTCATGGCGCTTTCTGTAAAATGCTTGCTAAGTATGATGTTAATCATAGAATTGCGTCCCCTTATCACCCACAGTCTAGTGGTCAAGTAGAATTGAGTAATAGAGAGCTCAAATTAATTTTGCAAAAGACTGTTAATAGATCTAGAAAGAATTGGCCCAAGAAACTTGATGATGCATTATGGGCCTATAAAACTGCATATAAAAATCCTATGGGTATGTCTCCGTGTAAAATGGTTTATGGAAAAGCATGTCACTTACCTCTTGAGCTAGAACATAAGGCATATTGGGCCATTAAAGAGCTCAATTATAATTTTAAACTTGCCGGTGAGAAGAGGTTATTTGATATTAGCTCACTCGATGAATGGAGAACCCAAGCCTACGAAAATGCCAAGTTGTTCAAAGAAAAAGTTAAAAGATGGCATGATAAAAGGATACAAAAACGTGAGTTTAACGTAGGTGATTATGTATTGCTATACAACTCTCGTTTAAGATTTTTTGCAAGAAACTTCTCTCTAAACGGGAAGGTCCTTACGTTATCGAGGAGGTCTATCGTTCCGGTGCCATAAAAATCAACAACTTCGAAGGCACAAATCCGAAGGTGGTGAACGGTCAAAGAATCAAACATTATATCTCGGGTAATCCCATAAATGTTGAAACCAATGTTATTGAAACCGTAACCCCGGAGGAATACATAAGGGACACTTTCTGGAACGTTTCAGACTCCGAAAAGGAATATGTATGTGGTACGGTAAGTAAACCGACTCCAAAACAGTTTTTAAGGCAATATTTCTCCGTTTTGAAATATTTAGAAAAATAAAAAATAAGTAGCAGTCTGGAAGGACACGAGGGCTCCACGAGGGTGGAGGGCGCGCCCTACCCCCTGGGCACGCCCCCCTACCTCATGGGCACCTCGTGTGCTCTCTGGACTCCGTTTTCGTACACGTTACGTATTTTGATCGGTAAAAATTCATTATATATTCTCCTAGGGATTTTGACTCCCGTATCACACAAAAATCTTCTGTTTTTGTTTCGAGCTGTTTTTCTGACAGATCCAGGTCGTCATGTCGTCTTCAAGTGCCCCCAAGGACCAGTTCTTCGAGAAGGCCATCAACCCCTACCTCGCAGAAGTGCTGCAATACCCTCAAACCATTGAGATGCGTGAGGGGTTGTTGCACATCCGTGATGCTGAGGGACCAAGGAAGACCGGAAGCACGGAGGCAAGGCTCGAGGCACTGGAGCAAGAAGTTTTCAAGTGTCAGGAGATGGTGGAGCGTGGACTCGATTCCAATCACATTATGATCACAGAGTTCACCAACAACCACAAGTTGGACGTAAAAGACATTGGGGAGGCCATATTCAAGCTTCATGAGAAAAACAAACACCTACGACCTGCAAAATCAAAACTGTGAGTATGAATATAGATTCAAGAGGATGAGTTTGGCTGCAGATTTGAGGTTTCAGGAGACTCGATCATCCTTCTATGATGGTGAGCCTATGCCTTGGAAGAAGGACGACAAGCCTACGCCATCAACAAAATCATCACCGTCTCCACCAACAAAGAAGAATTGAGTATCTGGTATGGGCACTCCCCTTGGCAACTGCCAAGCTTGGGGGAGTGCCCCGGTATCGTATCATCATCACTTTTACCTTCACCATTTTTCTTAGTTCGATCCTTTTGGTAATATCTTGATCTAGTAGAATAAAAGTTTTTAGTATGATCTACTTGTGAGTTTTTCTTTATAATCCTTCTATGTAATCGAGTCCGTGAGCTATATACAATAAAGATTAGTGTTGAGTCAAGTGCTTGATTCTTTTGCCATGATCTTAAGTGAATAAAAGAAAAGAGGAAGAAATAAAAAGAAGCAAAGGGATCATATGGATCTTATGGAGCGTAATGAGCTCACATAGAAAAAGTATGTTGAATAAAAGTTGTTGAGAGTTGACAAACATAGTTTTGGTCATCGTTGCAATTAATAGGAAGTAATAAAGAAAGAGAGGTCTTCACATATAGATATACTATCTTGGACATCTTTTATGATTGTGAGCACTCATTAAAATATGACATGCTAAAGAGTTGACGTTGGACAAGGAAGACAACGTAATGGATTATGTTTTCTTACATCTGAGATAAATTATATTGTCATGGATCGTCTAACGTGGTTGAGCTTGCCTTTCCCCCTCATGCTAGCCAAAATTCATCGCACCAAGTAGAGGTACTACTTGTGCTTCCAAATACCCTTAAACCAGTTTTGCCATGAGAGTCCACTATACCTACCTATGGATTGAGTAAGATCCTCCAAGTAAGTTGTCATCGGTGCAAGCAATAAAAATTTCTCTGTAAATATGTATGACTTATTAGTGTGGGAGAAATAAGCTTTATACGATCATGTGATATGGAAGAAATAAAAGCAACAGACTGCATAATAAAGGTCCATATTACAAGTGGCAATATAAAGTGACGTTCTTTCGCATTAAGATTTTGTGTATCCAACTATAAAAGCGCATGACAACCTTTGCTTCCCTCTGCGAAGGGCCTATCTTTTACTTTTATCTCCTACCCTGCATAAGAGTCATGGTGATCTTCACCTTTCCTTTTTATATTTTATCCTTTGGCAAGCACAGTATGTTGGAAAGATCCTGGTATATATGACTAATTGGATGTGAGTTTTCATGAACTATTATTGTTGACATTACCCTTGAGGTAAAACGTTGGGAGGGAAAACTATAAGCCCCTATCTTTCTCTGTGTCTGATCAAAACTCCATACCCATAAGTATTGTGTGAGTGTCAGCAATTCTGAAATACTATATGATAGTTGAGTATGTGGACTTGCTGAAAAGCTCTTATATGTTGACTCTTTCCTATGTTATGATAAATTTCAATTGCTCCAATGACTGAGATTATAGTTTGTTAGTTTTCAATGAAGTTTATGATTCATACTTGAAATTGTGATTGAAATTATTACTCTAGCATGAGAAATCATATGACAAGAATTATATAAGTTGTTGTTCTAAGAATGATCATGATGCCCTCATGTCCGTATTTTACTTTTATCGACACCTCTATCTCTAAACATGTGGACATATTTTTTGATTTCGGCTTTCGCTTGAGGACAAGCGAGGTCTAAGCTTGGGGGAGTTGATACGTCCATTTTGCATCATGCTTTTATATCGATATTTATTGCATTATGGACTGTTATTACACATTTATGTCACAATACTTATGCATATTATCTCTTATTTTACAAGGTTTATATAAAGAGGGAGAATGCCGGCAGCTGGGATTCTGGGCTGGAAAAAGAGCAAATATTAGAGACCTATTCTGCACAGCTCCAAAAGTCCTGAAACTTCACGGAAGTCAATTTCAGAATATATAAAAAATACTGAGCGCAAGAAGTTCACCAGGGGAGCCACACCCTGCCCACGAGGGTGGGGGCGCGCCCTACCCCCCTGGGCACGCCCCCCTACCTCGTGGGCCCCCTGGTGGCCCTCTGATGGCCATCTTGTGCTATATGAAGTCTTTCGATGAGGAAAAAATCATAAGCCATCTTCTCGGACGAAACTCCGCCGCCACGAGGCAGAACCTTGGCGGAACCAATTTAGGGCTCTGGCGGAGCTGTTCTACCGGGGAAACTTCCCTCCGGGAGGGGGAAATCATCGCCATCGTCATCACCAATGCTCCTCTCATCAGGAGAGGGCAATCTCCATCAACATCTTCATCGGCACCATCTCCTCTCAAAACCCTAGTTCATCTCTTGTATCCAATTCTTGTCTCCAAGTCCGGGATTGGCGCTAGTAGGTTGCTAGTAGTGTTAATTACTACTTGTAGTTGATGCTAGTTGGTTTATTTGGTGGAATATCATATGTTCAGATCCTATATGCATATTAATACCCCTCTGATTATGAACATGTTTATGCTTTGTGAGTAGTTACGTTTGTTCCTGAGGACATGGGAGAAGTCTTGCTATTAGTAGTCATGTGAATTCGATATTCGTTCGATATTTTGATGAGATGTATGTTGTCTCTCCTCTAGTGGTGTTATGTGAATGTCGACTACATGACACTTCACCATTAGTTGGGCCTAGAGGAAGGCATTGGGAAGTAATAAGTAGATGATGGGTTGCTAAATTGAGAGAAGCTTAACCCCTAGTTTATGCGTTGCTTCGTAAGGGGCTGATTTGGATCCATATGTTTCATGCTATGGTTAGGTTTACCTTAATACTTCTGTTGTAGTTGCGGATGCTTGCAATAGAGGTTAATCATAAGTGGGATGCTTGTCCAAGTAAGGACAGTACCCAAGCACCGGTCCACCCACATATCAGATTATCAAAGTACCAAACGCGAATCATATGAGCATGATGAAAACTAGCTTGACGATATTCCCATGTGTCCTCGGGAGCGCTTTTCTCTATATAAGAGTTTGTCCAGGATTGTCCTTTGCTACAAAAAAGATTGGGCCACCTTGCTATACTTTATTTACTTTTGTTACTTGTTGCTCGTTATAAATTATCCTATCACAAAACTATCTGTTACCACTTATTTCAGTACTTGCATAGAATACTGGAAACCGCTTATCATTTCCTTCTGCTCCTCGTTGGGTTCAACACTCTTACTTATCGAAAGGACTAAGATAGACCCCCTATACTTGTGGGTCATCACCCATGCCCAACCCGGAGGCGTACGAGCGGGTTAACTTCATCCTCTTTCTCCTTAGTGGCTTAAGCTATCTAACCCATCCATTCTCTAGTTTTAAGGCCTCCAAGTACATCATCTCACCCCAACTTCGTTCTACACGTCGCTTGTTTCATCGGTTTCTGTGAGTGCTTCCTGGTCATCGAGCCTCGCGTTGGTCTTTGGAGAAAATACTTCCACGTCAAACTCCAAACTAACGCGAACTAAACTTGCGGGTGTGGGGGAGCTGCCATATGCAAGCAATTCGGATCCGGACCCTGGTAGGGCAGTTTGCAGGGACGAACCAGAAGTGGAAGGAGGGGCGGTTTTATATCTGGGACGCACAATCAGGTGATCCACCTCGTGTCGGCATTATCACAACTTACACCCCGGTCCTGCCCCTCCAGGCGAAACTCTTGGAGCCCGTCCGTCGGCGACCGGTCGCTGTTAAGGAGCCTCTCTACACTCATGAACGTGCGCTGATGCCTTCTGCATTACCACCGTCGTGGTGGCAGCTGCACATCACCATGCAACACCATGCTGGAGGAGGAACGACAAGAGCGGTGCAACACGCACACTGGACTAGGTCCTCACAAACCCGTGCACACGGAGGCCTGGGCCCCCTTGTCTGGTCCGGGGCCACCGTAGAGACATTTGCGCGGCGTGATGCCGCCTCAACAAGCAGCATGCCAAGAATGGTGTGGGCGAGTGCGTGCCGCCACCCTTGTTGTCGACAAGGGCAAGAGGGGCAGGAGCGGACATGCGTACAAGGTTAGAGCATCTCCAGCCGCGCCCCCAACAGGCCCACCCAAGAGAATTTTTAGCGCCGGCGGGCCAAAATCGGCCCAGTCGCGCCCCAGGAGACAGTTTTTCGCCGGGTTGGGCCGAAATAACAACCGGCGCGTCCGAGCTGAACCGGCGCGCTGGGGCGCCGGCACAAGCGAAAAGGGGCGTGGGGCCGCTCCGTCGGCGAGAGGAGGGCCTTTTCCCGCCGAATCTTCCCGCTTTCCCCCTGGCTTCCCTTTCATTCTCTCCATTCCCCCTGCCAATCTTCCTCCTCCTTCCCTCCCAGCCGGTCGCCATGCCGCCGAAGAAATATGTGATCCCCCGCGCCGCGACGACTGCGACCACTGCCGTAGCCCAGCCGAAACAGAGGAAGCCGAGGGCGCTGCCGTCCAAGCCCCCGGGCATGTCCAACACCGATTGAAGGGCTGAAGTTCAACGTCGAGAGGTTATCACCACCGACCGGCGGAACAGGGCCAACGCCAAGAAGGCCCAGGACAGCGCGGCGCGGCTCACGGCTGCGGCGGCGGTGGAACAGGCGGAGCGGTCAGCCGAACAAGAGGCGGCTTGCGTGGGGATGATGAACCCGCCCGACGGCCATGGTCAGTACGCGCCCTGGAGCCAGCAGAGCGTTGGTTCATCGGCCGGCTTCTCGTCGTCGCCGCAACCCTAGGGCTGCATGCCGTCGCCGGGCTACGCCAATGGTGACGCGCATGGCGGGTTCAACCCCAACATCACCTTCCCCCATGGTCACCCGGCACAGCGCACGCCCTCGCCTGCCTTCACCGGCGTACAGTACCCCCCGTACAACTACTCTCCGCCGGCGTAAGCATCCTCCCTAACACCCCTCTCCGCCATGGCGCGCTGCCCCCTCTTAAGCCTCCACGTCGCATCTCGGCGACACCGAGTGACCGAAGCCGACATGGACGACATCATCACGTCCAGCTCGGCCGCCGCCGCCGCGTCCCCCGGCTTTACTACCCAGGACGACACAGTGGACCTCAACGACGACATGGACGGCGAGCTCGAGTACGGTGAGGACGAGCCTGAGCCGAAGGAGGATGAGGAGGAGGAGGAGGAGAAGGAACCGGCGCCTCCTCCGGCGAGGAAACGAAAGAAGAGGAAGGGGGCGACCAGGACCGGCGAGCCGCGCATCAAGTGGGCGTCCAAGGAGGACGAGTGCCTCGCCGAAGCGTGGAAAGTCATCTGCCTCGACCCGATCACTGGCACGAATCTGAGCATCGACACGTATTGAGACCGCATCAAGGCCGATTTCGACGAGCGCAAACTCGTCGACCCCTACTTCAAAGGCAATGGCGAACCATTGGGGGCTCATTCAGTCGGCGTGTAACAAATGGCATGGGATCGTCGAGGAGATTGCGGCACCAGCGTCGAGGATCAGGTATGGATCGCCGGCCTCTCCGTTTCCATTTCGCCGGGCGCGCGCCGCTCACTGGTAGTCCCTCGACGCAACTTGTGTGGATGTTCGGCATGTTCCGGCATGACAGCAGCGACCAAGATTTCAAATACCTCCACGTCTCCAAACGGATCGAGAAGTGCGACAAGTGGGCGGATGTTCAGCGCACCCTCGTCAAGGCCAAGGAGACCTACAAGTCGGACGCGCCGACGCCGGGCGCGGGCGAAGGGCGCCCCGAGGGCAACAAGGGGGCCAAGAAGGGGAAACACGGCGACTCGGCTACCGCGCGCATGCCTCGCCGACGCACAGGCCCGAGTCGTCCTACGTGAACAGAAGACCGAGGCGCGGTGGTGGGCGTTGATGACGAGCAGTGCCGTCAAGCTCGACCTACTCCGGACGAACGTCGCCGCGAAGAGGAACGCCGACCTGGCTTTCCTGCTGGGCGGGGCGGACATGCTCCATAGCAACGAAGAGGCGGTCAAGGCGTGGTACTTGGCGAAGCGTGGCCTTATCCTGAACCAGCTGCCGTCGACGGCGTCGCCAACTCCCACCCCCACGCCGACGACGCCGCCAAGGCCGAGCGATGATGCCTCCACGACGCCCAGCGGCACAGAAGCCGCGCCGACGCCGCCCAGAACAGAAGTAGCTTCGACACCGCCTAGCCCGCGCACCCCCAAGCCGACAACATCGGAGGACGAGCCTGCCGTGTGATGCGGTGTACACCCGCCCTCTCTTTTTTGTACGCCAAACTTTTCCATTCGATTGCCGAACTATGACAAGATGATCGCCGAACTGGGCAGATGTGATCGCCAGACATGTGACTTTTTTTGAGCGGGAATGATCAAGTTTGAATATGCCGCAGCTTGGAGGCATCATCTGAGACGCCCCAACGGTCAATCTAGCACCGGTTCGCCCCTAGACAGCTGGAGATGCTCTTACCGTCCGGTTACTCATGTGGTTTTTTCTAGTTTTCTTAAAATTTGAGTTAACTTGTCCGGTTTTGTCACAGAATTAGGTCCGATTTGCATTGAATTCATTCTCTTTGCATGAAATTCATTTGGTTTGCTCAATTTTCATTCAAAATGCTAGCAAAAGTTTTGGGAATACGGTTGAATGGCAAACTCCCATATCCATGTCAAGGGACATATAACAAGTACGGATTGCGAATTAGGTCCAGTTTGCATGAAATTCATCCAGTTTCAAATGCCAACAGAACTTCTGGGGCATTCAGTATCTGTGTCTGCAGAAGAGCATACTGTTGGATGGCTCGATTATTACAGAAAGCGGCAAAAGGCAGCATAGGGAGGCATCAAGTGCAAGTGCAACAAATAATGCAAGCAATAGACATTTCAAGCGTCATACACCAGAGACAACATCAGAAGGAATAACAACTCATCAAAGACAAGCATATTGCCAGGCAGGTACTACTAGTCTGATCTCACAACCCAAACGGAACATAGTACAGTGGTCATCATAATAATACTCAAGCTAGATATCACATTACCAAAGATGGGTTCAATTTGCCAGACATTGCAAAATCTTCAGACTAACACCCTGGAATAACTCAAAGTTCAACAACCGCTGGCTTTTTTAGATAGCCTTTGGATGTTTAGTCGCCCTTGCGGCGGAAGGAGCAACCCTCGGTTAGCCTGGCCTTGCCACCCGTTGGCTGGCAGAGCACTGTTTGGCAGCCTGGGCACACCACGACAGTCTGGGAGTGGCTGAACACAGTAGTGCTGCAATCACAGAAGAGAGTGATTCAGCAATCAATCATAAAATAAAAGGAAGGCATGTTAAAGTAAATTATGATCAACAAACATAAAAGGAAAAAAAGTAAATCACGGCAAGTAGACTCAATGACCCAAATGAGACAAGAAATGATTGATATGTTGTGTATTAATGTATTGCATAGTAAAGTACTTGAAAAGAAACTTAAAATGGCATTGGAGGCTGATGATACAAGATAATTGTGGAACAATTACAGTATTAGGAACACAGTGATTTACAAGGATTGTGTTTGAACTGGCGTGTTACAAGGCTGGTACATACAACTAGGGTGTACTGCAGTATCATCATGAAGCCCAATGCAGAACACACAAAATTATGTTAAAAAAATGCATCTCCCATGCTTTTAATATTAAGCTATAAAGCATATGCAGTCACAGAAAGCAGTACTAAAGTAGAAAACACAAAGCAGTAAAATAAACTATGAGCATGTACTTGGCAGCCAACTAACGTTAACAGTTAAACTACAAAAATAGCAAGAACGTTTTAAAGCATGACAATGTCTTGTAATCAAACGAACATCCAAGGCTAATCAGTAGCAGATGAACCTAGCGAAACTATTTACTTGCAATGAAGAGAAAAGGTTTAGAAAAATTACATGTTGAAGCAGCCCTGGCACTTGACATCCTGCAGAAGTTAACACATAGCCATTAGAACCACCATAATCCAAACAAAAGAACAACAATGCCAAACTTAAGCATGACAAATGCACACAACCTATTGCAGCCACATTTTAACCATTAGTGTTGTGATATAGGCAAGATAATCAGCAGCTTATACATGATAAAAGGAACGTGGCGGCACTATGTTGCATGGGAGTGTCCAGTAGGAGATATGATTCGATGGATCCACAGAAACAACTCAGACCAGAACAGCACTATAGCGTTCACTCACACATTGGTACAAGAATAGAGATTTTTGGATACCTAGAACATGTGCCAATACAGGTTGACATACATGCAAGGGTATATAGGACTAACAACGAATGCATCAAAGATAATCACGATCAGCCGCGTAATCTACCACAAACCCATGGTAACTGGCACCATTACTCAGCTACACCAACGGCCAACCGAAGCAAAATTCCAAATCGGATGAAAAATTACGTCGCACGTCTAGCGGAATCGCGTTTGGATAGGATGGGATCTGATACCGCCGTCATGTAATTACGGAACAATCTAAACAAACACCGCTGAGAATGGTACCGTAAAGGAGGAGATTTTACGGGGAAGGGGGATTCATTTACCATGAAGAAGGAGTTGGGGGACTGCACGAGGCGCTTCTTCTTGTGCTTGAGCTTCTCGAGCTCCGCCGGCGGGTTGAGCAGGTCGATGTCGTTCTGGAGCACCTGCGCCACCGCCACCACACAAGAATCAGGAACCGTGAGTAAATCCAAAGAAGAACCAAGCGAGGGAAGGCATGGAGATGGGTCGGGCGGCGCACCATCGTCGGAGGTTAGGGTTTGCTGGCGCTCTCTGGCGTCTCTCCGGCAGGGACGATCCGAGGAGGCGGCGGCTGCGAGGGGATGGAGAAACTGGAATAGGTTAGGGTTGAGGTAGCGTTTATAGGCGAGGGTGAGGGGATCTCGACCGTCCGATCGATCTAATGGGCCTTGTCGTCCTATTGTGCCTATGGGCCGGTGCGGCAGCAGCGTTCACTACAAAATCAAACCAAACTCACTAAAAAGACCAAACCAAATCGTACCTTTTTTTTCTTTGCATGGTAATAGGTGTCTCAAAAATATATATGAAAATAAAGATCATAGTACAAATCATGTAGACACCGACATGACAAAACTCAAAAGACAACAGACCGCTAGTCTTTACACACAAAAAAAAACATCAGTCAAAAAGGGAAATAAAATAAAATCAAGGCCGAAGAATCCCCCAAGTTTAACACCAATGCTCGTCACCTGCCTCGGCACCACCACAATGCCCACTAAAGGAAAAATGATGAATCACCTCCTTTTCCCAAGTTTGACACGGCTCCATGGCTGATATGCAGGCTTGCGAGCCTCCATGGTGACTCACCAAAGACGAAACCATTGTTGTTGAACGAATCAGATAGGGGCAGCACTTTCAACACATCATCAAACTCCAGATCTAACACCCCCGCATGACTAAGATGCTGGAGGAGGAAACGATACCTGCCAGCCACCAACCACAAACCCAGCACACGATCTGTCCTTCGGATGTCATTGATGTTGACTACTATATGCATCCGCACCTGGACTACCTCCCAAGCTTCACGTCGGCGCTGGAGCAGACGTCGTCACAACGGCGGAGCTCGAGGACACAAGCCCATGACAAGGATGTCGCCATCGCCACGCTTCCCCACTTGAACATGCTAGTTCCTAAATCCATCACCGACCATAGAGTTGATCGCCTCGTCAAGGGATGAATTGGAGCTTCTTTGTTCAGCGCTGCCGCCAAAGCCAAGATGTTGAACTACCCAAAACCGAAGCTACTAAGGCCCTAAAACATAGAGCCCAATCCGCATGCGCGGGATCCAACGACTCCCCCTCACCATTGACAACCGAGATGTCGTCGATGGAGGGGAGCCATCGGAGGACGGCGCTCGAAGGCTGGTCTCTCCTAGCAGCGACTAGGCTTCCAGTCGCCACACACCAAGAGGAAAACGCTTCGCTGCCTTCACTGCTCTGTTGGAAAAGGCAGTGCCTAGGAGGCGCTTAGGCACGCCTAGACGCTAGGCAGTAGCCAAACGCCTCACCTAGGGCATAAATGGAGGTCTAGGCAGGGCAAGCAAGGAATTGCCTACCCAAGCAAGAAATCATGCCACATACTACAGTAATATGCCAAACGAGTTATATTCCAATGGCAGTAGACGGTAGTTAACTTATTTATATGCCCTAAACTAATATCAACACCCATATAATAATTACAAATACACTACGAGTAAAAACTATATTACCGCCTAGGCCGCGCCTAGGGCGCTTAGGCACCGCCTAGGCACTAGGCGAAGGCCAACCGCGTCGCTTACGCCTACCGCTTTTTCCAACCCTGCTTCACTGCAAATCAAAGCAAACCATATGATCTGCGGTGGAACGATACACGTACGTATCCCTACAAACTCTAAGCTCCCGAAAAATAGAGAGCTAGGAGCGATTTGGCGTTTCCTCGTGTGGTGGACCGCGATGGTCAGTGTGAGATTTAGTAGTGGGCCCTCATGGTCAGAATCATGAAGCGACGGTCCTGCATTGGTCCAAAATTCATGTAACTCATGTCGGTCGTTTCCGACTCGCTGCCTTCATGACGCGCGCCATCCGTGGAGGGGAATAAAACCCTTCATTGAGGAAATCTATCTTGGCTCCTCCATCAATTTCCCATCTTCTCTTCTTCACAAGTTATTTAGATCTAGCTGTAGTTCCCAAGAAGTCTTGGAATTGTTGAAAAGGGTATTATATGGAGGATGGGAGATGGTACCTCGATAAAAAACATGGTGTAATCCTTGGATCCCACAAGGCCCTTCCTCTCGTCCGATAGCTCCTTTTTTGTACTTGTAGTTCCACTTTAGTTCACTTGTAGAGTACTTGTGCAGATAAAGTATGGATAGGAGTTGGATGAGGTTGCCTGGTAGGTTTTCAAGCGCATGGGCGAATGCATTTATTGATTTTTCTTCTCAACATAAATTAGCAATGATACGATGCTTTGCCCTTGTCATAATTGTATGGATATAAGTAAGAAGAGTGTTAGTCAAGTTCCAACCCATTTGTTGTTGTATGGTATGCAAACTTCATACACAAAATGGGTGTTCCATGAAGAACAAGTTAGCAATGATGAAGACCAAGTTTATGAGCCTCTTGGAGACGAGGAAGATCTTGATGATTTTTATGGATTTGATATGGTCCAAGATCCGCTAGGAGACATCCACATTGCCACAATTGGGGTGATGAGCAAGAAAACCAAAATGTTGTTGGAGGTAGCATTTTGAAGTCCAATGAGGCATCAACCAGATTTGATCGCTTGCGAAAAAGTGTAAGACGTAAGTTGTACCTTTGCTTCAGGGCTCACTCGGTACTATCCTTTTTTTTAAGTTGGCACACCTCGAAGATCTTAACCATTGGGGCAAAAAAATCATTTGACATGTTACTCAAGCTTCATAATAAGGTTTTGCCAACCGGTGACTCACTTCTAGCCACTTACTATTACAAAGCGAAGAAGATGTTGAGAGATCTAGGGTTGGAACCTATTCACAAGCACTTCGAAGTAGAATTGGTTTCTTAGCTCACATGAGGTACTTGCCTATTCGTCATAGGTGGCACAGAAGTAAGGCCTTCAATGGCGAGAATGAGAAAGGGTTATCGCGAAAACAACCACCAGATAATCTCTAGGGCTTCAAGCATGGAAAACATCCTGGAAATAAGAAAAGAAGGACATCTTCAAACTTCAAAGGCCATGCCAGGGAATTTTTCCCCAAAGATGAGCATCTTGTGTTGGGCTACCATACTGGAAGGAACTGAAATTGCCACACAATTTTGATGTCATGCACATTGAAAAGAACATTTGTACGAGCTCATTTGGGACTTTATTAAACATAGATGGCAAGACCAAAGACACGGTGAAGGCTCTCACAAGGACTTAGAAGACATGAATATCATAGCAAATCAACAGTTGAAAGATACGTGCAATAGCGTAGTAAAGCGGGATGCATGGTACACATTGTCCTTGCCGATAGCTGATTGGGGGAGCAGATAGTCGTTCATCGAACCATGTGGTATTTCTGTGCAAAAGAAACGAGAGCGCATCTTATCAAACTTGATCCGTCGACACTTTTGTTGCTAGAGCTAGAAATAAGGTTTTTGTTGGTATTTCAGTGTGAATTTGGACAATTTTAGAAACATGTAATGATGCATGTTTTGGGAGATAAATATCCTTCGGTGCTAGAGCTAGTTGTCGTGTATGTAATGATGCATGCTACTCCCTCTATTCCATAACATAAGATGTTTTTGCAAGCTGTTTTAGCTTGCAAATACGTCTAACATTGTGGGCCGGAGGAGTACTATGTAAGCATAGTACATATTAGCATACTGAATGTTCTTCAATACTTACATAGTAGCATTACTGAATGTCCTGCAATCTAATTTAGTAAGCATATTGTACATGCGCATAATGATTAAACAGCTTTCATAATACAATTGAAGTCCAACGTATTACCGCAATAAATTTTTGTTTCAGTATGCAGTACTAGCATTTACTCTGTCCTGCATACATCTATATCTGATACGGTTCTTTCCATTGTCCAAAAATCACACAGACAAATCATATCTGAATCATTTCAAGTACAATCGTGGAAGCGTTGAAATTTCTCTCGAAGGGTTAGAAAAACCAACGGTTGGTAGGGAGTTTTTAGCACTGCAAAATCGGGCTTGCAACTCCTATGGTAGTAGAATATGTCCACCGGTGTTCTTGGAATGTATTCTCATCGAGAGAGCCTCATTAACGTTCTTTTCTTCCTGCAAGAAGTTCAAAATAGAAGGCTTGTTGGAAATTACAAAGTAGTATGGTGCTGTTGATAAGAATATCTGGGCAGAAAGCTTACTTTTTTTTCTTTTTTCTTTTTTGCGGGGAGAAAGCTTACTTCTCGTTGAAGCCTTCGACGGCATCAGCTGCAGGAAGCACTCTGCACTCTGCAGGACAATGAAACAGGGCAGAATAATGGAGAATTTCAGTACAAATTGGAGCAAACAACTGGACAGAAATCAAGGGGAATTATAACGGGTCACATGTGCAGATCCATTTTCCGCAGCCCTTGGAACGATCCAAAGTCGGGTAGAACTGCATCAATCGATGGTCGGAGGACAGCAAAATCATGAGAACAACACAACGGAGAAGACCAACTCTCCGAAGCAGACAATCAGTGAGTGCAATGATAAAGCGTACATAGGTGGAAGCAGATAGGGCACTCCACGGCACGTTCGTCTTCCTCGGCGGCGTCGAAGCACGAAGCGAGGTCGCCGGATCAGACAAGAAGATGGCGGAGCCGGTCGGAGTCCAGGCAACACATACGTACGCCGATCAAATGATCAAATGCCTCCCAGTGGATCGGTAGCACAAGCTGACCCACGGCCCCCACAACTCAAAATCTTGGAGTCATAAACGGTCAGGTTCAAGGCTACCAACACAAACTGGCCATCGGCTTGCAAAAAAAGAAGGAAAAAACTTAAGGAAAATTTAGAAAACAAAAAAGGGAATTCCGTCGCCGGGACTTGAACCCGGGTCTCTCGGGTGAGAGCCGAGTATCCTAACCACCTAGACTACGACGGAATCAGCGGTTGTGCAGATACTAAAACATATCTATTCGGGAGGCAGGTCTGTTCGTGTACGCCACACACAAAACAGCACGAACGATAGAGCTGAATCGCAGCTTTGCTTTTTTCAGACATGGCTACAAAACATCACCAAACCGAGAACAAACTACATTTGATCCATTCCATATTTGGATTCTGCCATGCACACGAACACATGGATTGTACTCCCTCCATTCCCAAATATTTGTCTTTCTAGACATTTCAAATGGTTACAATATACGGATGTATGTAGACATATTTTAGAGTGTAGGTTCATTCATTTTGCTTCGTATGTAGTCACTTGTTAAAATCTCTAGAAAGACAAATATTTAGGAACGGAGGCAGTACCAAATTCAGACAAAGCGGATCCTGAGAATCCAAGCCAACACATGATGTGTTGATCTTGGGCAAAATTCCAGCAATCTGCCTGCCTCCCTCAGTTGAGCAACCATACCGCATATGCAGGTACGCAACTGATCAAATATTCAAATACCACAACAAAACTAGTCATCAGCTCATCATTCGTCAATTGCAGGGCTTTTGCTTTCATTGAGCACTGCAGAAAGATATCTCAAACTACACAACATCCTAAGACCTTAAAACTACTGAAGAAATGTATGTGATTTGTTGTGTGGACTTCCAGAAAGATATCCAAACAAATGACCAGAAAACTAATTATGTGACATGTTGCCAACTATAGAAATATATTGGAATTAAAATAACCCACACAACTTTTATAGAACAAACTCTCACACAACGCACAAATTATGTGACAACTTTTATATATCCAAATAAATGACCAGAAAACTAATAAAGGTCGCCAGTCCAGACCTATACCCCCGGAGAAATTAATCAAGCATCTCTTGATTTATCTCAAAACAACTCAACTTGAATGTTGAAGTGTACGTTATGTAAGCTTGATGAACTTTTTTTTCTTACTTTTCTTCAAAACAATGTTGATTAAATGATGTAGGGATTGAAAACCTTAAATTGTAAATTATATAGTAAATAAGTTGTCTTCCATCTCAACTTCAACTGAAAAATCATTGAAATTTCAGATTAGAAATTGAAAAGGAACAAAATTAACATGATAAAGTATCTCAATACAATTTGAATACTATAATCTTGTATGTCTCGATTCTCATATGAAATTCTTATGCAGCATTGAGACTATAATGATTTATCACATTTTTAAAAAATGATCTCTCTAAATGGTGATGCTTTTTAGCATGATGACATGAAAAAAGGGACCGAGTTGGGACGAAAACTCCATACCGGAGTAACAACTAGCTTAGAAACTGAGAATTCTCTCCACAAATTCGTGAAATTGTATATTTTCAGCAGCCGGAGGCGGCCAAGGAGGAGTGTACATCTGCGCCATAGTTGGGTCTGGCCGCCGGAGCATTAGCAGATTGGCGGCAGGTTTGTTCTTCTGAAGCCGCTGGAGTAAGCAAATGAATAACAAAAAAATTTAACGAGCAGGGTCATCCTATGATAAGAGCTGAATCAATTGGAAAGCCATAATACGAAAGCTCAACGTACCAACATGTTCAAATTGAACATAATATAATATGGTAACACACTATCTCACAAGTCTTCTATAAATGTCAACGATGCCCGTATTATCCACGAGACATCAGTGAATCCAAGATACAACTAAGTATACAAATCGGGAGTTGAAAGCATCACAACTGTATATTACTTAATGTTACAAAAGACATATAAACTAAGAATGATAATCACTCTCTTAATAGTTGGTGCTTTAAAAGAAGGATGGAATGACTCAACATAAAAAGTAAATAGGCCCTTCATAGAGGGAAGCAGAAATTGTCATGCGCATATTTGTAGTATTGAAAGGGTGGTCCAGCTCTTATTACCAATGTTTTGCGTTAACGCTCAAGATTTTACCATAGAAAATACATATATTTTCCATTGCCCCTTGTAATTGTGCGAGGTACCACACACTATTTTATATATCTTTAGTTTCAAAAAGATTTGTCCTCTTTCCGCTTTAAGAATTGGAGACCTTTTATTTAGTAGGCTTTTTCCTGATTTTTTTATTGTCCAAAACCATCATTATGAGATCGTGGAAAACAAAATATGTTTACGATCATCTAAGCAATGTGAAACACACACACACACACACACACACACACACACACACACACACACACACACACACACACACACACACATATATAGGGTCGCGCTATTCATCACCCTGGTTGAGGAATAGTTATTCTTCACCCCCCTCTATTTTACCATCAATGCACCATAATTTTACGTTCCGTAAGTTTTGTCTTATTTCCGACGTAAAAAGAGACCGTAAGAAAATATATAATCGCCGTAAAAAATATTTTATATTATGTAAAATTACAAACGTAAAAACATAGTCTAAAATACACATAAACTACAAATTTTCTTGTCTTATGACCTATATTTTTATTTTTTTATGTCAAATTTTACGTAGTGAATCAATAGGAATGTAACTATTCATCATCCGAGGTGCAGAATAAGTTATTCTTCACCCAAGGTAATCTTACGATCATTTCATAATTAAATTACGTTTAGAATTTAAATAGTTACATTCCTATTGATTCACTACGTAAAATTTGACATAAAAAAATAAAAATATAGGTCATAAGACAAGAAAATTTGCAGTTTATGTGTATTTTAGACTATGTTTTTACGTTTGTAATTTTACATAACATAAAATATTTTTTATGATGATTATATATTTTCTTACGGTCCCTTTTTGCGTCGGAAATAAAACAAAACTTACGGAACGTAAAATTACGACGCATTGATGGTAAAATAGAGAGAGGTGAAGAATAACTATTCCTCACCCAGGGTGACGAATAGCGCGACCCTATTTTACCATCACCCATAGTGCAGAATAAGTTATTCCTCACCCGAGATGATCTTACGATCATTTCATAATTAAATTACGTTTAAAATTCAAATAGTTACATTTTTATTGATTCACTACGTAAAATTTAACATAAGAAAATAAAAATATAGGTCATAAGACAAGAAAATTTACAGTTTATGTGTATTTTAGACTATGTTTTTACGTTTTTAATTTCACATAACATAAAATATTTTTTACGACAATTATATATTTTCTTACGGTATCTTTTTGCGTTGGAAATAAGACAAAACTTACGGAACGTAAAATTACGGTGTATTGATGGTAAAATAGAGGGGGGTGAAGAATAACTATTCCTCACCCAGGGTGACGAATATATATATAGTGTTACTATTCATCACACACTTTTTGTTAATGCACTAACAACAATTACTTTTAATATATTAACCAATGATACAAATAAGTAGGTATGGTGGACTCTTATGGCAAAACCCAGCACAAGGATTTGGCACAAGCAGAATTCATGGCTAGTATACATGAAGACTAGCAAAAGACTAGGAAGCGACTAGCTAGAGAGCACGAACATCATAATCATACATTTTAAACATGTAATCTTACATGGTAATATGAATATGATACTACTCAAAAGTTATAATACCATCAAGGCTGATTTAAACTTTTGATAACAAGTGAACATGTGCCAAGCCAGTCAACCGAACATTCAAAGGGAGATACCATGCTAATATCCCACATTACCATTCATTTTGAATGCCCATTGATATTTTAGATGACGCAATTTAACTCTCTAACTAATAAAGACTTAGCATGGGAAAGCATAAATCGCCAAACTTTTATTGAGCCAGAGACAAGCTACTGTGAGGAGAGAGAGGCACTACTACGAGACTTGGCGGCGATGCGGTTGTGTGCCCACATGGTTTACCGACTATGCTCCCGGGCAAGTCGGTGCTCTGCGAGGGATTTTTGTTGCATTGATTGGAGACAAGGAAGATGTTGTCTGAGTTCACTCCAATTGGCGAAGTGCTCAGGTCTCGCCTTAACTTCATATTAGTCTCCAACCAAGTACAAGAAGCTCATTTGGTTGAAAAGGTGGAGGTACAAACTTAAGCAAACATATAGAACTGTTAAAGAAAAAGTACAACAATCCAATTACTGGTCTCCATCCACCTGGTCAATGAGTTGTTATGATATTTATTTATTTTCCAACCTCCCATCAAGTGTTCATGCATATATATTGTTGCCATCAATTGTGGTTCATAGCGATCACATAGTCATAAGCAGAGAAAGAAAAATACCCATCCGGTGTGCCTTCATCTCTGAGTGAGCTAGTCCTGGTGGATAGTACCCAAGACAATTCCCTCATTTTACTTTGTTAAAGTCAGCTTTTTTAGGCAATACAAAACACACATTAGGCCACAAACATTAGATTTGGGAGACATTAGGAAATAATTAGCTTGAAGCTCCTGATCGTCCCGCGGTGCATGTACTATGCACCATTACTCCAAACCTGTTGAAGAAGGCAGTGTCTAGAAGGCGCTTAGGCACGCTCAGGCGCTAGGCAATGGCCAAATATCTAGGCCAAATGCATCGCCTAGGGCATAAGCTGAAGTCTAGGCAGGGCAAGGAAGAAGTTATCTACCCAAGCGAGAAATTATGCCATATTGTACTGATATGCCAAAAAGACCATATTCCAATGATAGTAGCTGATAGTTAACTTATTTATATGTCCTGAATTAATATAATATATATATAATAACCATAGATACACCCTGACAGTAAAAATATATAACCGCCTAGGCCGCGATTAGGGGGCTTAAGCACCGTCTCGCTTACTCCTAGCGTTTTTCCAACCTATACATCATTACTCCACATTGCTATGAGCCTATGAAGCACGACGTCAATCCCATGAACAAAAGAATGTAGAATCAAGAGTAACAAGAGTCGCCTTGGCATGACCGCTCTTGGCATCAGGCGCCCTAATGCGAGATAGCAATGAGGGACTCTGTATGCATGAAGAAAATCTCGAGCTCCTCGCAGCAGACCTTAAATCAGTGAACCGCTCCTCACTTTTGTGAAACAAGAACTAATATAAAATTTTGAGGAAACCATGTGTGAGAACAACTTGGAACTAAGTCAGGTGAACTAGATGATTGCATATCGTTATATGCATTGTGTTAAGACTTAATTAACACATGTCAATTAACCAAATCATTCTGAGTGGTCGCTCCATTGCTTGTGATGACCCAATGCCATCGCCGATGCCGGCTCCGTGAAAAAGAAAGAATTGATTTGTGAAGGACAAGTGTTTCATTCCTCTCCCTAGTCGTTGAAATTCAAACTATCCACTAGCTCCTCATTTCTTTGGATTCTAGCCCTTCCTTCCGGATTTAATATCCAAAGTAAATCTTTCATGGGCAGAAAGTCCTAAATTTCTTGTTGCGTACTCCTTACCCTTTTCTCCCATCGTCCTACTTTCACTTCCACAGACCTTCTATCCATACGAGTTCAGGGATTGGTGAATCAATGTGGGAATAAATAAAACGATTGTTAACTACACATAACCGTGTAGCTCATCAAGAAGACCATCAATGACCGGCATCGGTTATTTATTTTTTATGTTTGCGCATTGAGTTGCCTGTAATCCATAGGCGCTGCCAGGCATGGAAGACTATGGTCACATGACACACTTGAAGAACATGACGACTCGAAAAAAGAAGGCTCGATGGCTATTGTGATGGTGGTCAACCCGAGTGGAATGCCAAGTAGGTAAGAAATTTGTTCGCTTGTTCCTTTTGATTTGCCTGGTTCAATTTAGAGAATGTGATTGTACATGTGGCCAAATTCAATCTCATGTAGTGATGTGACTTTCAATGTTGTGAGTTCGCATACGCCATCGGCCACTAAGCATGATGATTGAGTTGGTTGGGTTTGAAGACTCAAAGGATCTAGAGCGATCCAAAGATATGTGGAAATAGAGAAAGACCCCTCTCTCGTTTTTTGAGAGATATGAGCAAGGGTTGGAATTCGAGCCGAGTCGAGCCAGCTCGGCTCGACTCGCTAGAGCTCGTTTCGTTAACGAGCTAGCTCGACTCGACTCGTTATTATAACGATCTCAAATCCAAGATTGATTCGACTCGTATAACTCGCGAGCTGGCTCGTTTAGCTTGTTAAGCTCATTAAAGATATGAACATAAAACCCTCAAATATTATAAAAATGATTATGTATATATTAAACATATATATCACTGAGAATAGTAATTTCCTTGTAACACATGAGTCTCCTAGGCGGTTAGGCCTTCAACGGATAGGCCTTGTGTTGTGCGCCTAGGACATATGGTGCTGAGTGGCTGATATTTTTTTTGTATTGGGAGTGGCTGATCTTTTGTACCGAGCCTAACGAGTTACACGAGTACTTGTGAGATTGGCTTGTTTAACTTGGTCTATAAACAATCTTAAACTAAAGCTTGGCTCGACTTGTTATTCTTCGAGTTCGAGTCGATTCGAGCCGACTCACGAGCTACTCGTTTAGCTCACGAGCTTCGAGCTTTTTTCCGGCCCTTATGAGCAAATAGAGAAAAATGCCTCTTGAGTATTTTTTACTTCCTAGAATTAGGTTACTTTTGCATGGTACCTAGAATTAGGTTGGGGGCTGCCCTCTTGTCCATGCTCTTGTATTATCTAGACACCGTAGCTTGATCTCTTTCACCTTCAGGTGCTTTCTCCGTGGGCACTACATACCATGCGTTGTGCCGAACGCCCACCATTCCATGGACTGGTCCACTTTGGAAGGCCCCATTGCCCCTAAAGATCAAGATTTTCGCGTGGCAATTGTTGAGGGGCCAGCTTCCCTCTAGGATGGAGGTGCTTAAGAGGCACGGGCCGGGTGATGGCCTGTGCCCCCTCTATGAGGTCCCTAAGACCGGGTCTCACATCTTGTTCTCCTACACGTCAGCTCGAGTTCTATGGGTTTTCGTCTGCGAGGCCTTGGGGCCTAATTGGGAGGCCTTGGATCTTGCGGGTATTCTCGAAACCAGAGCCAACCAAACCAGCCGGCAGCGCCGCCTATTCTGGCCTGTGCTTGCAGCAATGTCTTGGACACTATGGATGATGCGTAATAAAATGGTGTTTGAGAGGGTCTTCCCTCAACATGCCTCTGACTCGTTCTTCAAATTCCTTATTTTCTTGCAGCACTGGCATCCACGTTATTCAGATAGCGGGGCCGCGATTGTCTGGGACTCATTCTAAATGGGCTCCTGGCTAACGCCTGCCGTCTCGCCTCTTTGCAGGATCACTGAGCCTGCTGCCACTAGATGGACGTTTTTCCTATTTCTTTTGTGCTTTCTTTGGGCGTGATTGTGTTGTCTCCCCAGCCATCTTTGTTGCTTCTGTACTCGTGATGAACTTGTTGTATGGATGTTGGCTCTATTTATAAAGCCAATTGAAAGTCCATTTGAGGTAATTTTGTACATTAATATCTCGTACAACTAGCAAAGCTAGTAAGGTTGACACCTTGCTAATGGGAACACAAGTGAAGTTACCCGTATTGTAATACCATTTAACATTGGTGGTGAAACTCGTACCTTCAGGGATGGATATGTTGGTTCTCATTCAGAAAAGTTTGATGCTTGCTACAAACTCTTACACTTGTGGTCCAACACTGTGCTACCTTTGTCCCAGGGGTCAATCAACAAACAACACCAACGATCACACACGAAGAATCACACCAGAAAAGAGCAAAGTCATACAAGATCGAAGCTGTGCATGGGCAAAGGAAAATAAAAACAAAATTGAAGCAATCAACACAATAATCCTCGAATACAACAACAATTGCCGGCAGCAACCTTCTATTAACGGAACAAGTACTATGAGCTCAAGAAAGGTCCTCCAAAAGCAATGCCTCTCGATGTCGCGAGCATGGGACTCTGCGGCTAGAGACAGGTTCTTGCGAGACTCGACGTCGATGTTGTAGAGCGCGGTGAAGCTGCTCCGAACGTGCGGGTCTCCTGGCGGTGCTATCGGGTGGGTCGGTGTGCTACAAGAGATTGTTTGCTACATTGGTGGGAGACAAAGAGGACATCGTTTTTCCTTCAATCGAATGGCTATGCGGTAGAGGTCGGGCAGTTAGCGAACCAACTGTATTTTTTTAAACCAGTAACCTTAACTTTATCTTAGTATCCAACCAAGTACAAGCAACATACTTGGTTGAAAAGGTGGTTGTACAAACTCAAGCAATCATTGGTAGTTTTTTCAAAAAAAGATACAACAAATCATTGACTGGTCACCATCCACCTTGTTGGTGAGTTATTATGACATCTATTTATTTTCCGGCCTCTCCATCAACTTTTTGTGCATATATCTAGTTCCCATCAACCATGGTTGACGGTGATCACATAGCCAGAAGCAGATAAAGAAATATACCCATTTGGTGTGCCAGTATTCACGTTAAGAAAAAAAAATGCCAAATAACACAATGTTCATGTCATCAGGCGTATATAGATTGAAAAACAAAACTGCACTCACTACTTCTTCTCACGTTCAGAATAATGCCCGGTAACACAATGTTCAGATCATCAGGTTTTCACAAACATTTTTTTGAAGGATCACGGGGGGGGGGGGGGGAGGATCCCCCACCTGAATATATTGACAAGAGTGGGCTAAAATCCCAGATAGTTACAAAGCAGCAGCTTTACAGAGAGGGGGGGGGGGGGGGGGGGAGGGCGCCACACACATCACGCAAGTAACGGAGAGAGTGCATGCACCCAGCCGTCCGCATGCGAACGACGAGCTTCGGGCAGCCGATCATGCTAGAGGACTGCGTCCTCTCGACAACAACAGAACAGGCGGGCAAGGGACGACGACAGCCTCTGAAAAATGACTGCGTTCCGGTGTTTCCAAAGCTGCCAGCTACACAGCATGGCGAATTCCACCTCCGACTCGACGACCGCCACAGCTGCAGTAGTAAGAGTGGAGAGCTTGCCGACCGAAACCCCGTCAACGGCGACTTGGGCACCCCTCCAGAATGCCACTGGGAACGGGTAGGAGAAGAGCATGTGGTCAGCGGTTTCTAGAGTAGCAGAGCAGAGAGGGCAGCCAGTGTCTTCCGCGGCGACAATGCACTTTCGGAGCAGGACGTCCCTCGTGTGAATGCGTCGTTGCACCAACAGCCAGCAAAAGAACTTCACCCGCGACAGAGCACGCGCCTCCCAGATCATGGAGGCAAAGCCGATGGTCACCCCACCAAATCGCAGGAGCCTATAAGCAGAGCTGGACGACAGGGCGCCTTTGGGGGTAGCAACGTGAAGGAGCCGCCTCTCGTCTCCTTCGCCTCGCGCCGATAAAGCAACCAGGAGCGCGGCGACCGCCGCGAGCTCGCACTCGCCCGCCCTCGTCCGCCGGGGCACCAGGCAGCCGGCGAGGCCGCGCGCGCGCGCACCTGCCCTACCGTCACCTCTGTGTCCAGGGCATGGGAGAAGAGGGCAGGGTATGCCACCGCGACGGGCCCGCAGGGCAGCCAGCGATCCCACCAGAAGGAACAGGTGACCCCCTCCCCGACGTCAACCATGGAGATGGCGCGGTAGAGCGGGAGCAACTTCATGATCGCGGCCCGGTACTCGCCTTGGATCAGCTCGCCGCGCGCCAGGAGGGAGTGCCCACCAGCCCCGTCCCAAATCCATGCAGTCCATTGAGACCCTGGGGTCGTGTGCAGGCGATGAAGCATCTTCAGCAGCAGACACATGTTCTGTGTCGCCAGGTCACAGACTCCCAGGCCGCCTTCACTCTTCGCTCGACACACCTATTCCCAGGCCACAAGGCATTGGGCGCCCGAGGCCCGCTCGGCGACGTTCCAAAGAAAAGCGCGGCGGAGCTCGTCCAGAGCGCGGACCACGGACGGCGGCAGCAACAGAGCTGCCATGTCATACGTGGGGAGCGCGTCCAGGACGGTATTGATGAGCACCAGACACCCGATAGGAGAGAGGAGACGAGCCGCCCAGCCGGCAAGGTACTTGTCCACTTTCGCGATTAGCGGAAGGAAATCCGCGAACCAGAGTTTCTCCCACGAGAGGAGGAGGCCGAGGTAGGTTTGCGGGAATGAGCCAGTGGCACATCCCAGCGCGGCCACCACCAGCGCCAGGTTTTCCTCCTCCACATGCACCGGAACCAAGGTGCTTTTGATGAAGTTGATGACCAACCAAGTGGCGGCGGCGAATTTATCGAGGATTTGCCGGAGACGGACCGTGCCGCCCTCGGACGCTGATACGTCTCCAACATATCTCTAATTTTTTATTGTTCCATGCTATTATATTATCAACCTTGGATGTTTTATATGCTATTTTATAGGATTTTTGGGACTAACCTATTAACCTAGGGCCTAGTGCCACTTTCTGTTTTTTCCTTGTTTTTGAGTTTCGCTGAAAAGGAAAACCAAACGGAGTCCAATTGACCTGAAACTTCACGGAACTTATTTTTGGACCAGAAGAAGGACGTGGAGTAAAAGAGTTGGGTTAGAAGAGTCCCGGGCTGCCCACGAGGGTGGGGGGCGCGCCTCCCTACCTCGTGGACAGCCCGGAGACCCTCCTGATTTGTTCTCGACGCCAAAACATCTTATATGTACCCAAACTTCTAGAAAGAAACCTAGATCGGGAGTTCCACCGCCAGAAGCCTCCGTAGCCATCGAAAACCAATCTAGACCCGTTCCGGCACCCTGCCAGAGGGGGGGATCCCTCTCCGGTGGCCATCTTCATCTTCCCGGCGCTCTCCATGATGAGGAGGGAGTAGTTCACCCTCGGGGCTGAGGGTGTGTACCAGTAGCTATGTGTTTGATCTCTCTTTCTCCCTCCCTCTCTCTCTCTCTCTCGTGTTCTTAACTTGGCACGATCTTGATGTATCGCGAGCTTTACTATTATAATTGGATCTTATGATGTTTCTCCCCCTCTACTATCTTGTAATGGATTGAGTTTTCCCTTTGAAGTTATCTTATCGGATTGAGTCTTTAAGGATTTGAGAACACTTGATGTATGTCTTGCATGTGCTTATCTGTGGTGACAATGGGATATCATGTGATCCACTTGATGTAGGTGATCAACTTGCGAGTTCCGTGACCTCGTGAACTTATGCATAGGGGTTGGCACACATTTTTGTCTTGACTCTCCGGTAGAAACTTTGGGGCACTCTTTGAAGTTCTTTGTGTTGGTTGAATAGATGAATCTGAGATTGTGTGATGCATATTGTATAATCATACCCACGGATACTCGAGGTGACATTGGAGTATCTAGGTGACATTAGGGTTTTGGTTAATTTGTGTCTTAAGGTGTTATTCTAGTACAAACTCTAGGATAGATTGAATGGAAAGAATAGCTTCGTGTTATTTTACTACGGACTCTTGAATAGACCGATCAGAAAAGATACCTTTGAGGTGGTTTCGTACCCTACAATAATCTCTTCGTTTGTTCTCCGCTATTAGTGACTTTGGAGTGACTCTTTGTTGCATGTTGAGGGATAGTTATATGATCCAATTATGTTATTATTGTTGAGAGAACTTGCACTAGTGAAAGTATGAACCCTAGGCCTTGTTTCAATGCATTGCAATACCGTTTGTGCTCACTTTTATCATTAGTTACCTTGCTGTTTTTATATTTTCACATTACAAAAACCTATATCTACCATCCATATTGCACTTCTATCACCATCTCTTCGCAGAACTAGTGCACCTATACAATTTATCATTGTATTGGGTGTGTTGGGGACACAAGAGACTCTTTGTTATTTGGTTGCAGGGTTGTTTGAGAGAGACCATCTTCATCCTACGCCTCCCACAGATTGATAAACCTTAGGTCATCTGCTTGAGGGAAATTTGCTACTGTCCTACAAACCTCTGCACTTGGAGGCCCAACAATGTCTACAAGAAGAAGGTTGTGTAGTAGACATCAAGATCTTTTCTGGCGCCGTTGCCGGGGAGGTTAGCGCTTGAAGGTATATCTTTTGATCTTGCAATCGAATCTTTTAGTTTCTTGTTTTATCACTAGTTTAGTCTATATAAGAAAACTACAAAAAAATGGAATTAAGGTTGCCTCATATGCTTCATCTTTTTAACGTCTTTCGTGAAAATAAGGATTCCGATAATTGTGCCAAAGTGTTAGAAGAAGAATGTATTAAAATGTTTGGCACTAAATCTTTGGATGATGAGCATGATTGCAATGTTGTTAGTATGGATTCTTTGAATACCCATGATGCTAATGATATGCAAAGCCACAAGCTTGGGGATGCTATGTTTGATGAAGATGATATTTTTTGTCCCCCAAGTTTTGATGAGAAAATTTATTATGATGATAGCATGCCTCCTATTTATGATGATTATATTGATAAAAGTGGGTTTGGAAGAGTGTCAACTTTAGGAAGTAATGATCCCACTATTTTGGAGGGTGTTGAATCTTATTGTGATAATTATGAAAGTGGGTTTGGAGAGGTCATGACTTTAGTTAATGTTAATCCCACTATTTCGGAAGAGTGTCAACTTTGCATACATGTGGATCGTGTTAAGAATATGTTTTGTGATACCTATATTGTTGAATTCATTCATGATGCTACTAAAAATTATTATGAGGGAGGAATATATGCTTGTAGGGATTGCAATAATATCAAGTTTCCTCTTGATACATCTCCAACGTATCTATAATTTTTGATTGTTCCATGCTATTATATTATCTGTTTTGGATGTTTATGGGCTTTATTAAACACTTTTATATTATTTTTGGGACTAACCTATTAACCCAGAGCCCAGTGCAAGTTTCTGTTTTTTTCCTTGTTTTAGAGTATCGCAGAAAAGGAAAATCAAATGGAGTCCAATTGACCTGAAACTTCACGGAACTTATTTTTGGACCATAAGAAGCCCACGGAGTATCGGAGTTGGACCAGGAGAATCCCGGGCTGCCCACGAGGGTGGGGGGCGTGCTCACCCCCTGGGCGCGCCCCCCTGCCTCGTGGACAGCCCGGAGGTCCACCGACGTACTTCTTCCTCCCATATATACCCATATACCCTGAAAACTTCGAGGAGCACAATAGATCGGGAGTTCCGCCGCCAGAAGCCTCCGTAGCCACCGAAAGCCAATCTAGACCCGTTCCGGCACCCTGCCGGAGGGGGATCCCTCTCCGGTGGCCATCTTCATCATCTCCGTGCTCTCCATGACGAGGAGGGAGTAGTTCTCCCTCGGGGCTGAGGGTATGTACCAGTAGCTATGTGTTTGATCTCTCTCTCTCTCTCTCGTGTTCTTGAGGTGGTACGATCTTGATGTATCGCGAGCTTTGCTATTATAGTTGGATCTTACGATGTTTCTCCCCCTCTACTCTCTTGTAATGGATTGAGTTTTCCCTTTGAAGTTATCTTATCAGATTGAGTCTTTAAGGATTTGAGAACACTTGATGTATGTCTTGCGTGGGATACCCGTGGTGACAATGGGGTATTCTATTGATCCACTTGATGTATGTTTTGGTGATCAACTTGCGGGTTCCGTGACCTTGGGAATCTATGCATAGGGGTTGGCACACATTTTCGTCTTGACTCTCCGGTAGAAACTTTGGGGCACTCTTTGAGGTTCTATGTGTTGGTTGAATAGATGAATCTGAGATTGTGTGTTGCATATCGTATAAACATACCCACGGATACTTGAGGTGACATTGGAGTATCTAGGTGACATTAGGGTTTTGGTTGATTTGTGTCTTAAGTTGTTATTCTAGTACGAACTCTAGGGCTGTTTGTGACACTTATAGGAATAGGCCAACAGATTGATTGGAAAGAATAACTTTGAGGTGGTTTCGTACTCTACCATAATCTTTTCGTTTGTTCTCCGCTATTAGTGACTTTGGAGTGACTCTTTGTTGCATATTGAGGGATAGTTATGTGATCCAATTGTGTTATTATTGTTGAGAGAACTTGCACTAGTGAAAGTATGAACCCTAGGCCTTGTTTCCTAGCATTGCAATACCGTTTACGCTCACTTTTATCATTAATTACCTTGCTGTTTTTATATTTCCAGATTACAAAGACCATTATCTACTATCCATATACCACTTGTATCACCATCTCTTCGCCGAACTAGTGCACCTATACAATTTACCATTGTATTGGGTGTGTTGGGGACACAAGAGACTCTTTGTTATTTGGTTGCAGGCTTGTTTGAGAGAGACCATCTTCATCCTACGCCTCCCACAGATTGATAAATCTTAGGTCATCCACTTGAGGGAAATTTGCTACTGTCCTACAAACCTCTGCACTTGGAGGCCCAACAATGTCTACAAGAATAAGGTTGTGTAGTAGACATCAAGCTCTTTTTTGGCGCCGTTGCCGGGGAGGTGAGGAAAGCGACACTAACACCCCGTCAACTAAGCTATTTTCTGGCGCCGTTGCCGGGGAGGTTAGTGCTTGAATGTATATCTTTAGATCTTGCAATCGAATCTTTTAGTTTCTTGTTTTATCACTAGTTTAGTCTATAAAAGAAAATTACAAAAAAATGGAATTGAGGGTACCTCATATGCTTCATCTTTTTAATATCTATCATGAAAATAAGGATTCCGATAATTGTGCTCAAGTGATAGAAGGAGAATGCATTATAATGTTTGGCACTAAATCTTTGAATGATGAGCATGATTGCAATGTTTATAGTATGAATTCTTTGAATATCCATGATGCTAATGATATGCAAAGCCACAAGCTTGGGGAAGCTATGTTTGATGAAGATTATATTTTTTGTCCCGCAAGTTTTGATGAGAAAATTTATTATGATGAAAGCATGGCTCCTACTTATGATGATTATATTGATGAAAGTGGATTTGTAGAGGTCATGACTTTATTTAGTGATGAATCCACTATTTTGGAAGAGGTTCCAATTGATTATGAGAACAAAGTTGGTATTTATGATGATTATTGTGATGACTTGTATGCTATAAAGAATGATGATGTCCATGAAACTTGTCATCATGATTTTAGTTTTCAATTGGATTACGCCTCACATGATAATTATTTTGTTGAGTTTGCTCCCACTACCATTCATGAGAAGAAATTTGCTTATGTGGAGAGTAATAAAGTTATATGATTGTAGATCATGAAAAGAATGCTTTATGTGATGGTTATATTGTTGAATTCATTCATGATGCTACTGAAAATTATTATGAGGGAGAAATATATGCTTGTAGGAATTGCAATAATATCAAGTTTCCTCTCTATGTGCTTAAAGTTTTGAAGTTATGCTTGTTTTGCCCTCCTATGCTAGTTGATTATTGTTCCCATAAGTTGTTTGCTCACAAAATCCTTATGCATAGGAAGAGGGTTAGACTTAAATGTGCTAGTCATATTCTTCTTGATGCTCTCTTTATGTTTCAATTCTTATCTTTTATGTGAGCATCATTGAAATCATCATGCCTAGCTAGGGGCGTTAAACGATAGCGCTTGTTGGGAGGCAACCCAACTTTATTTTTGTTCTTTGCTTTTTATTCCTGTTTAGTAATAAATATTTTATCTATACTCTGTTATGGTTGTGTTTTTTGTGTTTAATTAGTGTCTGTGCCAAGTAGAACCGTTGGGAAGACTTGGGGAAAGTCTTGTTGATCTTGCTGTAAAAATATAGAAACTTTAGCGCCGACGAGAATTGCTGCCATTTTTATTTGGATAGTGATATTTAGTTAATTATTTTTGAATATGATTAATTGATAAATTCCTCACGTCCGGCAATTTATTTTAGAATTTTTTGGGTTCCAGAAGTTTGCGTTAGTTACAGATTACTACAGACTGTTCTGTTTTTGACAGATTCTGTTTTTCATGTGTTGTTTACTTATTTTGATGAATCTATGGCTAGTAAAAGAGTTTATAAACCATAGATAAATTGTAATACAGTAGATATTACACCAATATTAATTTAGAATGAGTTCACAACAGTACCTAAGTGGTGATTTATTTTCTTATACTAACGGAGCTTACGAGTTTTCTGTTAAGTTTTGTGTTTTGAAGTTTTCAAGTTTTGGGTAAAGATTCGATGGATTATGGAATAAGGAGAGGCAAGAGCCTAAGCTTGGGGATGCCCAAGGCACCCCAAGGTAATATTCAAGGACAACCAAGAGCCTAAGCTTGGGGATGCCCCGGAAGGCATCCCCTCTTTCGTCTTTGTTCAACGGTAACTTTACTTGGAGCTATATTTTTGTTCACCACATGATATGTGTTTTGCTTGGAGCGTCAATTTATTTTATTAGTATTTGCTTGCTGTTATTTAGAACAATGTTTTGAATCTTTTATTTCAATAAAAGTGGCATTGATAGCCTTTACTATGCCTATTTTGCAAGTCTTCATGTTGCTGTTTGAAAACAGAAAGTTTATCGCTGTTGCAATAATTCCCTAGAAAAGTAAGAATGTGATAAAATGTTGAAACCTTTTGAATATTAAGCTCTGATAAATTTACTACAGTGAGAATTTTCTTTCATAATTTTTGGAGTTAGGGAAGTATGGATCTTGCTGCACTCTTTACAGACTGTCCTGTTTAGGCAGATTGTTGTTATGTTTGCATTGTTTGCATATGTTTGCTTATATAATGATTCTATTTGAGGATAGGACTATTAAATATGCATAGGCATTTAGTATTCAATGTTGAATAATAATTTTAGTGATTTGCTACAGTAGAGTATGATAAGGTTTTTGCAATGGTTTATACTAACTTATCTCACGAGTCCTTGTTGAGTTTTGTGTGGATGAAGCTTTTGAGATTTAGGGAGACCGTGATATGAGAGGTATTAAGGAGACACAAAAGCTCAAGCTTGTGGATTCCCAAGGCATCCCAAGATAATATTTCAATAAGTCTCAAGCGTCTAAGCTTAGGGATGCCCCGATTGGCATCCCACCTTTCTTCTTCAACAACTATATGTTAGTTTCGGTTGATCCTAAGTTTTTGCTTCTTCACATGATGTTTGCCATTATTAGAATGCCATTTTATTTGCTTTGCTTGCTGTTTGAATAAAATATCAAGATCTGAAATTATTAAATGTTAGAGAGTCTTCACATAGTTGCATAATTATTCGACTACTCATTGAGCTTCACTTATATCTTTCGGAGTAGTTTGTCATTTCCTCTAGTGCTTCACTTATATCTTTTTAGAGCACGGTGGTGGTTTTATTTTGAAGAAATAGATGAACTCTCGTGCTTCACTTATATTACTTTGAGAGTCTTTAGAACAGCATGGTAATTTGCTTTGGTTATGAAACTAGTCCTAATATGATGGGCATCCAAGATGGGTATAATAAAAACTTCCTTATAGAATGCATTGAATACTAAGAGAAGTTTGTGTTGGGTTTCGTAGTAATTTCAAAAACTTTCCTACGCACATGCAAGATCATGGTGATGCATAGCAACGAGAGGGGGAGAGTGTGATCTACGTACCCTTGTAGATCGACAACGGAAGCGTTAACTTAGTTGATGTAGTCGTACGTCTCCACGGCCCGACCGATCAAGCACCGAAACTACGACACCTCCGAGTTCTAGCACACGTTCAGATCGATGACGATCCCCGGACTCCGATCCAGCAAAGTGTCGGGGAAGAGTTCCGTCAGCACGACGGCGTGGTGAAGATCTTGATGTTCTACTGTCGCAGGGCTTCGCCTAAGCACCGCTACAATATTATCGAGGACTATGGTGGAAGGGGGCACCGCACACGGCTAAGAATATGATCACGTGGATCAACTTGTGTCCATGGGGTGCCTCTTGCCTCCGTATATAAAGGATCCAAGGGGGGGTGCGGCCGGCCCTAGTAAGAGGCGCGCAGGAGGAGTCCTACTCCTACCGGGAGTAGGACTCCCCTCCCTTTCCTTGTCCAATTAGGAGAGGGGGAAGGAAGGGAGAGAGGAGAGGGGGGCGCCGCCCCTCCCTCCTTGTCCAATTCGAACTAGGGGGAGAGGGGGCGCGCGGCCTGCCCTGGCAGCCCCTCCTCTTCTCCACTTTAGGCCCATGAGGCCCATTAACCCCCCGGGGGGTTCCGGTAACCCCCCGGTGCTCCGGTTTAATCCGAAACTTCCCCAGAACACTTCCGGTGTCCGAATATAGCCGTCCAATATATCAACCTTTATGTCTCGACCATTTCGAGACTCCTCGTCATGTCCGTGATCACATCCGGGACTCCGAACTAACTTCGGTACATCAAAACTCATAAACTCATAATATAACTGTCATCGAAACCTTAAGCGTGCGGACCCTACGGGTTCGAGAATAATGTAGACATGACCGAGACACGTCTCCGGTCAATAACCAATAGCGGAACCTGGATGCTCATATTGGCTCCTACATATTCTACGAAGATCTTTATCGGTCAGACCGCATAACAACATACGTTGTTCCCTTTGTCATCGGTATGTTACTTGCCCGAGATTCGATCGTCGGTATCTCAATACCTAGTTCAATCTCATTACCGGCAAGTCTCTTTACTCGTTCCGTAATACATCATCTCGCAACTAACTCATTAGTTGCAATCCTTGCAAGGCTTATGTGATGTGCATTACCGAGAGGGCCCAGAGATACCTCTCCGACAATCGGAGTGACAAATCCTAATCTCGAAATACGCCAACCCAACATGTACCTTTGGAGACACCTGTAGAGTACCTTTATAATCACCCATTTACGTTGTGACGTTTGGTAGCACACAAAGTGTTCCTCCGGCAAACTGGAGTTGCATAATCTCATAGTCATAGGAACATGTATAAGTCATGAAGAAAGCAATAGCAACATACTAAACGATCGGGTGCTAAGCTAATGGAATGGGTCATGTCAATCAGATCATTCAACTAATGATGTGATCCCGTTAATCAAATGACAACTCTTTGTCCATGGTTAGGAAACATAACCATCTTTGATTAATGAGCTAGTCAAGCAGAGGCATACTAGTGACACTCTATTTGTCTATGTATTCACACATGTATTATGTTTCCGGTTAATACAATTCTAGCATGAATAATAAACATTTATCATGATATAAGGAAATAAATAATAACTTTATTATTGCCTCTAGGGCATATTTCCTTCAGTCTCCCACTTGCACTAGAGTCAATAATCTAGATTACACAGTAATGATTCTAACACCCATGGAGCCTTGGTGCTGATCATGTTTTGCTCATGGAAGAGGCTTAGTCAACGGGTCTGCAACATTCAGATCCGTATGTATCTTGCAAATCTCTATGTCTCCCACATGGACTAGATCCCGGATGGAATTGAAGCGTCTCTTGATGTGCTTGGTTCTCTTGTGAAATCTGGATTTCTTTGCCAAGGCAATTGCACCAGTATTGTCACAAAAGATTTTCATTGGACCCGATGCACTAGGTATGACACCTAGATCGGAGGAGAACTCCTTCATCCAGACTCCTTCATTTGCTGCTTCCGAAGCAGCTATGTACTCCGCTTCACATGTAGATCCTGCCACAACGCTTTGTTTAGAACTGCACCAACTGACACCTCCACCGTTTAATGTAAACACGTATCCGGTTTGCGATTTAGAATCGTCCAAATCAGTGTCAAAGCTTGCATCAACGTAACCTTTTACGATGAGCTCTTTGTCACCTCCATATATGAGAAACATATCCTTAGTCCTTTTCAGATATTTCAGGATGTTCTTGACCGCTGTCCAGTGATCCACTCCTGGATCACTTTGGTACCTCCCTGCTAAACTTATAGCAAGGCACACATCAGGTCTGGTACACAGCATTGCATACATGATAGAGCCTATGGCTGAAGCATAGGGAACATCTTTCATTTTCTCTCTATCTTCTGCAGTGGTCGGGCATTGAGTCTTACTCAACTTCACACCTTGTAACACAGGCAAGAACCCTTTCTTTGCCTGATCCATTTTGAACTTCAAAACTTTGTCAAGGTATGTGCTTTGTGAAAGTCCAATTAAGCGTCTTGATCTATCTCTATAGATCTTAATGCCTAATATGTAAGCAGCTTCACCGAGGTCTTTCATCGAAAAACTCTTATTCAAGTATCCCTTTATGCTATCCAGAAATTCTATATCATTTCCAATTAGTAATATGTCATCCACATATAATATCAGAAATTCTACAGAGCTCCCACTCACTTTCTTGTAAATACAGGCTTCTCCAAAAGTCTGTATAAAACCAAATGCTTTGATCACACTATCAAAGCGTTTATTCCAACTCCGAGAGGCTTGCACCAGTCCATAAATGGATCGCTGGAGCTTGCACACTTTGTTAGCTCCCTTTGGATCGACAAAACCTTCTGGTTGCATCATATACAACTCTTCTTCCAGAAATCCATTCAGGAATGCAGTTTTGACATCCATCTACCAACTTTCATAATCATAAAATGCGGCAATTGCTAACATGATTCGGACAGACTTAAGCATCGCCACGGGTGAGAAGGTCTCATCGTAGTCAATCCCTTGAACTTGCCGAAAACCTTTTGCGACAAGTCGAGCTTTGTAGACAGTAATATTACCGTCAGCGTCAGTCTTCTTCTTGAAGATCCATTTATTCTCAATTTCTTGCCGATCATCGGGCAAGTCAACCAAAGTCCATACTTTGTTCTCATACATGGATCCCATCTCAGATTTCATGGCTTCAAGCCATTTTGCGGAATCTGGGCTCACCATCGCTTCTTCATAGTTCGTAGGTTCATCATGATCTAGTAGCATGACTTCCAGAACAGGATTACCGTACCACTCTGGCGCAGATCTCACTCTGGTTGATCTACGAGGTTCAGTAGTATCTTGTTCTGAAGTTTCATGATCATCATCATTAGCTTCCTCACTAACTGGTGTAGGTGTCACAGAAACAATTTTCTATGATGCACTACTTTCCAATAAGGGAGCAGGTACAGTTACCTCGTCAAGTTCTACTTTCCTCCCACTCACTTCTTTTGAGAGAAACTCCTTCTCCAGAAAGTTTCCGAACTTAGCAACAAAAGTCTTGCCTTCGGATCTGTGATAGAAGGTGTATCCAATAGTCTCCTTTGGATATCGTATGAAGACATATTTCTCCGATTTGGGTTCGAGCTTATCAGGTTGAAGCTTTTTCACATAAGCATCGCAGCCCCAAACTTTCAGAAATGACAACTTTGGTTTCTTGCCAAACCATAGTTCATAAGGCGTCGTCTCAACGGATTTTGATGGTGCCCTATTTAACGTGAATGCGGCCGTCTCCAAAGCATAACCCCAAAATGATAGCGGTAAATCAGTAAGAGACATCATAGATTGCACCATATCTAGTAAAGTACGATTACGACGTTCGAACACACCATTACGCTGTGGTGTTCCGGGTGGCGTGAGTTGCGAAACTATTCCGTATTGTTTCAAATGTACACCAAAATCGTAACTCAAATATTCTCCTCCACGATCAGATCGTAGAAACTTTATTTTCTTGTTACGATGATTTTCAACTTCACTCTGAAATTCTTTGAACTTTTCAAACGTTTCAGACTTATGTTTTATTAAGTAGATATACCCATATCTGCTTAAGTCATCTCTGAAGGTGAGAAAATAACGATATCCGCCACGAGCCTCAATATTCATCGGACCACATACATCTGTATGTATGATTTCCAACAAATCTGTTGCTCTCTCCATAGTACCGAAGAACGGTGTTTTAGTCATCTTGCCCATGAGGCACGGTTCGCAAGTACCAAGTGATTCATAATCAAGTGGTTCCAAAAGTCCATCAGTATGGAGTTTCTTCATGCGCTTTACACCGATATGACCTAAACGGCAGTGCCACAAATAAGTTGCACTATCATTATCAACTCTGCATATTTTGGCTTCAACACTATGAATATGTGTGTCACTACTATCGAGATTCAATAAAAATAGACCACTCTTTAAGGGTGCATGACCATAAAAGATATTACTCATATAAATAGAACAACCATTATTCTCAGATTTAAATGAATAACCGTCTCACATCAAACAAGATCCAGATATAATGTTCATGCTTAACGCTGGCACCAAATAACAATTATTTAGGTCTAATATTAATCCCGAAGGTAGATGTAGAGGTAGCGTGCCGACTGCGATCACATCGACTTTGGAACCATTTACCACGCGCATCGTCACCTCGTCCTTAGCCAATCTTCGCTTAATCCGTAGTCCCTGTTTCGAGTTGCAAATATTAGCAACAGAACCAATATCATATACCAGGTGCTACTGCGAGCATTAGTAAGGTACACATCAATAACATGTATATCACATTCAGTTTCAGGCTTAGGTCCAGGTTTGGGTTTCTTCTCTTGAGTAGCAACTTGCTTACTGTTCTTTTTGAAGTTCCCCTTCTTCTTCCCTTTGCCCTTTTTCTTGAAACTAGTGGTCTTGTTGACCATCAACACTTGATGCTCCTTCTTGATTTCTACCTCCGCAGCTTTCAGCATTGCGAAGAGCTCGGGAATAGTCTTATTCATCCCTTGCATATTATAGTTCATCACGAAGCTCTTGTAGCTTGGTGGCAGTGATTGGAGAATTCTGTCAATGATGCAATCATCTGGAAGATTAACTCCCAATTGAATCAAGTGATTATTATACCCAGACATTTTGAGTATATGCTCACTGACAGAACTGTTCTCCTCCATCTTGCAGCTATAGAACTTATTGGAGACTTCATATCTCTCAATCCGGGCATTTGCTTGAAATATTAACTTCAACTCCTGGAACATCTCATATGCTCCATGACGTTCAAAACGTCGTTGAAGTCCCGATTCTAAGCCGTAAAGCATGGCACACTGAACTATCGAGTAGTCATCAGCTTTGCTCTGCCAGACGTTCATAACATCTGGTGTTGCTCCAGCAGCAGGCCTGGCACCCAGCGGTGCTTCCAGGACGTAATTCTTCTGTGCAGCAATGAGGATAATCCTCAAGTTACTGACCCAGTCCGTGTAATTGCTACCATCATCTTTCAACTTCGCTTTCTCAAGGAATGCATTAAAATTCAACGGAACAACAGCACGGGCCATCTATCTACAATCAAGCATAAACAAGCAAGATACTATCAGGTACTAAGTTTCATGATAAATTTAGGTTCAAATAATTTACTTAAAGAACTCCCACTTAGATAGACATCCCTCTAATCCTCTAAGTGATTACGTGATCCAAATCAACTAAACCATGTCCGACCATCACGTGAGATGGAGTAGTTTCATTGGTGAACATCACTATGTTGATCATATCTACTATATGATTCACGCTCGACCTTTCGGTCTCCGTGTTCCGAGGCCATATCTGTATATGCTTGGCTCGTCAAGTATAACCTGAGTATTCTGCGTGTGCAACTGTTTTGCACCCGTTGTATTTGAACGTAGAGCCTATCACACCCGATCATCACGTGGTGTCTCAACACGAAGAACTTTCGCAACGGTGCATACTCAGGGAGAACACTTCTTGATAGTTAGTGAGAGATCATCTTAATAATGCTACTGTCAATCAAAGCAAGATAAGATGCATAAAAGATAAACATCACATGCAATCAATATAAGTGATATGATATGGCCATCATCATCTTGTGCTTGTGATCTCCATCTTTGAAGCACTGTCGTGATCACCATCGTCACCGGCGCGACACCTTGATCTCCATCGTAGCATCGTTGTCGTCTCGTCAATCTTATGCTTCCACGACTATCGCTACCGCTTAGTGATAAAGTAAAGCATTACAGCGCGATTGCATTGTATACAATAAAGCGACAACCATATGGCTCCTTCCAGTTGCCGATAACTCGGTTACAAAACATGATCATCTCATACAATAAAATTTAGCATCATGTCTTGACCATATCACATCACAACATGCCCTGCAAAAACAAGTTAGACGTCCTCTACTTTGTTGTTGCAAGTTTTACGTGGCTGCTACGGGCTTAAGCAAGAACCAATCTTACCTACGCATCAAAACCACAACGATAGTTTGTCAAGTTGGTGCTGTTTTAACCTTCGCAAGGACCAGGCGTAGCCACACTCGGTTCAACTAAAGTTGGAGAAACTGTCACCCTCAAGCCACCTATGTGCAAAGCACGTTGGGAGAACCGGTCTCGCGTAAGCGTACGCGTAATGTCGGTCCGGGCCGCTTCGTCCAACAATACCGCCGAACCAAAGTATGACATGCTGGTAAGCAGTATGACTTATATCCCCCACAACTCACTTGTGCTCTACTCGTGCATATAACATCAACATATAAAACCTAGGCTCGGATACCACTGTTGGGTTTCATAGTAATTTAAAAAATTTCCTACGCACACGCAAGATCATGGTGATGCATAGCAACGAGAGGGGGAGAGTGTGATCTACGTACCCTTGTAGATCGACAACGGAAGCGTTAACTTAGTTGATGTAGTCGTACGTCTCCACGGCCCGACCGATCAAGCACCGAAACTACGACACCTCCGAGTTCTAGCACACGTTCAGCTCGATGACGATCCCCAGACTCCGATCCAGCAAAGTGTCGGGGAAGAGTTCCGTCAGCACGACGGCGTGGTGATGATCTTGATGTTCTACTGTCGCAGGGCTTCGCCTAAGCACCGCTACAATATTATCGAGGACTATGGTGGAAGGGGGCACCGCACATGGCTAAGAATATGATCACGTGGATCAACTTGTGTCCATGGGGTGCCTCTTGCCTCCGTATATAAAGGATCCAAGGGGGGGGGGGGTGGCCGGCCCTAGTAGGAGGCGCGCAGGAGGAGTCCTACTCCTACCGGGAGTAGGACTCCCCTCCCTTTCCTTGTCCAATTAGGAGAGGGGGAAGGAAGGGAGAGAGGAGAGGGGGGCGCCGCCCCTCCCTCCTTGTCCAATTCGAACTAGGGGGAGAGGGGGCGCGCGGCCTGCCCTGGCAGCCCCTCCTCTTCTCCACTTTAGGCCCATGAGGCCCATTAACCCCCCGGGGGGTTCCGGTAACTCCCGATGCTCCGGTTTAATCCGAAACTTCCCCGGAACACTTCCGGTGTCCAAATATAGCCGTCCAATATATCAATCTTTATGTCTTAACCATTTCGAGACTCCTCGTCATGTTCGTGATCACATCCGGGACTCCGAACTAACTTCGGTACATCAAAACTCATAAACTCATAATATAACTGTCATCGAAACCTTAAGCGTGCGGACCCTACGGGTTCGAGAATAATGTAGACATGACCGAGACACGTCTCCGGTCAATAACCAATAGCGGAACCTGGATGCTCATATTGGCTCCTACATATTCTACGAAGATCTTTATCGGTCAGACCGCATAACAACATACGTTGTTCCCTTTGTCATCGGTATGTTACTTGCCCGAGATTCGATCGTCGGTATCTCAATACCTAGTTCTATCTCGTTACCGGCAAGTCTCTTTACTCGTTCTGTAATACATCATCTCGCAACTAACTCATTAGTTGCAATGCTTGCAAGGCTTATGTGATGTGCATTACCGAGAGGGCCCAGAGATACCTCTCCGACAATCGGAGTGACAAATCCTAATCTCGAAATACGCCAACCCAACATGTACCTTTGGAGACACCTGTAGAGTACCTTTATAATCACCCATTTACGTTGTGATGTTTGGTAGCACACAAAGTGTTCCTCCGGCAAACGGGAGTTGCATAATCTCATAGTCATAGGAACATGTATAAGTCATGAAGAAAGCAAAAGCAACATACTAAACGATCGGGTGCTAAGCTAATGGAATGGGTCATGTCAATCAGATCATTCAACTAATGATGTGATCCCGTTAATCAAATGACAACTCTTTGTCCATGGTTAGGAAACATAACCATCTTTGATTAATGAGCTAGTCAAGTAGAGGCATACTAGCGACACTCTGTTTGTCTATGTATTCACACATGTATTATGTTTCCGGTTAATACAATTCTAGCATGAATAATAAACATTTATCATGATATAAGGAAATAAATAATAACTTTATTATTGCCTCTAGGGCATATTTCCTTTAGTCTCCCACTTGCACTAGAGTCAATAATCTAGATTACACAGTAATGATTCTAACACCCATGGAGCCTTGGTGCTGATCATGTTTTGCTCGTGGAAGAGGCTTAGTCAATGGGTCTGCAACATTCAAATCCGTATGTATCTTGCAAATCTCTATGTCTCCCACCTGGACTAGATCCTGGATGGAATTGAAGCGTCTCTTGATGTGCTTGGTTCTCTTGTGAAATCTGGATTCCTTTGCCAAGGCAATTGCACCAGTATTGTCACAAAAGATTTTCATTGGACCCGATGCACTAGGTATGACACCTAGATCGGATAAGAACTCCTTCATCCAGACTCCTTCATTTGCTGCTTCCGAAGTAGCTATGTACTCCGCTTCACATGTAGATCCCGCCGCAACGCTTTGTTTAGAACTGCACCAACTGACAGCTCCACCGTTTAATGTAAACACGTATCCGGTTTGCGATTTAGAATCGTCCAGATCAGTGTCAAAGCTTGCATCAACGTAACCTTTTACGATGAGCTCTTTGTCACCTCCATATATGAGAAACATATCCTTAGTCCTTTTCAGATATTTCAGGATGTTCTTGACCGCTGTCCAGTGATCCACTCCTGGATCACTTTGGTACCTCCCTGCTAAACTTATAGCAAGGCACACATCAGGTCTGGTACACAGCATTGCATACATGATAGAGCCTATGGCTGAAGCATAGGGAACATCTTTCATTTTCTCTCTATCTTCTGCAGTGGTCGGGCATTGAGTCTTACTCAACTTCACACCTTGTAACACAGGCAAGAACCCTTTCTTTGCTTGATCCATTTTGAACTTCAAAACTTTGTCAAGGTATGTGCTTTGTGAAAGTCCAATTAAGCGTCTTGATCTATCTCTATAGATCTTAATGCCTAATATGTAAGCAGCTTCACCGAGGTCTTTCATCAAAAAACTCTTATTCAAGTATCCCTTTATGCTATCCAGAAATTCTATATCATTTTCAATTAGTAATATGTCATCCACATATAATATCAGAAATTCTACAGAGCTCCCACTCACTTTCTTGTAAATACAGGCTTCTCCAAAAGTCTGTATAAAACCAAATGCTTTGATCACACTATCAAAGCGTTTATTCCAACTCTGAGAGGCTTGCACCAGTCCATAAATGGATCGCTGGAGCTTGCACACTTTGTTAGCTCCCTTTGGATCGACAAAACCTTCTGGTTGCATCATATACAACTCTTCTTCCAGAAATCCATTCATGAATGCAGTTTTGACATCCATCTGCCAAATTTCATAATCATAAAATGCGGCAATTGCTAACATGATTCGGACAGACTTAAGCATCGCTACGGGTGAGAAGGTCTCATCGTAGTCAATTCCTTGAACTTGCCGAAAACCTTTTGCGACAAGTCGAGCTTTGTAGACAGTAATATTACCGTCAGCGTCAGTCTTCTTCTTGAAGATCCATTTATTCTCAATTGCTTGTCGATCATCGGGCAAGTCAACCAAAGTCCATACTCTGTTCTCATACATGGATCCCATCTCAGATTTCATGGCTTCAAGCCATTTTGCGGAATCTGGGCTCACCATCGCTTCTTCATAGTTCGTAGGTTCATCATGATATAGTAGCATGACTTCTAGAACAAGATTACCGTACCACTCTGGTGCGGATCTCACTCTGGTTGATCTACGAGGTTCAGTAGTATCTTGTTCTGAAGTTTCATGATCATCATCATTAGCTTCCTCACTAACTGGTGTAGGTGTCACAGAAACAGTTTTCTATGATGCACTACTTTCCAATAAGGGAGCAGGTACAGTTACCTCGTCAAGTTCTACTTTCCTCCCACTCACTTCTTTTGAGAGAAACTCCTTCTCCAGAAAGTTTCCGAACTTAGCAACAAAAGTCTTGCCTTCGGATCTGTGATAGAAGGTGTATCCAATAGTCTCCTTTGGATATCGTATGAAGACATATTTCTCCGATTTGGGTTCGAGCTTATCAGGTTGAAGCTTTTTCACATAAGCATCGCAGCCCCAAACTTTCAGAAATGACAACTTTGGTTTCTTGCCAAACCATAGTTCATAAGGCGTCGTCTCAATGGATTTTGATGGTGCCCTATTTAACGTGAATGCGGCCGTCTCCAAAGCATAACCCCAAAACGATAGCGGTAAATCAGTAAGAGACATCATAGATCGCACCATATCTAGTAAAGTACGATTACGACGTTCGAACACACCATTACGCTGTGGTGTTCCGGGTGGCATGAGTTGCGAAACTATTCCGTATTGTTTCAAATGTACACCAAACTCGTAACTCAAATATTCTCCTCCACGATCAGATCGTAGAAACTTTATTTTCTTGTTACGATGATTTTCAACTTCACTCTGAAATTCTTTGAACTTTTCAAACTTTTCAGACTTATGTTTTATTAAGTAGATATACCCATATCTGCTTAAGTCATTTGTGAAGGTGAGAAAATAACGATATCCGCCACGAACCTCAATATTCATCGTACCACATACACCTGTTGTATGATTTCCAACAAATCTGTTGCTCTCTCCATAGTACCGAAGAACGGTGTTTTAGTCATCTTGCCCATGAGGCACGGTTCGCAAGTACCAAGTGATTCATAATCAAGTGGTTCCAAAAGTCCATCAGTATGGAGTTTCTTCATGCGCTTTACACCGATATGACCTAAACGGCAGTGCCACAAATAAGTTGCACTATCATTATCAACTCTGCATATTTTGGCTTCAACACTATGAATATGTGTGTCACTACTATCGAGATTCAATAAAAATAGACCACTCTTTAAGGGTGCGTGACCATAAAAGATATTACTCATATAAATAGAACAACCATTATTCTCAGATTTAAATGAATAACCGTCTCGCATCAAACAAGATCCAGATTATACGCACTCTTACCCTTCCATGGATTATACACACTCTTACCCTTCCATCATTGCTAGACTCTTCGGTACCATGCATTGCCCTTTCTCACATTGAGAGTTGGTGCAAACTTCGCCGGTGCATCCAAACCCCGTGATACGATACGCCCTTTCACACATAAACCTCCTTATATCTTCCTCAAAACAGCCACCATACCTACCTATTATGGCATTTCCATAGCCATTCTGAGATATATTGCCATGCAACTTTCCACCGTTCCGTTTATTATGACACGCATCATCATTGTCATATTGCTTTGCATAATCATGTAGTTGACATCGTATTCGTGGTAAAGCCACCGTTCATAATTTTTCATACATGTCACTCTTGATTCATCGCAATCCCGGTACACCGCCGGAGGCATTCATATAGACTCATATCTTGTTCTAGTATCGAGTTGTAATCTTTGAGTTGTAAATAAATAGAAGTGTGATGATCATCATTAATAGAGCATTGTCCCAAAAAAGGGGGCAAAAGAAAAAAAAGAAAAAAAGGAAGGCCAAATAAAAAAAATAGAAAAAGAAAGGCCAAAAAAATAATTTAAAATAAATAAAAAGGGGCAATGCTACTATCCTTTTTCCACACTTGTGCTTCAAAGTAGCACCATGATCTTTATGATAGAGAGTCTCTTGTTTTGTTACTTTCATATACTAGTGGGACTTTTTCATTATAGAACTTGGCTTGTATATTCCAACAATGGGCCTCCTCAAGTGCCATGGGTCTTCGTGAGCAAGCAAGTTGGATGCACACCCACTTAGTTTATTTTGTTGAGCTTTCATACATTTATAGCTCTAGTGCATCCGTTGCATGGCAATCCCTACTCCTTGCATTAACATTAATTGATGGGCATCTCCCTAGCCCATTGATTAGCCGCGTCGATGTGAGACTTTCTCCTTTTTGTCTTCTCCACATAACCCCCTCATTATATTCTATTCCACCCATAGTGCTATATCCATGGCTCACGCTCATGTATTGCGTGAGAGTTGAAAAAAGTTTGAGATTACTAAAGTATGAAACAATTGCTTGGCTTGTCATCGGGGTTGTGCATGATGAGAGCATTCTTGCGTGACGAAAATGGAGCATGACCAAACTATATGATTTTGTAGGGATGAACTTTCTTTGGCCATGTTATTTTGAGAAGACATAATTGCTTTGTTAGTATGCTTGAAGTATTATTGTTTTTATGTCGATATTAAACTTTTGTCTTGGATCTTATGGATCTGAATATTCTTGCTACAATAAAGAGAAATACATGATGAATATGTTAGGTAGCATTCCACATCAAAAATTCTGTTTTTTATCATTTACCCACTCGAGGACGAGCAGGAATTAAGCTTGGGGATGCTGATACGTCTCCAACATATCTATAATTTTTGATTGTTCCATGCTATTATATTATCTGTTTTGGATGTTTATGGGCTTTATTAAACACTTTTATATTATTTTTGGGACTAACCTATTAACCCAGAGCCCAGTGCAAGTTTCTGTTTTTTCCTTGTTTTAGAGTATCACAGAAAAGGAAAATCAAATGGAGTCCAATTGACCTGAAACTTCACGGAACTTATTTTTGGACCAGAAGAAGCCCACAGAGTATCGGAGTTGGACCAGGAGAGTCCCGGTGCCCACGAGGGTGGGGGGCGCGCCCCCTGCCTCGTGGACAGCCCGGAGGTCCACCGACGTACTTCTTCCTCCCATATATACCCATATACCCTAAAAACTTCGAGGAGCACAATAGATTGTTAGTTCCGCCGCCGGAAGCCTCCGTAGCCACCAAAAGCCAATCTAGACCCGTTCCGGCACCCTGCCGGATGGGGGTTCCCTCTCCGGTGGCCATCTTCATCATCCCGGTGCTCTCCATGACGAGGAGGGAGTAGTTCTCCCTCAGGGCTGAGGGTATGTACTAGTAGCTATGTGTTTGATCTTTCTCTCTCGTGTTCTTGAGGTGGTACGATCTTGATGTATCGCGAGCTTTGCTATTATAGTTGGATCTTATGATATTTCTCCCCCTCTACTCTCTTGTAATGGATTGAGTTTTCCCTTTGAAGTTATCTTATCAGATTGAGTCTTTAAGGATTTGAGAACACTTGATGTATGTCTTGCATGGGATACCCGTGGTGACAATGGGGTATTCTATTGGTCCACTTGATGTATGTTTTGGTGATCAACTTGCGGGTTCCGTGACCTTGGGAATCTATGCATAGGGGTTGGCACACGTTTTCGTCTTGACTCTCCGGTAGAAACTTTGGGGCACTCTTTGAGGTTCTATGTGTTGGTTGAATAGATGAATCTGAGATTGTGTGATTCATATCGTATATACCCACGGATACTTGAGGTGACATTGGAGTATCTAGGTGACATTAGGGTTTTGGTTGATTTGTGTCTTAAGGTGTTATTCTAGTACGAATTCTAGGGCTGTTTGTGACACTTATAGGAATAGCCCAACGGATTAATTGGAAAGAATAACTTTGAGGTGGTTTCGTACCCTACCATAATCTCTTCGTTTGTTCTCCGCTATTAGTGACTTTGGAGTGACTCTTTGTTGCATGTTGAGGGATAGTTATGTGATCCAATTATGTTATTATTGTTGAGAGAACTTGCACTAGTGAAAGTATGAACCCTATGCCTTGTTTCCTAGCATTGCAATACCGTTTACGCTAACTTTTATCATTAGTTACCTTGCTGTTTTTATATTTTCAGATTACAAAAACCTATATCTACCATCCATATTGCACTTGTATCACCATCTCTTCGCCGAACTAGTGCACCTATACAATTTACCATTGTATTGGGTGTGTTGGGGACACAAGAGACTCTTTGTTATTTGGTTGTAGGCTTGTTTGAGAGAGACCATCTTCATCCTACGCCTCCCACGGATTGATAGACCTTAGGTCATCCACTTGAGGGAAATTTGCTACTATCCTACAAACCTCTACACTTGGAGGCCCAACAACGTCTACAAGAAGAAGGTTGTGTAGTAGACATCACCTATGGTACTAACGGAGCTTACGAGTTTATTTCAGATGATTAATAGACAAATTCCTCACATCCACCAATTTATTTTAGAATTTTTTGAGTTCCAGAAGTATACGTTTGATACAGATTACTAGAGATTGTTCTGTTTTTGACAGATTCTGTTTTCTATGTGTTGTTTGCTTATTTTGATGAATCTATGAGTAGTATCGGAGGGTATGAACCATAGAGAAGTTGGAATACAGTAGATATTTGATACGTCTCCAACGTATATATAATTTTTGATTGTTCCATGCTATTATATTATCAACCTTGGATGTTTTATATGCCTTTATATGCTATTTTATATGATTTTTGGGACTAACCTATTAACCTAGAGCCCAGTGCCAGTTTCTGTTTTTTCCTTGTTTTAGAGTATCGCAGAAAAGGAAAATCAAACGGAGTCCAATTGACCTGAAACTTCACGGAACTTATTTTTGGAAGGAAAGCACCCGGGAGACTTGGAGACAGGGGGCGCGCCCACCCCCCTGGGCGCGCCCTCCACCCTCGTGGGCCCCTCGTGGCTCCCCTGACGTACTTCTTCCACCTATATATATCTCCATATACCCTAAAACGACCGGGGAACATTATAGATCGGGAGTTCCGCCGCCAGAAGCCTCCGTAGCCACCGAAAACCAATCTAGACCCGTTCCGGCACCCTGCCAAAGGGGGCAATCCCTCTCCGGTGGCCATCTTCATCATCCCGACGCTCTCCATGACGAGGAGGGAGTAGTCCACCCTCGGGGCTGAGGGTATGTACCAGTAGCTATGTGTTTGATCTCTCTCTCTCTCTCTCTCGTGTTCTTGATTTGGCACGATCTTGATGTATCGCGAGCTTTGCTATTATAGTTGGATCCTATGATGTTTCTCCCCCTCTACTCTCTTGTAATGGATTGAGTTTCCCCTTTGAAGTTATCTTATCGGATTGAGTCTTTAAGGATTTGAGAACACTTGATGTATGTTTTGCCGTGCGTATCTGTGGTGACAATGGGATATCACGTGATTCACTTGATGTATATTTTGGTGATCAACTTGTGGGTTCCGCCCATGAACCTATGCATAGGGGTTGGCACATGTTTTCGTCGTGATTCTCCGGTAGAAACTTTGGGGCACTCTTTGAGGTTCTATGTGTTGGTTGAATAGATGAATCTGAGATTGTGTGACGCTTATCGTATAATCATACCCATGGATACTTGAGGTGACATTGGAGTATCTAGGTGACTTTAGGGTTTTGGTTGATTTGTGTCTTAAGGTGTTATTCTAGTACGAACTCTAGGGCTGTTTGTGACACTTATAGGAATAGCCCAACGGATTAATTGGAAAGAATAACTTTGAGGTGGTTTTGTACCCTACCATAATCTCTTCATTTGTTCTCCGCTATTAGTGACTTTGGAGTGACTCTTTGCTGCATGTTGAGGGATAGTTATATGATCCAATTATGTTATTATTGTTGACAGGACTTGCACTAGTGAAAGTATGAACCCTAGGCCTTGTTTCCTATCATTGCAACCATTTATGCTCACTTTTATCACTAGTTACCTTGCTGTTTTTATATTTTCAGATTACAAAAACCTATATCTACTAACCATATTGCACTTGTATCACCATCTCTTCGCCGAACTACTGCACCTATACAATTTACCATTGTATTAGGTGTGTTGGGGACACAAGAAACTCTTTGTTATTTGGTTGCAGGGTTGCTTGAGAGAGACCATCTTCATCCTACGCCTCCCACGGATTGATAAACCTTAGGTCATCCACTTGAGGGAAATTTGCTACTGTCCTACAAACCTTTGCACTTGGAGGCCCAACAACGTCTACAAGAAGAAGGTTGTGTATTAGACATCAAGCTCTTTTCTGGTGCCGTTGCCGGGGAGGTGAGTGCTTGAAGGTATATCTTTAGATCTTGCAATTGAGTCTTTTAGTTTCTTGTTTTATCACTAGTTTAGTTTATAAAAGAAAACTACAAAAAATGGAATTAAGTTTGCCTCATACGCTTCATCTTTTTAACGTCTTTCGTGAAAATAAGGATTCCGATAATTGTGCCAAAGTGTTAGAAGAAGAATGTATTAAAATGTTTGGCACTAAATCTTTGAATGATGATCATGATTGCAATGTTGTTAGTATGAATTCCTTGAATATCTATGATGCTAATGATATACAAAGCCACAAGCTTGGGGAAGCTATGTTTGATGAAGATGATATTTTTTGTCCGCCAAGTTTTGATGAGCAAATTTATTATGATGAAAGCATGCCTCCTATCTATGATGATTATTGTGATGACACATATGCTTTAAAGAATAGTGATAACCATGAAACTTGTCATCTTGATCTTAATTTTCAATCACATGATAGTTATTTTGTTGAGTTTTCTCCCACTATTATTCATGAGAAGAATTTTGCTTATATGGAGAGTAGTAAATTTTCTATGCTTGTAGATCATGAAAAGAATGCTTTATGTGATGGTTATATTGTTGAATTCATTCATGATGCTACTGAAAATTATTATGAGGGAGGAATATATGCTTGTAGGAATTGCAATAATATCAAGTTTCCTCTCTATGTGCTTAAAATCTTGAAGTTATGCTTGTTTTGCCCTCCTATGCTAGTTGATTATTGTTCTCATAAGTTGTTTGCACACAAAATCCCTATGCATAGGAAGTGGGTTAGGCTTAAATGTGCTAGTAATATTCTTCTTGATGCTCTCTTTATGTTTCAATTCTTATCCTTTATGTGAGCATCATTGAAATCATCATGCCTAGCTAGGGGCGTTAAACGATAGCGCTTGTTGGGAGGCAACCCAACTTTATTTTTGTTCCTTACTTTTTGCTCCTGTTTAGTAATAAATAATTTATCTTGCCTCTGTTATGATTGATTTTTTATGTTTTAATTAGTGTTTGTGCCAAGTAGAACTGTTGGGACGACTTGGGGAAAGTCTTGTTGATCTTGCTGTAAAAAATAGAAACTTTAGTGCTCACGAGAATTGCTTCCATTGTTTTATTGGAGAGTTCTATTTAGTTAATTATTTTTGCAGATGATTAATAGATAAATTCCTCACGTCCAGCAATTTATTTGAGAATTTTATGAGTTCCAGAAGTATACGTTTGATCCAGATTACTACAGACTGTTCTGTTTTTGACGGATTCTGTTTTTGGTGTGTTGTTTGGTTATTTTGATGAATCTATGAGTAGTATCGGAGGGTATGAACCATAGATAATTTGGAATACAGTAGGATTAACACCAATATAAATAAAGAATAATTTCATTCAGCTAAAAAAAAGAATAAGTTCATTACAGTACCTTGAAGTGGTGTTTTGTTTTGTTTCGCTAACGGAGCTTATAAGTTTTCTGTTAAGTTTTCTGTTGTGAAGTTTTCAAGTTTTGGGTAAAGATTCGATGGACTATGGAATAAGGAGTGGCAAGGGCCTAAGCTTGGGGATGCCCAAGGCACCCCAAGGTAATATTCAAGGACAACCAAAAGCATAAGCTTGGGGATGCCCCGGAAGGCATCCCCTCTTTCGTCTTCGTTCATCGGTAACTTTACTTGGAGCTATATTTTTATTCGCCACATGATATGTGTTTTGCTTGGAGCGTCATTTTATTTTATTTAGTTTTGCTTGCTGTTTGAATAAAATACCAAGATATGAAATTATTAAATGTTAGAGAGTCTTCACATAGTTGCATAATTATTCGACTACTCATTGAGCTTCACTTATATCTTTTGGAGAAGTTTGTCATTTGCTCTAGTGCTTCACTTATATCTTCTTAGAGAATGGTGGTAGTTTTATTTTATAAAAATAATTGATCTCTCATTCTTCACTTATATTATTTTGAGAGTCTTTAGAACATCATGGTAGTTTGCTTTGGTTATCAAACTAGTCCTAATATGATGGGCATCCAAGAGGGATATAATAAAAACTTTCATATAGAGTGCATTGAATACTATGAGAAGTTTGATGCTTGATGATTGTTTTGAGATATGGAGGTAATAATATCAAAGTCGTGCTAGTTGAGTAGTTGTGAAATTGAGAAATGCTTGTGTTGAAGTTTGCAAGTCCCGTAGCATGCACGTATGGTAAACATTATGTAACAAATTTGAAACATGAGATGTCATTTGATTGTCCTCCTTATGAGTGGCGGTCGGGGACGAGCGATGGTCTTTTCCTACCAATCAATCCCCCTAGGAGCATGCGCGTAGTGCCGAGGTTTTTGATGCCTTGTAGATTTTTGCAATAAGTATGTGAGTTCTTTATGACTAATGTTGAGTCCATGGATTATACGCACTCTCACCCTTCAATCATTGCTAGCCTCTTCGGTACCATGCATTGCCCTTTCTCACATTGAGAGTTGGTGCAAACTTCGCCGGTGCATCCAAACCCCGTGATATGATATGCCCTTTCACACATAAACCGCCTTATATCTTCCTCAAAACAGCCACCATACCTACCTATTATGGCATTTCCATAGCCTTCCGAGATATATTGCCATGCAACTTTCCACCATTCCGTTTATCATGACACATTCATCATTGTCATATTGCTTTGCATGATCATGTAGTTGACATCGTATTTGTGGCAAAGCCACCGTTTACAATCCTTCCATACATGTCACTCTTGATTCATCGCAATCCCGGTACACCACCGGAGGCATTCATATAGAGTCATCTTTTGTTCTAGCATCGAGTTGTAATCATTGAGTTGTAAATAAATAGAAGTGTGATGATCATCATTTTCTAGAGCATTGTCCCAAGTGAGGAAATAAATAAAAAAATAAAAAAAGAGAGAGAAAGGCCATAAAAAAGAGAAGGCCCAAAAAAAGAAGAGAAAGGCCATAAAAATGAGAGAAAAGAGAGAAGGGACAATGCTACTATCCTTTCCCACACTTGTGCTTCAAAGTAGCACCATAATCCTCATGATAGAGAATCTCTTGTTTTGTCACTTTCATATACTAGTGGGAATTTTTTTCATTATAGAACTTGGCTTGTATATTCCAACAATGGGCCTCCTCAAGTGCCCTAGGTCTTCGCGAGCAAGCAAGTTGGATGCACACCCACTTAGTTTCTTTTGTTGAGCTTTCATACATTTATAGCTCTAGTGCATCCGTTGCGATGGTTATATTTTATAGAAATAATTGATCTCTCATGCTTCACTTATATTATTTTGAGAGTCCTTTAGAAGAACATGGTAATTTGCTTTGGTTATAAAATTAGTCCTAAGATGATAGGCATCCAAGATAAAACCTGAAAATACATTAAATACTAAGAGAAGTTTGATACTTGATAGTTGTTTTGAGATATAAAGGTGGTAATATTAGAGGTGTGCTAGTTGAGTAATTGTGAAATTGAGAAATACTTGTGTTGAAGTTTGCAAGTCCCGTAGCATGCATATATGGTAAACGTTGTGTGACAAATTTGAAGCATGGGGCAGTGGCGGAGCCAGCGCCCGGCGTGCCTAGGAACTTGCCTGGGCTCGCTAGCTAGGCACCAGCTATGATGGCCCCATTACAGCCGAAAAAATCGTCACCGCATCGTGATGTACCGGGGCAGCTGGGCCGGTCATCGCTGGTTAATTAGCTAATGGCCTTCTTTAAAGTTCGGTGAGACAAGCCTTCCCTGGCGTTGGATTACTCAAGTCAAATGAGCACTAGGCCTATTGGCTACTGGGCTACTGGGCTACTGCGCTACTGGCCTAGCAAGCAGTCTATTCGATTGTTGCCTCCCAGACGAGAAGAACCACACGATCGCTGGATCGCTCCATCTCCCCATGATGTAGCTTTTCTTTTATTTTTTGAGAAAACCCAACGATGTAGTTGTTCAGCAGTTCGAGACGGCGGCACCCTAGGTCGACCAGAGACAGACCGGCGAGCGGCGGCGAGTGAAGGCTCGCCTTGGTTGGGCGCGTGGCCGGTGGTGTACTGAGCCGGAGCGGAGCCGGCTGCTTGTTCACACCTCGGTGATTAGGTGAGATAGCTAACTAATTTGAAGTTTAAAAATACTTATTAGGGTTTAAATTTTGATGTTAGAACATGGGGTCTTGGTCATCAGGTTATATATTACTCTGTAAACAATGTAAACTAGAGATTTAAAATATCTTATATTTATCTACGGATCGAGCAGTTCACTTTGAAATTACAATTGTATGACTATTATGTTCATCATTTTACTTCATTATTATTAATGTAGATTTTTGATACATGATTTCAGTGCTGCTTTATATGTTGTGTATCTGAACAAACATTTTTATACTGGTTGAAATTTTCGGAAATCGACTAGTTACCAGATATTTCCTCGGACCACAATTTTTGTTTGCTACACACATTCAGGTAGTGTCAAATAGAACCCATATGCATATTGTAACACAACATATCACCTAGCTGGGTGAAAGTGCTTTTGAGGTCATGGGATCGACTACCAATCTTGCCAACTTGATTTTGATTTTAACGTTGTTGGAGTTTTAAAAAACATGGCCGCAATGGGTTAGGGACGACTCAAACCCCATTTAAATACTTTTACGTAAGAACTCCAAAATTTTTCGAAAACCGGTTCTGGCAACCTCTACCGGGAAAACCGGTAGCAAGAAAAAGTTTTGACCCGAACACCTGATTTCAATTCTCAAATTAGACACTTAGGTTTAAACTTGCCCAGGCTTCACAAAATTCCTGGCTCCGCCCCTGGCATGGGGTGTTCTTTGATTGATTTCCTTATGAGTGGTGAAACGTCTCCAACGTATCTATAATTTTTGATTGCTCCATGCTATATTATCTACTGTTTTGAATGTTTATGGGCTTTATTATACACTTTTATATCATTTTTGGGACCAACCTATTAACCGAGAGCCCAGTGCCAGTTTCTGTTTTTACCTTGTTTTAGGGTTTCGAAGAAAAGGAAAATCAAACGGAGTCCAATTGACCTAAAACTTCACGGAACTCATTTTTGGATCAGAAGAAGCCCAGAAGACTTGAAGTGCACGTAAGGGAAGCTTCGAGGAGGCCACGAGGTAGGGGGCACGGCCACCCCCTAGGGCACGCCCACCCCCTAGGGCACGCCCGCCACCCTCATGGGCCCCTCGTGCCCCCCCTGACGTACTTCTTCCGCCTATATATCTCCATATACCCTAAAAACATCCGGGAGCACAATAGGCCGGGAGTTTCGCCGCCAGAAGCCTCCGTAGCCACCGAAAACCAATCTAGACCCGTTCCGGCACCCTGCCGGAGGGGGCAATCCCTCTCCGGTGGCCATCTTCATCATCCTGGTGCTCTCCATGACGAGGAGGGAGTAGTTCTCCCTCGGGGCTGAGGGTATGTACAAGTAGCTATGTGTTTGATCTCTCTCTCTCTCTCTCGTGTTCTTGATTTGGCACGATCTTGATGCATTGCGAGCTTTGCTATTATAGTTGGATCTTATGTTTATCCTCCCCCTCTACTCTCTTGTAATGAATTGAGTTTCCCCTTTGGAGTTATCTTATCGGATTGAGTCTTTAAAGTTTTGAGAACACTGGATGTATGTCTTGCCGTGCGTATCTGTGGTGACAATGGGATACCACGTGATTCACTTGATGTATGTTTTGGTGATCAACTTGCGGGTTCCGCCCATGAACCTATGCATAGGGGTTGGCACACGTTTTCGTCGTGATTCTCCGGTAGAACTTTGGGGCACTCTTTGAGGTCCTTTGTGTTGGTTGAATAGATGAATCTGAGATTGTGTGATGCATATCATATAATCATACCCACGGATACTTGAGGTGACATTGAAGTATCTAGGTGACATTAGGGTTTTGGTTGATTTGTGACTTAAGGTGTTATTCTAGTACGAACTCTAGAGCTGTTTGTGACACTTATAGGAATAGCCCAATGGATTGATTGGAAAGAATAACTTTGAGGTGGTTTCGTACCCTACCATAATCTCTTCGTTCGTTCTCCTCTATTAGTGACTTTGGAGTGACTCTTTGTTGCATGTTGAGGGATAGGTATGTGATCCAATTATGTTATCATTGTTGAGGGAACTTACACTAGCAAAAAGTATGATCCCTAGGTCCTATTTCCTATCATTGCAATACCGTTTATTCTCACTTTTATCACTTGCTACCTTGCTGTTTTTATAATTTCAGATTACAAAAACCTTTATCTACTATACATATACCACTTGTATCACCATCTCTTCGCCGAACTAGTGCACCTATAGAATTTACCATTGTATTGGGTGTGTTGGGGACACAAGAGACTCTTTGTTATTTGGTTGCAGGGTTGCTTGAGAGAGACCATCTTCATCCTACGCCTCCCACGGATTGATAAACCTTAGGTCATCCACTTGAGGGAAATTTGCTACTATCCTACGAACCTTTGCACTTGGAGGCCCAACAACGTCTACAAGAAGAAGGTTGTGTAGTAGACATCAAGCTCTTTTCTGGCGCCGTTGCCGGGGAGGTGAGTGCTTGAAGGTATACCTTTAGATCTTGCAATCAAGTCTTTTAGTTTCTTGTTTTATCACTAGTTTAGTCTATAAAAGAAAATTATAAAAAAATGGAATTGAGTTTGTCTCATACGCTTCACCTTTTTAATATCTTTCGTGAGTATGATGGAAAGGATAATTTTGCTCAAGTGCTAGAAGAAGAAATCTATAAAATGTTTGGCACTAAATATTTGAATGATGAGCATGATTGCAATGTTGTTAGTACAAATTCTTTGAGTATCCATGATACTAATGATGATTGCACTAGTTATGATGAAAATGTCTCCTATAAACATGTCAATTTTTGTGGAGTGCATTGGGTTTGTAAGTACACACCAAATAGAGAAGATAGATATTGCAAGAAGCACAAGTACTTAGAAACTAAATTGTTGCAAGAAAGGCTAGATGATTGTGCTGAAAATTTAAATTTTCTTAGCCATACTTGTGAGCTTTGTAATGAACGTGGTCATTTAACCATCTGATGCAAATTGTTTCATGATCTAATCGTGTCCAAACATTGTGATGAGTTGATTTCCCTTGCAAATTATAATGAACTTAGTCTGCTTATGGGTTATGAAGAAATGAAACGTTTAACCTATCATCTTCGAGAATTTGCCCGTTACAAACTTCTTGGCTTTGATCTAGAGGAAATTTATATGTATTGTGCGGTGATTGTATTGAAAATCCTTATATTGCCAAATACATAAAGAAAAGAAAACAAATAGAAGATGAAGAGAATACTAACGAAAGGGAAGAGACTTCCCAATATCCTCCTATTATTTCTTATGATGAATCAGGTAACGAGAAGGAGCCTCCTATTCAACCAATCTCATTAATAAGGAGCTCCAAAAAGGAAGAGAGGTAAAAATATATCTCTTCCAAATAATGCTGCTCCTATTACTATTGTGCCTCATGAAAATATAATTGTGGAAGATAATGATACTTCTTATGATCTTGAAAATCTTTTTGGCACTTGCTTGGAAGAATATGATAATTGCTATACTATTGGTGCTATCTATACTATTAATGATGAGGGTGATTATGCTTATGATATGAAAAGGCCCAAGATTGGGGATGCTATGTTTGATGAATATGATGTTTTTGAGAATATATTTGCTGCAATTAATGTTTTTCCCAAGCTTGGGGATGCTACGTTTAATAAAGATGATATTTTTAGTCTCCCAAGTTTTGATATGCAAATTTATAATAATGATAGCATGCCTCCTACCTACTTATGCTATAAAAAGTAGTGATTATATTTATAAAACTTGTCATGATTATGGTTACTCATTTTCTGAACATTACTCTTTTAATGTGGAAATAATTTATAGTATTCGAGTCTCTTATGATACTCCCATTATTCATGAGAAGAATTTTGCTTATGTGGAGAGTAGTAAATTTTCTACGCTTGTAGATCATGAAAAGAATGCTTTAGGTGCTGGTTATATTGTCGAATTCATTCATGATGCTACTTAAAATTATTATGAGGGAGGAATATATGCTTGTAGGAATTGCAATAATACCAAGTTTCCTCTCTATGTGCATAAAGTTTTGAAGTTATGCTTGTTTTGCTTTCCTATGCAAGTTGATTCTTGTTCCCACAAGTTGTTTGCTCACAAAATCCCTATGCATAGGAAGTGGGCTAGACTTAAATGTTCTATTCATATTCTTCATGATGCTCTCTTTATGTTTCAATTCTTATCCTTTATGTGAGCATCATTGAAATCATCATGCCTAGCTAGGGGCGTTAAACGATAGCGCTTGTTGCGAGGCAACCCAATTTTATCTTAGTTCCTTGTTTTTTGTTCCTGTTTAGTAATAAATAATTCATCTAGCCTCTGTTTAGATGTGGTTTTATGCTTTTAATTAGTGTTTGTGCCAAGTAGAACCTTTGGGAAGACTTGGGAAAGTCTTGTTGATCTTGCTGTAAAAAACAGAAACTTTAGCGCTCACAAGAATTGCTGCCATTGTTTATTGGAGAGTGCTATTTAGTTAATTCTTTTTGCAGATGATTAATAGATAAATTCCTCACGTCCAGAAATTTAGTTTAGAATTTTTGGGGTTCCAGAAGTTTGCGTTATTTACAGATTACTACAGACTGTTCTGTTTTTGACAGATTCCATTTTTCGTGTGTTGTTTGCTTATTTTGATGAATCTATGGCTAGTAAAAGAGTCTATAAACCATAGAGAAGTTGGAATACAGTAGGTTTAACACAAATATAAATAAATAATGAGTTCATTACAGTACCTTGAAGTGGTGTTTTGTTTTCTTTCGCTAACGGAGCTCACAAGTTTTCTGTTAAGATTTGTGTTGTGAAGTTTTCAAGTTTTGGGTAAGGATTCGATGGACTATGGAATAAGGATTGGCAATAGCCTAATCTTGGAGATGCTCAAGGCACCCCAAGGTAATATTCAAGGACAACCAAAAGCCTAAGCTTGGGGATGCCCCAGAAGGCATCCCCTCTTTCGTCTTCGTTCATCGGTAATTTTACTTGGAGCTATATTTTTATTCGCCACATGATATGTGTTTTGCTTGGAGCGTCATTTTATTTACTTTTGTTTTGCTTGCTGTTTGAATAAAATATCAAGATGTGAAATTCTTAAATGTTAGAGAGTCTTCACATAGTTGCATAATTATTCGACTACTCATTGATCTTCACTTATATCTTTCGGAGTAGTTTATTGTTTGCTCTAGTACTTCACTTATATCTTTTAGAGCATGGTGGTAGTTTTATTTTGAAGAAATAGATGAACTCTCATGCTTCACTTATATTATTTTGAGAGTCTTAAGCAGCATGGTAATGTGCTTAATCCTAATATGCTAGCTATTCAAGACTAGTAAAAACTTTCTTATGAGTGTTTTGAATACTAGGAGAAGTTTAATACTTGATGATTGTTTTGAGATATGGAGGTAATAATATCAAAGTCGTGCTAGTTGAGTAGTTGTGAATTTGAGAAGTGCTTGTGTTGAAGTTTGCAAGTCCAGTAGCATGCACGTATGGTAAACGTTATGTAACAAATTTGAAACATGAGGTTTTATTCGATTGTCCTCCTTATGAGTGGCGGTCGGGGACGAGCGATGGTCTTTTCCTACCAATCTATCCCCCTAGGAGCATGCATGTAGTGCTGAGGTTTTTGATGACCTATAGATTTTTGCAATAAGTATGTGAGTTCTTTATGACTAATATTGGGTCCATGGCTTATACGCACTCTTACCCTTCCATCATTGCTAGCCTCTTAGGTACCATGCATTGCCCTTTCTCACATTGAGAGTTGGTGCAAACTTCGCTGGTGCATCCAAACCCCGTGATATGATATGCCCTTTCACACATAAACCTCCTTATATCTTCATGATAGAGAGTCTCTTGTTTTGTCACTTTCATATACTAGTGGGAATTTTTCATTATAGAACTTGTCTTGTATATTCCAACAATGGGCATCCTCAAGTGCCCTAGGTCTTCGTGAGCAAGCAAGTTGGATGCACACCCACTTAGTTTCTTTTGTTGAGATTTCATACATTTATAGCTCTAGTGCATCCGTTGCATGGCAATCCCTACTACTTGCATTAACATCAATCGATGGGCATCTCCATAGCCCATTGATTAGCCTCGTTGATGTGAGACTTTCTCCTTTTTGTCTTCTCCACATAACCCCCTCATTATTCTATTCCACCCATAGTGCTATATCCATGGCTCGCGCTCATGTATTGCGTGAAGGTTTATAGGTTTGAGATTACTAAAGTATGAAACAATTGCTTGGCTTGTCATCGGGGTTATGCATGATGAGAGCATTCTTGTGTGACGAAAATGAAACATGACAAACCATATTATTTTGTAGGGATGAACTTTCTTTGGCCATGTTATTTTGAGAAGACATGATTGCTTAGTTAGTATGCTTGAAGTATTATTATTTTTATGTCAATATGAACTTTTATCTTGAATCTTTCAGATCTTAATATTCATACAACAATTAACAAAAATTACATTGAAATTATGCCAAGTAGCACTCCGCATCAAAAAATCAATTTTTAGCATTTACCTACTCGAGGACGAGCAGGAATTAAGCTTGGGGATGCTGATACGTCTCCAAGGTATCTATAATTTTTGATTGCTCCATGCTATATTATCTACTATTTTGAATGTTTATGGGCTCTATTATACACTTTTATATCATTTTTGGGACTAACCTATTAACCCAGAGCCCAGTGCCAGTTTCTGTTTTTACCTTGTTTTAGGGTTTCGAAGAAAAGGAAAATCAAACGGAGTCCAATAGACCTGAAACTCCACGGAACTCATTTTTGGATCAGAAGAAGCCCAGAAGACTTGAAGTGCACCTAAGGGAATCTTTGAGGAGGCCACGAAGTAGGGGGGGGGGCGCCCACCCCCTAGGGCGCGCCCTCCACCCTCGTGGGCCCCTCGTGCCCCCCTGACGTACTTCTTCCGCCTATATATCTCCATATACCCTAAAAACATCCGGGAGCACAATAGAATTGGAGTTCCGCCGCCAGAAGCCTCCGTAGCCACCGAAAACCAATCTAGACCCGTTCCGGCACCCTGCCGAAGGGGGCAATCCCTCTCTGGTGGCCATCTTCATCATCCTGGTGCTCTCCATGATGAGGAGGGAGTAGTTCTCCCTCAGGGCTGATGGTATGTACCAGTAGCTATGTGTTTGATCTCTCTCTCTCTCTTGTGTTCTTGATCTGGCACGATCTTGATGTATCGCGAGCTTTGCTATTATAGTTGGATCTTATGTTTCTCCTCCCCCTCCACTCTCTTGTAATGAATTGAGTTTCCCCTTTGGAGTTATCTTATCGGATTGAGTCTTTAAAGATTTGAGAACACTGGATGTATGTCTTGCCGTGCGTATCTGTGGTGACAATGGGATACCACATGATTCACTTGATGTATGTTTTGGTGATCAACTTGCAGGTTCCGCCCATGAACCTATGTATAGGAGTTGGCACACGTTTTCGTCGTGATTCTCCGGTAGAACTTTGGGCCAGTCTTTGAGGTCCTTTGTGTTGGTTGAATAGATGAATCTAAGATTGTGTGATGCATATCGTATAATTATACCCACGGATACTTGAGGTGACATTGGAGTATCTAGGTGACATTAGGGTTTTGGTTGATTTGTGTCTTAAGGTGTTATTCTAGTACGAACTCTAGGGCTGTTTGTGACACTTATAGGAATAGCCCAACGGATTGATTGGAAAGAATAACTTTGAGGTGGTTTCGTACCCTACCATAATCTCTTCGTTCGGTCTCCGCTATTAGTGACTTTGGAGTGACTCTTTGTTGCATGTTGAGGGATCGTTATGTGATCTAATTATGTTATCATTGTTGAGGGAACTTACACTAGCGAAAGTACGAACCCTAGGCCCTATTTCCTGTCATTGCAATACCGTTTATGCTCACTTTTATCACTTGCTACCTTGCTGTTTTTATAATTTCAGATTACAAAAACCTTTATCTACTATCCATATACCACTTGTATCACCATCTCTTTGCCGAACTAGTGCACCTATACAATTTACCATTGTATTGGGTGTGTTGGGGACACAAGAGACTCTTTGTTATTTGGTTGCAGGGTTGCTTGAGAGAGACCATCTTCATCCTACGCCTCCCACGGATTGATAAACCTTAGGTCATCCACTTGAGGGAAATTTGCTACTGTCCTACAAACCTCTGCACTTGGAGGCCCAACAACGTCTACAAGAAGAAGGTTGTGTAGTTGACATCAAGTGGCGGTCGGGGACGAGCGATGGTCTTTTCCTACCAATATATCCCCCTAGGAGCATGCACGTAGTGCTTGGTTTTGATGACTTGTAGATTTTTGCAATAAGTATGTGAGTTCTTTATGAACAATGTTGAGTCCATGGATTATACGCACTCTCACCCTTCCATTACTTCTAGCCTCTTCGGTACCGTGCATTGCCCTTTCTCACCTTGAGAGTTGGTGCAAACTTCGCCGGTGCATCCAAACCCCGTGATATGATACGCTCTATCACACAAAAGCCTCCTTGGGCCAGTTCTTTTGGGCGATTCTACCAGAATCGCCCCTCCCCTGCTTCTCCCATAATCACCACACCATATATTTTTTTACAATCCTAGCTAATTAGACCTTAACTAGATAGGATTGTAAAAAATGGAGTGATGATTCTGGGAGAATCGCCGAAAAGAACTGGCCCCTTATATCTTCCTCAAAACAGCCACCATACCTACCTATTATGGCATTTCCATAGCCATTCTGAGATATATGCCATGCAACTTTCCACCGTCCCGTTTATTATGACACGCATCATCATTTTCATATTGCCTTGCATGATCATGTAGTTGACATCGTATTTGTGGCAAAGCCACCATGCTTAATTTTTCATACATGTCACTCTTGATTCATCGCATATCCCGGTACACCGTCGAAGGCATTCACATAGAGTCATATTTTGTTCTAAGGATCGAGTTGTAATTCTTGAGTTGTAAATAAATAAAAGTGTGATGATCATCATTAGAGCATTGTCCCATGTGAGGAAAGGATGATGGAGACTATGATTCCCCCACAAGTCGGGGTGAGACTCCGGACAAATAAAAAAAGAAAAAAAGAGGCCAAGAAAAAAGAAGAGAAGGCCCAAATAAAAAACTGAGAGAAAAAGAGAGAAGGGACAATGTTACTATCCTTTTTCCACACTTGTTCTTCAAAGTAGCACCATGATCTTCATGATAGAGAGTCTCTTATTTTGTCACTCTCATATACTAGTGGGATCTTTCATTATAGAACTTGGCTTGTATATTCCAATGATGGGCTTCCACAAAGGCCCTAGGTCTTCGTGAGCAAGCAAGTTGGATGCACACCCACTTAGTTTCTTTGATGAGCTTTCATATATTTATAGCTCTAGTGCATCCGCTGCATGGCAATCCCTACTCCTTGCATTGACATCAATCGGTGGGCATCTCCATAGCCCATTGATTAGCCACGTCAATGTGAGACTTTCTCCTTTTTGTCTTCTCACACAACCTCAGTTATTATATTCTATTCCACCCATAGTGCTATGTCCATGGCTCGCGCTCATATGTTGCGTAAAAGTTGAAAGAGTTTGAAAAGGCTAAGTATGAAACAATTGTTTGGCTTGTCATCGGGGTTGTGCATGATGAGAGCATTTTGTGTGATGAAAATGAAGCATGGCCAAACTATATGATTTTGTAGGGATAAGCTTTCTTTGGCTATGTTATTTTGATAAGACATAATTGCTTGGTTAGCATGCTTGAAGTATTTTTTTTATGTCAACATTAAACTTTTATCCTGAATCTTTCGGATCTGAACATTCATGCCACAATAAAGAAAATTACATTGAAGAAAATGCTAAAAAACATTCCACATCAAAATTTCTGTTTTTATCATTTACCTACTCGAGGACGAGCAGGAATTAAGCTTGGGGATGCTCGATACGTCTCCAACGTATCTATAATTTTTTATTGTTCCATGCTATTATATTATCAACCTTGGATGTTTTATATGCATATATATGCTATTTCATATGATTTTTGGGACTAACCTATTAACCTAGGGCCCAGTGCTAGTTTCTGTTTTTCCTTGTTTTTGAGTTTCGCAGAAAAGGAAAACCAAACGGAGTCTAATTGATCTAAAACTTCACGGAACTTATTTTTGGACCAGAAGAAGGACATGGAGTAAAAGAGTTGGGCCAGAAGAGTCCCGGGCTGCCCACGAGGGTGGGGGCGCGCCCACCCCCCTGGGCGCACCTCCTACCTCATGGACAGCCCGGAGACCCCCCTGACTTGTTCTCGACGCCAAAACCTCTTATATATACCCAAACTTCCAGAAAGAAACCTAGATCGGGAGTTCCGCCGCCAGAAGCCTCTGTAGCCACCGAAAACCAATCTACACCCGCTCTGGCACCCTGCCGGAGGGGGGGTATCCTTCTCCGGTGGCCATCTTCATCATCCCGGCGCTCTCCATGACGAGGAGGGAGTAGTTCACCCTTGGGGCTGAGGGTATGTACCAGTAGCTATGTGTTTGATCTCTCTCTCTCTCTCTCTCTCTCTCTCTCTCGTGTTCTTGATTTGGCACGATCTTTATGTATCGCGAGCTTTGCTATTATAGTTGGATCTTATGATGTTTCTCCCCCTCTACTCTCTTGTAATGGATTGAGTTTTCCCTTTGAAGTTATCTTATCAGATTGAGTCTTTAAGGATTTGAGAACACTTGATGTATGTCTTGCATGTGCTTATCTGTGGTGATAATGGGATATCACGTGATCCACTTGATGTAGGTGATCAACTTGCGAGTTCCGTGACCTCGTGAACTTATGCATAGGGGTTGACACACGTTTTTGTCTTGACTCTCCGGTAGAAACTTTGGGGCACTCTTTGAAGTTCTTTGTGTTGGTTGAATAGATGAATCTGAGATTGTGTGATGCATATCGGATAATCATACCCACGTATACTTGAGGTGACATTGGAGTATCTAGGTGACATTAGGGTTTTGGTTGATTTATGACTTAACGTGTTATTCTAGTACGAACTCTAGGATAGATTGAACGGAAAGAATAGCTTCGTGTTATTTTACTACAGACTCTTGAATAGATCGATCAGAAAGTATAACTTTGAGGTGGTTTCATACCCTACAATAATCTCTTCGTTTGTTCTCCGCTATTAGTGACTTTGGAGTGACTCTTTGTTGCATGTTGAGGGATAGTTATATGATCCAATTATGTTATTATTGTTGAGAGAACTTGCACTAGTGAAAGTATGAACCCTAGCTTTTGTTTCAACGCATTGCAATACCGTTTGTGCTCACTTTTATCATTAGTTACCTTGCTGTTTTTATATCTTCAGATTACAAAAACCTATATCTACCATCCATATTGCACTTGTATCACTATCTCTCGCTAAACTAGTGCACCTATACAATTTACCATTGTATTGGGTGTGTTGGGGACACAAGAGACTCTTTGTTATTTGGTTGCAGGGTTGTTTGAGAGAGACCATCTTCATCCTACGCCTCCCACGGATTGATAGACCTTAGGTCATCCACTTGATGGAAATTTGCTACTGTCCTACAAACCTCTGCACTTGGAGCCAACAACATCTACAAGAATAAGATTGTGTAGTAGACATCAAACGCACGTGCGATGATCAGCGTAACATCGACGTACTGCAACACCACTGCATGCGCGTCAGGGAGGAGGGGGTGACGCAGCACGCCATCCTGACGGATGAGCCGCTGGAGCACGTCAGCGACGACGAGGAAGAGGTAGGGGGAGATGGGGCCCCCCTGCCTGAGGCCGCAACGCACCTGGAACCACCGCCCGGGCACCCCGTTCAGCAGGACCGCCGAGCGCGAGGACTGGAAGAGGGCATCCATCCAGTCGCACCAGAGCGACGGGAAACCCCGGACCTCAATCACAGCTTGCAAGCTCGCCCAGTTGATGGAGTCGAATGCCTTGGCGAAGTCAAGCTTCAGGACCATCATGGGGGCTTGGTGCCGATGGTAGCACTGCACCAGCTCCGTGGCGTAGATGAAGTTTTCCGAGATGCTTTGCCCCCACACAAGTCTGACTGATCTTCGTTGATCAGGAGAAGGATTTGCTGCTGAAGCCGCGAGGTCAGGCCTCTGCACAAGATCTTGACGTTGCCATTTTCGAGCGAAACCGGGCGGAAGGAGGCAGGGGATGGCACAACGCTCCCTTTGGGCAGCAAGGCGATGTAGGCACAGTTGATGCCGTCGAGGTGGGCGAAGCCGACGTGGAACTCGTCGAAGAGACGAAGAAGATCCGACGCCACCACGCTCCAGGCCGCCTGGTAGAACGCAGGTCCCAGCCCATCGGGGCCCGGAGCGCTTGCGCGGTCGAGCGCGTCCACCGCCGCATTGATTTCGGCCCATGTGAAGGGGTGCGCTGGCCCGTCCGTAGAGGGGGCACCAGCGTATAAGGCCGCCAGGTCGAAGTGCCAGACCAGCGCCCTGGGCCGGCCCAGCAGCGCTGCGTAGAAGGCATGCAGGGCCGCGGCCTTCCCTGCATGGTCGAGCACCTGCACCCCTTCGACTTCCAGGGCAGTGGCGCAGTTGCGGCGGCGACGCTGCGAGGCCGAGGCGTGGAAGAACTTGGTGTTCTCATCCCCCTCGCGCACCGCGCGATGTTTGCCACGCTGCCGCCAGTGCGCGCATTAACGCCGAACGGACGCAGGAAGTAGGGCACCAGAAGAATCAATACGAGAACCCTTCCTTCCAGCCAGAATCTGTCTTTCTTGTCCTTTGCATTCGAGGAATGGGATCTGCCTTATGAAAACAAAAGCTATTTGTTCGAGTCAAGCAAGCGGACAGTCAGCTATGAATACTGGAAGAGAACTCTCTAGCCTTGCACTTAAACTAGACTAGAAATCCGAAAAAACACTAGTTTTGGCCCATAGCGAAATAGAGTTTTTCTTCTCCACGGACTCCCCATGCTTGGCGCCATAGGCTTTAGGACTTTTGGCACTAGGGAACCATACTTTGATCAGATCCGTGGACAAGCTCCCGAGGTCAAATCGGATTATGGACTTTTCCAGCTAAGTGAGAACACACTTCACTACTAGCAAAGAAGTCAGCTCAGGGCAGGGCAGCAATAGCAAGGCGGGCGTCGCGACGAAGAGCGCCTTCATATGAAGAAAGAGCACGGTTTTCTTCCAGAAAATCAAACAGGTCAATCAGGAACCGATAGTCGTTATCAAAGGTGGGAATGAATCGGTGCTGCCTTTTCCAAACCTTGGCAGCAAACCTGAATGCTTTCTTCCAAGCAGCGAGGATCCTGCCTGCACCCGTACCACGAATCGAACCAGACCAAGAGGGAAGAGTAGTGGGGAGGAAAGCCGGGTCCAGAAGCCAGGCCATTTCGAAGAAGAACCGCGGTGGGGTCGGGATCTTGGTCGAAGCCGTGACCAGGAGAGGCACGTGATCAGAGGTGACACGAGGGAGGGAGGTAAGCGAGGAGTCTGGGAAAGCAGCATTCCAGGCGTTGTCAAAGAACGCACGATCCAGATGGGCAAGGATAGGGGGATCCTGCCAATTTGTCCAGATGAACGCACGGTCCGAAAGATGCAGCTCATGAAAAGCAAGCGCATTCACCAGGGAGTTGAAAAGCCCCCCCCCCCCCCCCTTCTTCTCACTGGAATGGCGGATGAGATTGAAACGAGCGCATTCACAAACATTTGATACGAAGGATAATGTGTAATCTCTAAATGGATTGCGGCGACATGACTAACTGAAGACCTTCCGAGGACCAACAAGGTTTTCAGTTAGGTTCCATTTCATTTATTTGCTGTTTGCTGCTATCATGGAACTGAGTTTGTGCGTGTTGGCTCATTCTCAACGCCGAGTACTTTCCGGCGACAGGCAGCGATCGACGACAGACGACGATGAAGCAACGCCTGGCTTGTGATAGACCACCCTCAGTGTAAAGCTAGCCTCAAGCTAGCAATCTATCCTTTTGTGGACGTATAGTACTATTACTAGTACTTCTGGCCGGAACAACAGACAATATAGGCACGTAGACAACCAGCAAATTGATCTATACTTTGATCGATCAAGCACTCAGCGATGCACGTACTCAGATTATTTGATGGCCGCAGGGGCGTGTCGCTCCTGTTGCTTTTCTTTATTCCACGGTGGTACAAAGTACAGGGGTATTACATCGTATATATAACAGCTAGCCTAGGCCAGTACTAATCCTACTCGGTAATGGATTCCTAGGCTAGTTGGACCTGTATACATACTTGTAATCGGACCGGACGTCGGGTTTAATTCCAAGAATCATCCCCATAAACACGACGTCATCATGTCATAGCTCGGAGAACTTCTCTCGATTCAATGCCTTGATCAGAATGTCCGTCAGCTGAACATCGTACAAATATAGTTGGCCTCCGTCTTACCTTCTTCCATGCAGTCCTTTGTATAGTGATACATCGTATCAATGTGCTTGCTCCTATTGTGCCGCACTGGATTCTTATGTAGAAAAATTGTAGACTCACTGTCAACATTGAGCACCACTTGTTTCTGATCTCGATCCATGAGATCACTGTGTATCCTTCCTAGCCACACACCTTACTATCTCTTTTAGCACTGCGTTGGTTTTCCCCGAAGAGAAAGGGATGATGCAGCAGAGTAGCGTAAGTATTTCCCTCAGTTTTTAAGAACCAAGGTATCAATCCAGTAGGAGGCTACGCGCGAGTCCCTCGCACCTGCACAAAACAAATAAATCCTCGCAGCCAACGCAAATAGGGGTTGTCAATCCCTATAGGACCACTTACGAGAGTGAGATCTGATAGATAAGATAAGATAATATTTTTGGTAATTTTATGATAAAGATGCAAAGTAAAATAAAGACAAAGTAAATAACAAAGTAGTAGGAGATTGATATGATAAAGATAGACCCGGGGGACATAGGTCTCACTAGTGGCTTCTCTCGAGAGCATAAGTATTCTACGGTGGATGAACAAATTACTGTTGAGCAATTGACAGAATTGAGCATAGTTATGAGAATATCTAGGTATGATCATGTACATAGGCATCACGTCCGAGACAAGTAGACCGACTCCTGCCTGCATCTACTACTATTACTCCACTCATCGACCGCTATCCAGCATGCATCTAGAGTATTAAGTTAAAAACAGAGTAACGCCTTAAGCAAGATGACATGATGTAGAGGGATAGACTCATGCAATATGAAGAAAACCCCATCTTGTTATCCTCGATGGCAACAATACAATACGTGCCTTGCTGCCCTTACTGTCACCGGGAAAGGACACCGCAAGATTGAACCCAAAGCTAAGCACTTCTCTCATTGCAAGAAAGATCAATCTAGTAGGCCAAACCAAGCTGATAATTCGAAGAGACTTGCAAAGATAACCAATCATACATAAAAGAATTCAGAGAAGATTCAAATATTATTCGTAGATAGACTTGATCATAAACCCACAATTCATCAGTCTCAACAAACACACCGCAAAAAGAAGATTACATCGAATAGATCTCCACAAGAGAGGGTGAGAACATTGTATTGAGATCCAAAAATAGAGAAGAAGCCATCTAGCTACTAACTATGGACCCGTAGGTCTGAGATAAACTACTCACACTTCATCGGAGGGCTATGGTGTTGATGTAGAAGACCTCCGTGATCGATGCCCCCTCCGGCGGAGCTCCGGAACAGGCCCCAAGATGGGATCTCGTGGATACAGAAAGTTGCAGCAGTGGAATTAGGTTTTTGGCTCCGTCTCTGATCGTTTGGGGGTACGTGGGTATATATAAGAGGAAGAAGTACGTCGGTGGAGCAACATGGGGCCCACGAGGGTGGAGGGCGCGCCGGGAGGGTAGGCGCGCCCCCTACCTCGTGGCCTCCTGTTACGTGTCTTGACGTAGGGTCCAAGTCTCCTGAGTTGTATTCGATGAGAAAATCACGTCCCCGAAGGTTTCATTCCGTTTGGACTCCGTTTGATATTCCTTTTCTTCGAAACCCTAAAACAGGCAAAAAACAACAATTCTGGGCTGGGCCTCCGGTTAATAGGTTAGTCCCAAAAATAATATAAAAGTGGATAATAAAGCTCAGTAATGTCCAAAACAGTAGATAATATAGCATGGAGCAATCAAAAATTATAGATACGTTGGAGACGTATCAAGCATCCCGAGCTTCATTCCTGCTCGTCCTCGGGTAGGTAAATGATAAAAACAGAATTTTTGATGCAGAGTGCTACTTGACATAATTTTAATGTAATTTTTCTTAATTGTGGTATGAATATTCAGATCCGAAAGATTCAAGACAAAAGTTCATATTGACATAGAAATGATAATACTTCAAGCATACTAACTAAGCAATTATGTCTTCTCAAAATAACATGGCCAAAGAAAGTTCATCCCTACAAAATCATATGGTTTAGTCATGTTTCATTTTCGTCACACAAGAATGCTATCATCATGCACATCCCCTATGACAAGCCAAGCAATTGTTTCATACTTTAGTAATCTCAAACCTATAAACTTTCACGCAATATATGAGCGCGAGCCATGGACATAGCACTATAGGTGGAATAGAATATAATGAGGGGGGTTATGTGGAGAAGACAAAAAGGAGAAAGTCTCACATCACGAGGCTAATCAATGGGCTATGGAGATGCCCACTGATTGATGTTAATGCAAGGAGTAGGGTTTGCCATGCAACGGATGAACTAGAGCTATAAATGTATGAAAGCTCAACAAAACAAACTAGTGGGTGTGCATCCAACTTGCTTGCTCACGAAGACCTAGGGCACTTGAGGAGGCCCATTGTTAGAATATACAAGCCAAGTTCTATAATGAAAAATTCCCACTAGTATATGAAGGTGATAACATGAGAGACTCTCTATTATGAAGATCATGGTGCTACTTTAAAGCACAGGTGTGGTAAAAGGATAGTAACATTGTCCATTCTCTCTTTTTCTCCCAATTTTTTTGGGCCTTCTCTTTTTTATGGCCTTTCTCTCTTTTGGGGGGCCTTCTCTTTTTTATGGCCTTTCTCTTTTTATTTATTTATTTATTCCTCACTTGGGACAATGCTCTAGAAAATGATGAGCATCACACTTCTATTTATTTACAACTCAATGATTACAACTCGATACTAGAACAAAAGATGACTATATGAATGCCTCCGGCGGTGTACCGGGATATGCAATGGACCAAGGGTGACATGTATGAAAGAATTATGAACGGTGGCCTTGCCACAAATACTATGTCAACTACATGACCATGCTAAGCAATATGACAATGATGAATGTGTCATGACGAACGGAATGATGGTAAGTTGCATGGCAATATATCTCGGAATGGCTATGAAAATGCCGTAATAGGTAGGTATGGTCGCTGTTTTGAGGAAGATATAAGGAGGTTTATGTGTGAAAGAGCGTATCATATCACGGGGTTTGGATGCACCGACAAAGTTTGCACCAACTCTCAATGTGAGAAAGGGCAATGCATGGTACCGAAGAGGCTAGCAAGGATGGAAGGGTGAGAGTGCGTATAATCCATGGACTCAACATTAGTCGTAAAGAACTCACATACTTATTGCAAAAATATACAAGTCATCAAAAACCTCGGTACTACGCGCATGCTCCTAGGGGGATAGATTGGTAGGAAAAGACCATCGCTCGTCCCCGACCGCCACTCATAAGGAAGACAATCAAATAACACCTCATGTTTCAAATTTGTTGCATAATGTTTACCATACGTGCATGCTACGGGACTTGCAAACCTCAACACAAGTATTTCTCAATTTCACAACTACTCAACTAGCACGACTTTGATATTATTACCTCCATATCGCAAAACAATCATCAAGCATCAAACTTCTCTTAGTATTCAACACACTCATAAGAAAGTTTTATTATTAATCTTGCATACCAAGCATATTAGGATTTTAAGCAAATTACCATGCGATTAAGACTCTCAAAATAATCTAAGTGAAGCATTAGAGATCAATAGTTTCTATAAAACAAATCCACCACCGTGCTCTAAAAGATATAAGTGAAGCACTAGAGCAAAATTATATAACTCAAAAGATATAAGCGAAGCACATAGAGTATTCTAACAAATTCCAAATCATATATGGCTCTCTCAAAAGGTGTGTACAGCAAGGATGATTGTGTTAAACTAACAAGCAAAGACTCAAATCATACAAGACACTCCAAGCAAAACATATATCATGTGGCGAATAAAAATATAGCTCCAAGTAAAGTTACCGATAGAAGTAGATGAAAGAGGTGATGCCTTCCGGGGCATCCCCAAGCTTTGGCTTTTAGGTGTCCTTGGATTATCTTGGGGGTGCCATGGGCATACCCAATCTTAGGCTCTTGCCACTCCTTGTTCCATAATCCATCAAATCTTTACCCAAAACTTGAAAACTTCACAACACAAAACTTAAAGTAGAAAATCTCGTGAGCTCCGTTAGCGAAAGAAAATAAAAGATCACTTCAAGGTACTGTAATGAACTCATTGTAATGAACTCATTCTTTATATATATTGGTGTTATACCTACTGTATTCCAACTTCTCTATGGTTTATAAACTACTTTACTAGCCATAGATTCATCAAAATAAGCAAACAATACAAGAAAAACAGAATCTATCAAAAACAGAACAGTCTGTAGTAATCTGTAGCTAGCGCAAGATCTGGAACCCCAAAAATTCTAAAATAAATTTCTGGACGTGAGGAATTTATCTATTAATCATATGAAAAAATAATTAACTAAATATCACTCTCCAAATAAAAATGAAAGCAATTCTCTTGAGCGCTAAAGTTTCTGTTTTTTACAGCAAGTTCAACAAGACTTTCCCCAAGTCTTCCCAACGGTTCTACTTGGTACAAACACTAATTAAACACAAAAAAACACAACCAAGACAGAGGCTAAATAATTTATTTGTTACTAAACATGAGCAAAAAGCAAGGAATAAAAATAAAATTGGGTTGCCTCCCAACAAGCGCTATCGTTTAACGCCCCTAGCTAGGCATAACAAGCAAGAATAGATTTAGGTATTGCCATCTTTGGTTTTCAACTTTTTAGCGGAATCAAGCTTGAATCCAGAAGGTTCTTTACGCTTCCCTTCGTATTCTGGAATTTTTAGATCTAACGAATCCAACCGCTTATTGCAAAGGGTAATCAACATATTCATGCAGTGAATATTTCCACTAATGTTCTTAAGAGGTTCAAGAGATTTCTACAAGATTTTAGTAACTACACAATTTTTTTCAAAAACTTGTGTCTCTTCCTGGGTAGGATGAGTCCCCTTTTGTTGAGGTAGTATTCCCATTATACCTTCTATAATTTCAAGTGCAATATGGGGATCGATTCCAATAAAATTACCTTTGGCAACGCAATCCAAGAGTTGTCTATGAGACATATTTAATCCAACATAAAAATTGCGAAGCAAAATTCTCAGATTCATTTCAGAGGTACAATTACGATGAGATTCCATTATTCTCAACCAGGCATCTTTTAAGTTTTCTCCTAACCTTTGTTTAAAGTGAAAGATTTCGAACTCAGAGGTCAATGGAGAAGATAAGGAACTAGCCATAACGACAAGCAAACAAACTAACACACAAGCAAACAAAAAGCAAACGGGCAAAAAGAGGCAAATAGAGAAAGAGAGGGAGGATAGAGAGAGAGAGAGAGGGCGAATAAAACGACAAGGGTGAATTGGGGGGAGAGGAAAATGAGAGGCAAATGGCAAATAATGTAATGCAGGAGATAAGGGTATGTGATGGGTACTTGGTATATCGACTTTTGCGTAGACCTCCCCGGCAACGGCGCCAGAAATCCTTCTTGCTACCTCTTTTAGCACTGCGTTGGTTTTCTCCGAAGAGGAAGGGATGATGCAGCAGAGTAGCGTAAGTATTTCCCTCAGTTTTTGAGAACCAAGGTATCAATCCAGTAGGAGGCTACGCGCGAGTCCCTCGCACCTGCACAAAACAAATAAATCCTCGCAACCAACGCAAATAGGGGTTGTCAATCCCTATAGGTCCACTTACGAGAGTGAGATCTGATAGATATGATAAGATAATATTTTTGGTATTTTTATGATAAAGATGCAAAGTAAAATAAAGGCAAAGTAAATAACAAAGTAGTAGGAGATTGATATGATAAAGATAGACCCGGGGGCCATAGGTTTCACTAGTGGCTTCTCTCGAGAGCATAAGTATTCTACGGTGGGTGAACAAATTACTGTTGAGCAATTGACAGAATTGAGCATAGTTATGAGAATATCTAGGTATGATCATGTATATAGGCATCACGTCCGAGACAAGTAGACCGACTCCTTCCTGCATCTACTACTATTACTCCACTCATCGACCGCTATCCAGCATGCATCTAGAGTATTAAGTTAAAAACAGAGTAACGCCTTAAGCAAGATGACATGATGTAGAGGGATAGACTCATGCAATATGAAGAAAACCCCATCTTGTTATCCTCGATGGCAACAATACAATACGTGCCTTGCTGCCCTTACTGTCACCGGGAAAGGACACCGCAAGATTGAACCCAAAGCTAAGCACTTCTCTCATTGCAAGAAAGATCAATCTAGTAGGCCAAACCAAACTGATAATTCAAAGAGACTTGCAAAGATAACAAATCATACATAAAAGAATTCAGAGAAGATTCAAATATTATTCGTAGATAGACTTGATCATAAACCCACAATTCATCGGTCTCAACAAACGCACCGCAAAATAAGATTACATCGAGTGGATCTCCACAAGAGAGGGGGAGAACATTGTATTGAGATCCAAAAAGAGAGAAGAAGCCATCTAGCTACTAACTATGGACCCGTAGGTCTGAGGTAAACTACTCACACTTTATCGGAGGGCTATGGTGTTGATGTAGAAGACCTCCGTGATCGATGCCCCCTCCGGCGGAGCTCCGGAACAGGCCCCAAGATGGGATCTCGTGGATACAGAAAGTTGTGGCGGTGGAATTAGGTTTTTGGCTCCGTCTCTGATCGTTTGGGGGTACGTGGGTATATATAGGAGGAAGAAGTACGTCGGTGGAGCAACAGGGGGCCCACGAGGGTGGAGGCGCGCCTAGGGGGGTAGGCGCGCCCCCTACCTCGTGGCCTCCTGTTACGTGTCTTGACGTAGGGTCCAAGTCTCCTGAGTTGTATTCGATGAGAAAATCACGTTCCCGAAGGTTTTATTCCGTTTGGACTCCGTTTGATATTCCTTTTCTTCGAAACCCTAAAACAGGCAAAAAACAACAATTCTGGGTTGGGCCTCCAGTTAATAGGTTAGTCCCAAAAATAATATAAAAGTGGATAATAAAGCCCAATAATGTCCAAAATAGTAGATAATATAGCATGGAGCAATCAAAAATTATAGATACGTTGGAGACGTATCACACCTTGACACTCTGTTTCACTTGAAGTCGATGTCACCACTTTCCATCTTTGTGATAGCCAGCTTACTATGCTTCCACCAAGGAAATATGCCACGTCCGAGGGACTCTTACGGTCGTCAACATTCCCTTCCTTGTCACTACCACTGCAGCCAAGTAGTTTCACCATCTCCTTCTTGTTCAGCTCAAGACGAGGTTCCATTGAAGCAACAATGTGATTGCAATCTTTCATGCCACGACTTTGAAGTACTTTCCTTGCATATGCCTCCTCGCATTGTGTGATCCCCTCTGACTTTCGATGTACCTATGTCCCGAAGTTGCAACTCAAAAGGCCGAGATCATCCATCTTGAAAAGATCCTTCATTTGTAGCTTGAACTTTGCAATCATCTCTTCATCTGCTCCATTTATCAATAGGTCGTCCACATATATTCCAACTAGTAGACGATCCCTTCCTTCATCTCTCTTGTACATTGCATGCTCTAGTGGGGCTTTCTCAAATCCAAGAGAAATTAACGTCTGATCAAGTTTGATGTTCCACGCCCGAGAGCCTTGCCGTAGCCCGTACAAGACTTTGTGTAGCTTCAGTACCTTGTGTTCTTCTCCCTTTTTGATGAATTCCGGTGACTGATTCACATACACATCTCCTTCTAACTCACCATTCAAAAAAGCAGATTTTACATCGATGTGATGTATCTTCCATGATTCCTGAACCACGAGAGCGATGAGTAGTCTCACCTATTCCATCCTTTCAATGGGAACGAACACTTCTTCGAAGTCCACACCTTTCTCTTGCACGTACTCTTTGGCTACTAGACTCGCTTTGTGCTTCACGGACCCATCGACATCTTTCTTGATCATAAATTCTCACTTGAGATCCATGATTTTTCATTTTTGGGAAGATCCACAAGCTCCCATGCATTGTTGTCGTGGATCGACCTCAACTTCTTTTCCATTGTCTGATGCCAACACTCCTTCGTATTTGCGTCCATAATTTTTGTCGGTTCCTTGACGTTTGCTAGACACCATCGTGCACTCCTTTCCACTGGCTTTCGAATTATTTCCTCCAAACAATGTAATTCACGTACAAATGTCGGTGGACATTGCTTTTCCACCCTGGGCGTACATGATGTAGGAGCTGAAGAAACTTCTTCCTCCACTCTACGTGCAGCACCTTCTTCGCTGCTAGCTGAGCCACCACACGTGGCTTGTGAGCTTCCTAGCTTGGCACAAGGACCTTCGATAAAACGTTGTAGAGGCAGGTTTGCAGGTAGCTCGGAATCCACCATGATGAACCAGTATCGGGATGTGTGCTGTCAGCCATATAGCCTTTTCCAGCGTGGCATGAAAGGCCGTATATTAGCGTATTTCATGGTAGGCCCCTAGTAGGAGAGATAGGTATCTGACATAGGCGAGGCAACATCTCTTCATCCAATTTGGCCAGTCTGTGGGCTGACTAGTGATTTGATGGGCCATCACTTCTTTTTGCAGATCGCCATTATTGAGACTATTGATAAAGGAGAGTTTTGTCAGAGAGGGTTCCTTGAAGATCCACGTTTATTAGCACCCTAATCACAGGTCCTCTAGACAATAATTTGCTCACAAAACAGTTTTTTGCTTAAATGTTGTACTTTGGGAGATTAGCGATGTCAAAATAGAGAAACACTTAGAAGGAAAACTAAACAAATGAACAAGAGCGTTCTATGTGATGCCTGATGAACAATACTTTCAATTGTGGTAATTACTTCGATCAAGATCTAACATCTAATTGTACATCAACATTGCACACGCAGGGTTTGGGTGCGGGTAATCCTTAACAGTTTTGCTAAAGCACATCTGGATGTGCCATAAGTATTGCACATCTAAGTCCTATGTCATTGATCTTATGTTGAGATTCGTGTGGATGTTTTTTTTTTCTTTTTCTCTTTATACTTGATTCATTCACTTAGATGTGCAATAACTATAGCACATCTAGATGTGCCCTAGACACACCCAATCCTTCAATATTACACATGCACACCTTTCACCAAATAATCTTTCCTTAAATATCACTTTCCGGCAAATCACATGCACACCTTCCGCTAAATCAACTTTATTTAAACATTACCTTCCGCCAAATTACATGCACACCTTCCGCGAAATAAACTTTCCTTAAATATTACCTTCCGCCAAATCATATGCACACCTTCCGCTAAATCAAGTTTGTTTAAATATTACCTCGTCAAAAAACATGCACACCTTCCGTCAAATTACATGTATGCTTAGTACCGCTAATCTATAGCTTCTGCCAAATATTATGTGGACTAAAAGTAGTTTTCACCAAACACTGCCTGGATTAAAAGTAGGTTCCGCCAAAGCAAAATAATAATAATTAGGAACGTCCTTGGGCCATCCGAACAGAGAAAGGGCACATGGTGGCTTTTGATTGGCCAGAAGAACGTTTGGACTCCCGCAAAGCTCCTCTTTGTTTGTCTCCGATTTATGGGAATACATATGTCCGAACACGTCTGCAGACCGATATGGGATTATGTTGGATGGCAAACCGCGTCCGAACAGTGCGGTCCGGACGCTTGCGAGGCGTTTAAGCGTCCCCTTTGAAGATGCCCTTATCCTAATTAGAGTTTTTATTACTCGTCGGTTTTAGGGTACCATTGGCATGGTGAATTGTACACTAATTAGAGGATTTTTGCCTTAAAAAAAGAAATACGCAGACGCAATTGATACTTTTTGCTGCCTGCTAGTATATTGATTTCAAGCAGTCAACTCACTGCTTCACCGCACGCATCAAACTGTAACATGTCATTAACTCGTTTAGGGAGCCAGCATACGATTTGCACTATTCCCGTACCTGTATATTGGGCCGTATATCTCAGAAAAGCCTGACAGAAGTGAATCACAAAGCATATTTCCATGAGGGGGATACCGAGCTGCATGACGCTCGGCCTCTGCGACGCCGCACTCCAAGGACCTTGCCTTGCTTCTGTACGAGTGGGACTGCTGCGACTTTGCGCGCCTCTGCATGGCTTTCCTACTGCAGCCACGCTAGGCTCACTGGCGCAACACACGTGCAGTGCCCGCCTTCTGTTTTTGAGCCACCTGCATAGGTGCCCTTGGCCAGTACTTTCGGCCTGCTCAGCAATGCATCAGACCGAGCGTTGATTTTGCTTTTGCCTTCGAGCTCAGTTTCTCCTTCTGTTGCGTTGCCGGTTACACCTTCTAACGATGCTGTGGCTGAACTTTCTTCCTGCACCATGGACGTGACACCTGATTCTAGGATCACTTTTGATGCGCATGTCTGTTCTAGCATCGTCTTCGTCAGAATTAACACTCATGTCAGTAGGGTCGACATAAGTTTTTCGATTTCCTCCCGTGCCTGTAATATCGACACGAGTTTCGGAATCACTCCCCGCACCCGTACCATCGACACGAGTTTCCGAATCATAATCTTCAGGGCGAACTTTTTCTTTACGAAGCGCGACAATTTCTTTAGTCGAAGCTTGAAGAACTGGTTCCTCCTTGTCCACGAGTCTGCACATCAACATCATGTCACCATCATCACCTTGCTGGGCCATGAGCACCTTCTCCTTCGGGGAATTCTTACACTCCAACTTGAAGTGTCCGAGCATATTACAGTTGTGGCAGCGGATCTTCCTCTTGTCGAACTTTTTCTTCCTTGGCTTCTCCGACTCTTCGTCAGTGTCCTTTGTGGGACGGTACTTTCCGCCGCTACCGGACGCCTTGTCGAAATTGTTCTCCTTGAAAACCAATGCCTGCCACTGAGCACACGTTAGCATCAGGTACTCATCCTGTTTTGCATCACCGTAACTCAGCTTCATCCGCTCGTCATGGACCTTGAAGCGACCAACCAGACCATCCAAAGTGAGAGTCTTGAGATCAACGCATTGCTCGATCGCTGACACAATCGGCATGTAGCACGGTGGAGCGGCACGTAGAAAACGCCGAACTATGGAGATGTCCTCCAACTTCTCTCCGAGACCACGAATCCCGTTTACCATCGTTGCGACCCTTGCGGCGAAGGCGTCCATCGTCTCATCTTCTCCCATCCTCAGATTCTCGTAATTCTTTAGAAAAGTTTGCAAGTTCGCCTCGCGCACACGTGAGTGCCGTAGATCCAACGTCTTGAGCGTGTCCCACGCCTCCTTCGCTGATGTCTTCGAGATAAGATGCTGCTTCTGCACGTCCACCGGCATCACCAAGCAGATGGCCGTGATAGCCTGGCGATCCTTCCGATACAAGGCACCACCCTTCAGGTAGTCCTCACCGCCGGGGTCGACGGCTTCCCAGAGCTCATTGGCCTCGAGCGCCCACTCCATCATGGTCGCCCACACCATAAAGTTCCCACAGCCGAATCGTGGATACTCCGATCTCACCGGAGCAGCAATTACTTTAGCCGCACCGAAGTACTCCGTCAGCTGCTTGTTCTTCTTGTCGTCCGATATGACCTCCCGTTACTAGGAGATCAATCTTGCTCTAGATACCAATTGTTGGCCCAGTCCCGACGCTGAGTACTTTCCGGCGACGACGATACGACCAACGATGAACGACGATGACAGACGAAGCTCGTTGGCGAACTCGACGAATTGCTTTTACATCGAGATGCACCGTAGTACAAAGCTGACCTCCTGCTAATCAATCCACTCTCGATCGATCTACACGAAGCTGCCACAACCAACACCAAAATACACGCACGCACAACAGTGCGATGGCAAGTACAACAGCAAACACATCATCAGCCCCCATATGTGCCACCAACAAGGGTCCTAGACCACGCCTTCCTCTGCATTTGCATCCCATCATATACAAACTGCAAGCACGCATCCATCCATGAAGCGCTTGCAGTGGTGCTGCTTTGCTAGCGCCAACGTGGTTGCTTTATGTATAAAGCCGGGCGCGAGCTTGTTTCGAGAGAACGCCAACGTGGTTGTGATGTTGTGTGGATTGATTCTTTGGCACACCGTGGTTGCCTTATCTATGGTCGCTATTGCCAGTTTGCTAATACTATACTAGTACTTCTCAGGAGTTCCGGATGGAAGTTTCTCGACAGATTCCTGCTGGCTTTGGTATGAAAAAAATGCATAGCTGGAAAAATGAAAATGGATGCCCTACGTGAAACAGTTCAGGTAAAGTGCATTCTTATTGAGACAATTCTGAAATGTTCTGCAATCTGATTAAGTAAGCACCAACTATTAAGTAAGCATACTGTAAGTATTCCTTTGATTCCTTTGAAATTCAGCTTCTAACAGTACAGTAGAAAGTTCATCGCACAACTGATTGCAACGTATTATCGCAAGAAATTGGAATCGAATAATCAGATATATATCGTAACGTCTAACAAGTGAAGTGAATCTAGTTTGCAGCTCATCTGAAGAATCCGGAAACGAGCAAAAGGTTTTCAGCTGACCTGAAGAATGCATTTGATGCTGATGCTGTCACATTCTGAACTTCGACAGCAGTAGAAATGATAGAAGTAAAAGAACTACAGGCTGGGTTTCCGCAGCAGGCAAGCTGGCAAGGTGCACCGCACGGAATCAAAGCAGCTGCGGTTGCATGATTACTGGACGCTAACGTGGATCAATTTAGGAATGAACACTTTATCTTTTTCTTCACCTCTGCACCAAATCCTCACTCTATTCTACTAGTGCCCAGTGGCAGAATATTTTTTGTTTCAGTATGCAGTACCATTTGCTCTGTTCCGGATACATCTTGTATCTAAAACAGTTCTTTCCGTTGTCCAAAAATAATGCAGAGAAATGATATCTGAAACATTTCAGGTGCAATCATGGAAGCCATGAAATCTCTCTCGAATAGTTAGAAAAATCAACAGTTCTTCTCACTTAAGTTTCGACAGCGTAGGCTGTGGTTTTGCAGATACAGCAATGAAGGTAAGATATTCTACAGTAGTGAACGAATTTAGTAGAGATGTTCGAAGGGATACAACATGCAGAGTATTCCACACTAGCTCGGTAGCAAAATAGGATACTTGACGGCCCTGGAAGCCTTCGACGGCATCAGCTCCAGAAAGCACTCTGCAGGACAGGATGATAACTGAGAACTTGTCAGAATCATGACACTGAAAAAACTTGTGTGAGATGTAGCGCTGTTTTTATAACGGAGCATTGTTCGTTAGTACAGTGGCATTTTATAGTTATTTCTGAGGTCACGTAGCTCAACATACGAAATAACAACATTCTGGAGCAAACATTGGACAGAAATCTAGAGAAAGCGGTACAAATTCCGGATTTTAGCTTTGTCGAAAACTAAAAGGATAGGCCCTCTATAGAGGGGGAAGCAGAAATTATCATGCGCTTATTTGTATTATTGAAAAGGTGGTTCAACTCTTATTACCAATGTTTTGGGTTAATGCTCAAGATTTTACCATAGGAAACACATAGATTTTCCATTGCCCTCATAATGATACAAGGTACCACACCCTCTATCTTATATCTTCTTTATCTAAATAGTTAGCCCCTACTAACTTATTTCTCTCGACATGCAAGTATACCACCTCATCATTCAATATGCGTGAAGAAAGGCCCACCACAACATGCAACCATGCATAATAAAAAGCCATCTCAACATGCAACATGCATGCAATTCACATACCATTATGATATTTATATTATACAATAACCAAACTCGACAATTTTTTTGTTTTAGTTATCATATTATTACTCTACATATTCGTGTTTCATACAACCAATTCTCACTGTGCAAAACATTCCCGCAACAACATGCGGGGTATCATCTAGTATCTTTAGTTTTAGAAAGATTTGTCCTCCTTCCACTTTAAGAATTGGAGACCTTTATTTAGTAGGCCTTTTCCTGCATCTTTTATTATCTCGGACCACCATTACGAGATCGTTGAAAACAAAATATGTTTACGACCATCTAAGCCATATGAAACATTTAATAGTATATTTACTTTTTGTTAATGCACCAATGGCAATTTACTTTTAATACCTTTATCAATGATACAAATAAGTAGATATGGTGGAAGCTTATGGCAAAACATGCTCGAGGATTTGGCACAAGCAGAATTCATGGCTAGTTTACATGAAGATTAGCAAGAGACTAGGAAGCGACCAATTAGAGAGACCGAACATCATAATCATGCATTTTGAACATGTAACTATTGCGTGGTAATATGAATATGATACTACCGCAAAGTTATAATACCATCAAGGTCGATTTAAACTTTTTATAACAAGTGTAAACATGTGCCAAGTCAGTCAGCCGGAACATTCAAAGGGAGATACCATGCTAATATAGCACATTATGATTCATTTTGAATGCCTCTTGATATTTTAGATAATACACTATAACTCTCTAATTAATAAAGACTTATCATGAGAAAGTGTAAATCACCAAAATTTTATTACGCCGGAGACATGCTGCTACGAGTAGAGAGAGGCACTACTGTGGGGCTTGGCGGCGGTGTGGCTGTGTGCCCATATGGTTTACCGACTGTGCTGCCTGGCAAGTCGGGGTACCGCGAGGGTTTTTTGTTGTATTGATTGGAGAAAAGGAAGCTTCATTCCAATGGCTAAGCACTCGGGTCAGAAGGTTGGTGAGCTAACTAATTCTTTTTCTAAAACCAGTCAACTGGCGCCTAGCGCTCACCTTAGCTTTATATTAGTATCCAACCAAATACAAGAAGCTCATTTAGTTGAAAAGGTGGAGGTACAAACTCAAGCAAACCTCGATAAGTGTTAAAGAAAAAGCACAACAATCCAATTACTTGTCTCCATCCACCTCGTCAATGAGTTGTTATGTCATTTATTTATTTTCCAACCTCCCATCAAGTGTTCATGCATATATATAGTTCCCATCAATGATGTGGTTCATAGTGATCACACGGCCATAAGCAGAGAAAGAAAGATACCCATCCGGTGTGCCAACATATTTCATGTCTGAGTGAGCTAGTCCTGGTGGATAGTACCCAAGACAATTCCCTCATTTTACTTTGTTAAAGTCATACTTTTAGGCAATGAAATACTCACATTAGGCCACATGCGCACACTACCACAAACATGTTAATTCGATTTGGGAAACATTAGGAAATGATTAGCTTGAAGCTCCTGTTGGCTCTGCGGTGCATGTATTATGCATCATTACTCCACATTGTTATGATGCACACTGCCAATCCCATGAACAACAAAATGTAGAATCAAGAGTAACGAGAGTCGCCTTTGCTACATGGACCATCTTGGCGTCAAGCGCTCTAGTGCAAGATAGCAAATAGGAACTCCGTACACATGAACAAAATCTCGAGCTCCTCATAGCAGACCTCAGATCAGTGACCGCTCCTCACTTGATGAAAGCAGAACTAAAATAAAGTTTTGAGAAAACCATGTGTGAGAACTACTTGGAACCAAGTCGGGTAAACTAGATGATTGCATATGGTTGTATGCATCGTGTTAAGACTTAATTAACACATGTCAATTAACCAAATCATTCTGAGTGGTCGCACCATCGCTCGCGATGACCAAATGCCATCACCGATGTCGGCTCTGTAGAAAAGAAAGAATAGATTGTGTAAGAGAAGTGCTTTTCCTCTCCCTAATCATTGAAATTCAAACTATCCACTAGCTTCTCCTTTGTTTGGATTCTAGCCCTTCCTTGTGGATTTAGTATCCAAAGTAAATATTTCCAGTTTCAAATGCTACTATTTGTTCATGGGTAGAAAGTCCTAAATCTTTTTTTCTAGTACTCCTTACCCTTTTCTCCCATCGTCCTACTTTCACTTCTATGGATCTTATATCCATACAAGTCCCAGGATTTGTGAATCAATGTGGGAATAGATAAAACGATTGTTGAGTATACAATATAACCGTATAGCTCATCCAGAAGGCCATCAATGACCGCTATCGGGTTGAGTTGCCTATAATCCATAGGCGCTGCTAGGCATGGGAGACTCTGGTCATGTGACATAATTGAAGAACACGACAACCCAAAAAAAGAAGAAGGCCTGATGGTCTTTGTGATGGTGGTCAACCCGAGCCGCCAACATGTGTTCGGTGGAATGCTAAGTAGGTAAGAAACTTGTTCACTTGTTCCTTTTGATTTGTTTAGTTCAATTTAGAGAATGTGAATGTACATGTGTCCGAATTCAATCTCTTGTAGTGATGTGACTTTCAATGTTGTGAATTCGCAGATGCCATCGGCCACGTACGTGAGCATGATGCTTCAGTCGGTTGGGTTTGAGGACCCAACAAATCTTGGGCGATCCATATTGCTCCAGATGTCTCTTGAGTGTTTTGAGAGATATGAGGAAATAGAGAAAAATGCCTCTTGAGTATTTTGTATTTATTCTGAAAATATGAAAATACTTCTGAGAATTTTGTACATTAATATCTTGTTCAACTAGCAAAGCTAGTAAGGTTGACACCTTGCTAGTGGGAACACAAGTGAAGTTATATCTGTATTGATAATTTAACATTGGTGTGAAAGCTCTTACCTGCAGGGATGGATACCTTGGTTCTCATTGAGGAAAGTTTGATGTTTGCTACAAACCCTTACACTTGTGATCCAACACGGTGATACTTTAGTCCCAGAGGTCAATCAACAAAGAACACCAACAATCACACACGAAGGATCACACCAGAAAAGAGCAAAGACATACAAGATCGAAGCTACACATGGGTAGAAGCAAATAAAAAGAAAATTAAAGCAATAAACACAATAACCGTCGAATACAACAACAACCATCGGCACCAACCATCTATTGATAGAAAAAAGTACTATGAGCTCGAGAAAGGTTCTACAAAAGGAAACGCCTATCGAGCTATGAGCATGGGACGTTGCGGCGAGATACGAGTTGTTGCGAGACTCGGCGGCGAAGCTACAAAGCGTGGTGACGCTGCTCCAAATTTGCAAGCCTCCCAACGGTGCTATCGGGTGGGTCGGCCTGCTACCAGGGATTGTTTGCTACATTGGTGGGAGACAAAGAGGACATCGTTTGCCTTCAATCCAATACGCGGTCGGGGTCGAGCGGTTGGCGAACCAACTATTTTATGAAACAAATGGCCTTAACTTTATCTTAGTATCCAACCAAGTACAAGCAACTTACTTGGTTGAAAAAGTGGTTGTACAAACTCAAGCAATTATTTGTAGTTTTAGCCTTCCTCCCCTCAATCTCCACTAGCGAGCCTCTGGATTCGCCTCCCTTCCGCCCGCCGCTCCGGCGACCGGTGGCGGGCAGGGAATTTCTAGTGCCTCAGATCGGGTTAGTAGATAGGTAGGGTTTTAGTCCTCGCGAGGGCGGCGTTTGGATGGATGGCGACACTTCTTCTTTGAGTCAGTCTTTCGGGCTCCGATCCTCCTTAAGTTTGTCCATTGGGACGGATTAGACGAAACTCTAGTGTATATTCCTGCTAGCTCCTCGGGGCGGTGAGGTTAGGGTTTCTCGTCGTGCGTACGCAACGACGATATTTGGTGTCAGGTTCTTAAGATTGATTCAAGGATTCAACAGCGACAGCCGCGGCTCCGGGGTGATGGTCCTTAGGGGCACATGCACGAAGACTTCTCGACTGTCATCGACAAGGTCAGGCTGGCTCCGGTATAGGAGAGGTTGCAGCGGCGCGCTCTGGCGGAGGCAGTGGTCGTTCGGTGGTCCATGGATCTTAATGTAGTTTTTATTATGTTTGAGGTGTTTTATACTTCTGGTGAATATTTATAACAGGTCTGATCATTTTTGCAAAAATAAAGTACAAGAAATCAATGATTAATAGCCATCCACCTCGTCGGTGAGTTGTTATGGCATTTATTTTTAACAGCCTCCCATCAAATGTGGTTCGCCAGAGGCGGATAAAGGTGTGACAACATATTTTATATCCGAGTGAGGTAGTCATGCATGGATAGTATTCAAGACAATTTCCCTCATTTTACTTTGTTAATGTTGGGTTTTGAGGCAACACAAAACATATATTGGGCCACACACGCACACTACCATAAGCATGCTAATTAGACTTGGGAAGCATTCGGAAACAATTAGCTAGTTGTAGCAGTTCCCGCAGAGGTGCATCCACTCTACACTGTTGTGACGCACATGTTCTCACGTTAAGAAAAAATGCTCGGCAGTCACTACATTTTATCACGTTCCGAAAAATGCCCAGTAGCACAATGTTTTCACAAACATTTGATACCATCAAACTGAGTTTGTGCAATGGCAAGCCCAACAGCAAACACAACGGTGATAACGGCAACCACTGCACCAGCTCTAACGAATTAACTGCAAGGAAATAGCATAATTGGGGCTAGGTCATCGAAATGGTACCACACTTCATTTTATTTGCAACAGGTTTGGGCCTAGCGGTCACAAAACGCCCTAATTCTCATTTGAACCGTTTTTAACAGCAGAACTGACCGTTGGGGCCCGCTCTTAGGGATGATGTGGACAAAAAACATGTTGACTCCCATGGTAACTTCTCCCATGAGTCTCTGCTAACGGCTCCACGATGAGAGACCACTGGACGGCCGACATGGTGCTGGGGGACGGGGAAGAGGTGGTGGACCTCTCTCTTCTCTAGGTCCTTGCTGGACTGCCCTAGAACCTGTACCAGCTTGCAAAAAGCATAAAGAGTGATACCAATTCGTTTGCCTAGCCTTAGGTGTGGTATTTTCTTGCAATTAACTCAGCTATAACTGATCAGTTGTTCCTTGTAACTGCCTGATGCTGCTTCATCGGTCGATCGACGGAGGACAGAAAATCATGAGAACAACACAACGGAGAAGACCAACTCTCCGAAGCAGCAGACAGGCAGTGAGTGGAATGGTAAAGCGTACGTAGGTGGAAGCAGATAGGGCACTCCACGGCACGTTCGTCTTCCTCGGAGGCGTCGAAGCACGAAGCGAGGTCGCCGGATCAGACAAGAAGATGGCGGAGCCGGTCAAAGTCCAGGCAACACATACTTACGCTGATCAAATGATCAAATGCCTCCCAGTGGATTGGTAGCACAAGCTGACCCACGGCCCCCAGTTCAAAATCTTGGAGTCATAAACCGTCAGGTTCAAGGCTACCAACACAAACTGGCCATCGGCTTGCAAAAAAAGAAGGAAAAACTTTAAGGAAAATTTAGAAAACAAAAAGTTCCGTGGCCGGGACTTGAACCCGGGTCTCACACACAAAACAGCACGAACGATAGAGCTGAATCGCAGCTTTGCTTTTTTCAGACATGGCTACAAAACATCACCAAACCGAGAACAAACTACATTTGATCCATTCCATATTTGGATTCTGCCATGCACGCGAACACATGGATTGTACCAAATTCAGACAAAGCGGATCCTGGGAATCCAAGCCAACACATGATGTGTTGATCTTGGGCAAAATTCCAGCAATCTGCCTGCCTCGCTGAGTTGAGCAACCATACCGCATATGCAGGTACGCAACTGATCAAATATTCAAATACCACAACAAAACTAGTCATCAGCTCATCATTCGTCAAGTTTAGCTTGCAGGGTTTTTGCTTTCATTGAGCACTCTAGAAAGATGTCTCAAACCGTCTGTTGCAAACACAACATCATGCGACCTTAAAACTACTGAAGAAATGTATGTGATTTGTTGTGTGGACTTCCAGAAAGATATCCAAACAAATCACCAGAAAACTAATTATGTGACAAGCGCTTTGTTGCCAACTATAGAAAGATATTGGAAATAACCCACACAACTTTTATAGTACAAACTCTCACACAACGCATAAATTATGCGACAACTTTTATATATCCAAATAAATGACCAGAAAACTAATATAGGTCGTCAGTCCAGACGGTTTATGACCCCCGGAGAAATTAATCAAGCATCTTTTGATTTATCTCAAAACAACTCAACTTGAATGTTGAAGTGTACGTTATGTAAGCTTGATGAACCTTTTTTTCTTACTTTTCTTCATAACAATGTTGATTAGTTGGGTCTGGCCGCCGGAGCATTAGCAGATTGGCGGCAGGGTTGTTCTTCTAAAGCCGGTGGAGTAAGCAAATGAATAACAAAAAATTAACGAGCAGGGTCATCCTATGATAAGACCTGAATCAATTGGAAAGCCATAATACGAAAGCTCAACGTACCAACATGTTCAAAGTGAACATTATATAATATGGTAACACGCTATCTCACAAGTCTTTTATAAATGTCAACGATGCCCGTATTATCCACGAGACATCAATGAATCCAAGATACAACTAAGTATACAAATCGGGAGTTGAAAGCATCACAACCGTATATAACTTAATGTTACAAAAGACATATAAACTAAGAATGATAATCACACTCTTAATAGTGGATGCTTTAAAAGAAGGATGGAATGACTCAACATAAAAAGTAAATAGGCCCTTCACAGAGGGAAGCAGAAATTGTCATGTGCATATTTGTAGTATTGAAAGGGTGGTTCAGCTCTTATTACCAATGTTTTGGGTTAACTCTCAAGATTTTACCATAGGAAATACATATATTTTCCATTGCCCCTTGTAATTGTGCGAGGTACCACACACTCTATTTTATATATCTTTAGTTTCAAAAAGATTTGTCCTCCTTCCGCTTTAAGAATTGGAGACCTTTTATTTAGTAGGCCTTTCCCTGCATTTTTTATTGTCCAGAACCATCATTATGAGATCATGGAAAACAAAATATGTTTACGATCATTTAAGCAATGTGAAACATTTATAGTTTTTTTTTTACTTTTTGTTAATGTACCAATGATAATTACTTTTAATATATTTACCAATGATACAAATAAGTAGATATGGTGGACTCTTATGGCAAAACCTGGCACAAGGATTTGGCTCAAGCAGAATTTATGGCTAGTATACATGAAGACTACCAATAGACTAGGAAGCGACCAACCAGAGAGCACGAACATCATAATCAAGCATTTTGAACATGTAATCTTACGTGGTAATATGAATATGATACTACTCAAAAGTTATAATACCATTGAGGCTGATTTAAACTTTTGATAACAAGTGTAAACATGTGCCAAGCCAGTCAACCGGAACATTCAAAGGGAGATACCATGCTAATATCCCACATTACGATTCATTTTGAATGCCCATTGATATTTTAGATGACGCAATATAACTCCTAATTAACAAAGACTTGGCATGGGAAAGCATAAACCGCCAAACTTTTATTGAGCCGGAGACAGCTGCTGCGAGGAGAGAGAGACACTACTACGAGACTTGGCGGCGATGCAGTTGTGTGCCCAGATGGTTTACCGACTGTGCTCCCGGGCAAGTCGGCGCTCTGCGAGGGATTTTTGTTGCATTTATTGGAGACAAGGAAGATGTCTGACTCACTCCAATTGGCTAAGTGCTCGGGTCTCAACTTAACTTTATATTAGTGTCCAACCAAGTACAAGAAGCTCATTTGGTTGAAAAGGTGGAGGTACAAACTCAAGCAAACATCTATAGCTGTTAAAGAAAAAGTACAACAAACCAATTATTGGTCTCCATCCACCCGGTCAACGAGTTGTTGTGATATTTATTTATTTTCCAACCTCCCATCAAGTGTTCATGCATATATATAGTTCCCATCAATTGTGGTTCATAGTGATCACATAGTCATAAGCAGAGAAAGAAAAATACCCATCCAGTGTGCCTTCATCTCTGAGTGAGCTAGTCCTGGTGGATAGTACCCAAGACAATTCCCTCATTTTACTTTGTTAAAGGCAGCTTTTTTAGGCAATACAAAACACACATAGGCCACATGCACACACTACCACAAACATGTTAATTAGATTTGGGAGACATCAGGAAATGATTAGCTTGAAGCTCCTAATTGTCCAGCGGTGCATGTACTATGCACCATTACTTCAAATCTGTTGAAAAAGGCAGTGCCTAGAAGGCGTTTAGGCACGCTTAGGCGCTAGGCGATGGCCAAATGCATCACCTAGGGCATAAGCGGAAGTCTAGGCGGGGCAAGCAAGAAGTTATCTACCCAAGCGAGAAATTATGTCATATTGTATTGATATGCCAAAAAGACCATATTCTAATGGTAGTAACTGGTAGTTAACTTATTTATATGTCCTGAGTTAATATAATACATATATAATAATCATAGATACATCCTGATAGTGAAAAACTATATAACCGCCTAGGCCACGATTAGGGGGCTTAAGTACCGCCTAAGCGGCCAACCGCCTCGCGTACTCCTAGCTAGCGCTTTTTCCAACCTATACACCATTACCCCACATTGCTATGAACAGTGGTGGAGGATGCTTTTTTTTCCCAGGTGGGGTGGACCCTAAAGCATAAAAAAATCGATGCAAAACTAGAGTAGTCGATACGTACTAAAATGCACACAAATAGTCTTTCTATGTAGAAGAGTTATACATATGCACGCGGAAATGTGACCAATCAATAATAAATACTTAAATAGTTGGAAATTCGCATGGCACAATGTAAAATCGCCGCTAATTTTATGATATTAAGCCCAAAAACATTTTGGACAGATCTATTCTTTGCATACAAGAAAAAGCAAACACTTTGCAAACATAAGAAAAAATGCACTCCATTCAATACTAGCCCCTGTTAGCACATACACTAGTAAAAAGTTCTATACAGTGTTAAAAAAGGTACGAAATGTTGGCATACAACAAAAGGCAACTATCGCCGGGTCACAAACGAAGGAACCCACCTTATTGGGCCTTATTTAAACCACGCATCGAGCCACCCACCCATCGATGCTCCAGTCCAGAACGCTCGATCAGTGCTCTCGGTGGAATGCCAAGTTGGTAAGAAATTTGTTCGCTTGTTCCTTTTGATTTGCCTGATTCAATTTAGAGAATGTGATTGTACATGTGGCCAAATTCAACCTCATGTAGTGATGTGACTTTCAATGTTGTGAGTTCGCATATGCCATCGGCCGCTGAGCATGATGATTGTGTTGGTCGGGTTTGACGACTCAACGAATCTAGAGCGATCCAAAGATATGTGGAAATAGAGAAAGACGCCTCTTGCGTTTTTTGAGAGATATGAGGAAATAGAGAAAAATGCCTCTTGAGTATTTTTTTTTACTTCCTAGAATTAGGTTGTTTTTGCATGGTACCTAGAATTAGGTTGGGGGCTGCTCTCTCGTCCATGCTCTCCTATTATCTAGACACCGTAGCTTGATCTCTTTCACCTTCAGGTGTTTTCTCCACGGGCACTACATACCATGTGTTGTGTTGAACACCCACCATTCCATGGACTGGTCCACTTTGGAAGGCCCCGTTGCCCTTAAAGATCAATATTTTCGTATGGCAATTGTTGAGGGGCCAACTTCCCTCTGGGACGGAGGTGCTTAAGAGGCACAGGCAGGGTGATGGCATGTGCCCCCTCTATGAGGTCCCTGAGACCGGGTCTCACATCTTGTTCTCCTACACGACAGCTCGAGTTCTCCGGGTTTTCGTCCGCGAGGCCTTGGGGCCTAATTGGGAGGCCTTGGTTCTTGCGGGTTTTCTCGAAACCAGAGCCAACCAAACCAGCTGGCAGCGCCGCCTATTCTGGCTTGTGCTTGCGGCGATGTCTAGGACGCTATGGATGATGCATAATAAAATGCTGATTGAGAGGGTCTTCCCTCAACATGCCTCTGACTCGTTCTTCAAATTCCTTACTTTTTTGCAGCACTGACATCCGTTATCTAGATAGCGGGACCGCGACTGTCAGGGACTCATTCTAGATGCGCTCCTAGCTCGCCTGCCATCTCGCCTCTTTGTAGGACCATTGAGCCTGCTGCTACTACGTGGCCTTTTTTCCTATTTCTTTTGTGCTTTCTTTGGGTGTGATTGTGTTGTCTCCCCAACCATCTTTATTGCTTCTGTACTCGTGATGAACTCGTTGTATGGAGATAAAGCCAATCGAAAGTCTATTCGAGGTAATTTTGTACATTAATATCTTATACAACTTGAAGGAAATATGCCCTAGAGGCAATAATAAAGTTGTTATTTGTATTTCCTTATATCATGATAAATGTTTATTATTCATGCTAGAATTGTATTAACCGAAAACTTAGTACATGTGTGAATACATAGACAAAACACAGTGTCCCTAGTATACCTCTACTTGACTAGCTCGTTAATCAAAGATGGTTAAGTTTCCTGACCATAGACATGTGTTGTCATTTGATGAACGGGATCACATCATTAGAGAATGATGTGATGGACAAGACCCATCCGTTAGCTTAGCATAAATGATCGTTTAGTTTTATTGCTATTGCTTTCATCATGACTTATACATGTTCCTACGACCATGAGATTATGCAACTCTCGAATACCGGAGGAACACCTTGTGTGCTATCAAATGTCACAACGTAACTGGGTGATTATAAAGATGCTCTACAGGTGTCTCCGATGGTGTTTGTTGAGTTGGCATAGATCGAGATTAGGATTTGTCACTCCGATTGTTGGAGAGGTATCTCTGGGCCGTCTCGGTAATGCGCATCACTGTAAGCCTTGCAAGCAGTGTGATTAATGAGTTAGTTGCGGGATGTTGCATTATAGAACGAGTAAAGAGACTTGCCGGTAACGAGATTGAACTAGGTATGATGATACCGACGATCGAATCTCGGGCAAGCAACATACCGATGACAAAGGGAACAACGTATGTTGTTATGCGGTTTGACCGATAAAGATCTTCGTAGAATATGTAGGAGCCAATATGAGCATCCAGGTTCCACTATTGGTTATTGGTCGGAGATGTGTCTCGGTCATGTCTACATAGTTCTCGAACCTGTAGGGTCCGCACGCTTAACGTTCGATGACAATTTGTATTATGGGTTATGTGATTTGATGTACCGAAGGTTGTTCAGAGTCCCGGATGAGATCACGGACATGACGAGGAGTCTGGAAATGGTCGAGACGTCAAGATCGATATATTGGAAGGCTATATTCGGACATCGGAAATGTTCCGAGTGATTCGGGTATTTTTCGGAGTACCGGAGAGTTACGGGAATGCGCCCGGGGAAGTACTTGGCCTTAATGGGCCATAAGGGAAAGGAGAGAAGGGCCTCAAGGGTTGGCCGCGCACCCCCCAAGGCAAGTCCGAATTGGACTAGGGAGGGGGCAGCGCCCCCTCTCTTTCCTTCTCCCTCTCCTACTCCTTCGCTCTCTCCCCTCTTGGAAAAGGAAGGGGACTCCAACTAGGATTGGGAATCCTAGTTGGACTCCCCCTATTGGCACGCCCCTCCTAGGCCGGCTTCCTCTTCCCCCCACCTTTATATACGTGGGCACGGGGGCACCCCCAGAAAACACAAGTTGATCTTTAGCCGTGTGCGGTGCCCCCCTCCACAGTTTTACACCTCGGTCATATTGTCGTAGTGCTTAGGCGAAGCCCTACGTCGGTAACTTCATCACCACTGTCAACACGCCGTCGTGCTGGCGGAACTCACCCTCGGCCTCAACTGGATCAAGAGTACGAGGGACGTCACCGAGCTAAACGTGTGCAGATCGCGGAGGTGCCATGCGTTCGGTACTTGATCGGTTGGATCGCGAAGACGTTCGACTACATCAACCGTGTTACTAAATGCTTCTGCTTTTGGTCTACGAGGGTACGTAGACACACTCTCCCCTCTCATTGCTATGCATCTCCTAGATAGATCTTGCATGACGTAGGAATATTTTTGAAATACTGTGTTCCCCAACAGTGGCATCTAAGCCAGGTCTATGCGTAGATGTTATATGAACGAGTAGAACACAAAGGAGTTGTGGGCGTTGTCGGTGTCAAAACCGGCGGATCTCGGGTAGGGGGTCCCGATCTGTGCGTCTAGGCCGGATGGTAACAGGAGACAAGGGACACGAAGTTTTACCCAGGTTCGGGCCCTCTCGACAGAGGTAAAACCCTACGTCCTGCTTGATTAATATTGATGATATGGGTAGTACAAGAGTAGATCTACCACGAGATCGAGGAGGCTAAACCCTAGAAGCTAGCCTATGGTATGATTGTTGATGTGTATGTCGTCCTACGGACTAAAACCCTCCGGTTTATATAGACACCGAATAGGGTTAGGGTTACATAGAGTCGGTTACAATGGTAGGAGATTTGTAGATCCGTATCGCCAAGCTTGCCTTCCACGCCAAGGAAAGTCCCTTCCGGACATGGGACGGACTCTTCAATCTTGTATCTTCATAGTCCAGGAGTCCGGCTGAAGGTATAGTCCGGTCATCCGGACACCCCCTAATCCAGGACTCCCTCAGTAGCCCCTGAACCAGGCTTCAATGATGACGAGTCCGGCGCGCATATTGTCTTCGGCATTGCAAGGCGGGTTCCTCCTCCAAGTACTTCATAGAAGATTTTGAACACGAAGATAGTGTCCGGCTCTGCAAAATAAGTTTCCACATATTGCCATAGAGAGAATAATATTTACACAAATCTAATCTGCTGACGTATTCCGTAGTGTGACACCACACCACGGCCAAGCTTTTATTCAAACCGTTTTACTATCCCATCTCAGCGCTTTATGCGAGGCGGTTTCCTTGGCACATATTGTTAAAGCAGAGATCGTGTCCCCTTATTCCGGGATTCTCATCAATACGGGCGTGGGTAACCCTACCGCTTCTAGGACTCCTAGATTATAGGCAAGTCCAAACGGGCACGGAGAGGACGCTTGATATTCACCCTCTTTATAAAGGGGACAAGGCTTTTATTTTTCTCTCCCGTGCTCAATAGAATCCTTCCCCCACCTCAAGCTCAAACGCCCGAAGTTCAGGTCAGGCGCCTCGAACCTTCAGTCATGTCCGGATCTAGCCTTCAAGGCCGATGGATGCCCTCCTCTGTCATGGAAGAAGACATCAAGAAGTTGAGGGAGTCCAGATATCTGACCGCCGAGATTTTGCATCGGCTGCCTCCCCGAGGGCAGGCCGTCCCCACCCCCGAACCCAACGAGAACGTCATGTTCGTTTCCCACTTCCTCCGAGGTCTAGGCCTTGCCCTGGATCCTTTCGTCAGGGGTTTGATGTTTTACTATGGGCTAGATTTTCATGATCTAGCTCCGGACTCCTTTCTTCATATCACGACATTTATTATCGTGTGCGAGGCCTTCCTTCGGGTTACCACTCACTTTGGCCTATGGCTCAAGACCTTTGAAGTGAAGCCGAAGCTGGTCGAGGGGGAGCATGCAGCGTGTGGAGGTGCCTCAATACGCAAGATGACGGGAGCTCCGTGGCCCAAAGATTCCATCCCAGAGGTGTCTGAATTGTGGTAACAGGAGTGGTTCTACATCACGACTCCTAGAAGTGCCAAGTGGGCGCCCCCCCCCCTATTTTCCGCTCGGGCCCCCCACCACAACTGATGTCATGGATCAGCAGAGGTCTGAGCTGGGGGCCAGCCAAGGACGTGCCTATACCGCAAGGCCGCATTCGAGATCTCTTCAATGGAGATTTCAGTTTGGTTGCGGTGATACAGGTTATGCTGGTTCGTCAAGTCCAGCCTTGCAAAGGCCGGCCTCTTCGCCTGTGAGAGTTCAATCCTGAGGGACCGCGTTCCATTCAAAATTTTCTCGGCCTGACGCACGAGGAGATGTACAAGTCATTCTTCGGACCTTAGACGGAGTGTCCGGAAATCACCGAGGAGGTGGGCCTGAGTAGCAACCGCACCGCCGAACAGGTAAGGCATCTTCCGGCCGAACATACTTTCTCTACTTTGTTACGAAGTTATCTCTGAGAGTTCACTTTTTGACCAGGACTGGCTAACAAAGGCGAAGTTGATTCGGTGTTCGGCCCCCCTCCCTGAGGGTTTGGAAAATCCGGTATTGGAAAAGATGCTCCAGACCGCACCTTGCCCGGAGCCCTTGAAGGAAGATACTGTGGAGGATAATGCGGGCGGACACGGGCCCCCAACGCTACCCACTCAAACCGAGGGAGCGAGCGTCTCCATGAAGGAAGGCGACCAGAAGAGGAAAATGACTGCGCTCGGGGATTCGGAAGCCGAAGCTTCCAAACGGGAGAAGAAGTGTCCCACAGAGGGTCCTACCTTGGGGGGCACTGTTGCCGCACAAAGCCCGCGGGGGGATCAATTCTCCCGCGAGTCGTAAGTGACCCGAAATACTTTAACAGTACAGATATGCCATATTTTTCTTCTGACAAGATAACCATCGCATATATTTTTGCAGTTCGGGCCTTAGCCCCTCTCAAATGAGCTCGTCTTCGGGGGAGCTTCTTCCAGAGATGATGGAGAGCGAAACGCCTCCTCCGGACTCCTCCGCTCCGGAAGCGGGCGACCCTGAAGTGTCGTCGCGGAGGGCCTCTCCGAGTCCGGTGAAGCCAGAAGATAATCCCATTGACCCCCGAAGCTCCCAGTGTCCGGCTCCCAAAGAGAGCAGACAAAAGAGTCCGTCACCGTCTAGTGTGCGATTGGATGTTCTGAGGGAGTTGGTGGGGCGAGCGGCCATCTCAGATGAACACCATGTGCTGATGAATACGGTGATGGAGAGAATATCGTCCGCTAAAAGCAGATTGCATGAAGCTTTTATGAGTCTACTGACAGGCTTTGAGGTACGTAAAAGAATGTATGGTAGTCCTGCACATGCTAGGTGTGCCCTGTGTAGATAGTAGCCCCTGAGACTCTGTTTGTCGTCGGAAACGACGACGAACAGAGGATCATATTCCCAGGCAATAACCATACTGCCTCTATGTGCAGGTGATGGAAGCTCCGGTGGCTAGCCGGACTAGCGAGTTTGCCCATTTAGAACGGCAGTTGGATGCGGCAGACGCCGACATCGAGCTTGTTAACAAAAGGCTTGACGAAGCACAGGGTAAGTGTCATTATCTGGTAAATGCCACAATAGGAAGAGCAGTATGATGCCATCATCTTTAATATGTTGTGACTGCAGATGGAGCTGCCACTGTTGAAGCCTTGCGGGCAGAACTTGCCCGAGCCAAGGAACAAGCGAGGTTGGGGAATGCGGCTACCTTGAAGGCGTCCGAAGAGTTGCAAGACGAGAAGGCCGCGCATGGCGAGAGCCGAGACAAGATAGCCAAGATGGCTATAGAAATAAAAGCCGCCGCCGACCATTGCCGGGTTCTTGAAAAAGAAAACCAGGCGAAGGCATCGGACCTTGAAAAGGCTGCTGCGATGAAAAAGGATCTCCGCTCTGCTATGAGGGCAAAGAAGGAGGAGCTACGGGAAGCCGGGGATATTGTAGCTGGGAAATACTTTATGTTGCGGAGGAAATTTGGAGATCCACGGTATGCCCCTCTGGATCGGCTGTGGAGTTCGGAGGATGTGTATATGGATTTGGCGGCGAGCGCTGCCGATGCGGCCAAGTACTTCCAGGGTCGGACGGACCGTGGAGTAGACCAGCTGTTTTGAAGACAATTCCATTCTCCCGAGCGTCCACTTTCATTGACTGACCAATTAGCCGAATGGGCCGAACTAAATAGGTTGTCCGGACTCTCCATGAGGTATGTTGTGGATCAGTTATGGCTGGAAAGGTCAAAACCGAACAGCTATTTCAGCTTGGTGCAGCAGTTCCTTGACGTGGTGCCGCGCATTAATGCGATGAAGAGGTCGGCGTGCATAGAGGGCGCACGGATGGCCTTTGCCCGTGTTAAGGCATACTAGGCGGAGATGGATGCTACCAATGTTGCAGCGCGGGATTCGGCTATAGGTCGAAAGGCTGCTGAGCACTATTTTGAAGAAGTTCTTTAGGGTGCCCGTTTGATAGAGACCCAATGCTCAAAAAATATTATGTTTGAGTGATATGTAATCTCATTGTAAGCGAAATGCTTTTATAAATTTTTATAAGGCTATTTTTATACTTTTGCCTGAAAGTAATATGATGCCTCCTGGGCGGCCGTTTATGTATACATGTGTATAACCTGAAAGATTGCAGTCGTTGGCTTCAGCCCCCACGCATATAATGCGGAGGTGCTCGCAAAAACACCCGTTCACACTTAACCCAACGTCTTGGTCCTATTAAGGAGGTGATAGCGGAGCGAGCGAGGCAACCGGACTATAATTGCTTTAGCACTTTCACTTAACCATAGGAGTTTGACAGTGGGGCTACTAGATAGCCCCTGGTGGCTCCGCACTCTCCCGGTTCCGCGGTGCATACATGCCTGGCCGGAAAACGGCCCTTCGTTAAGGCGGAGGAATTCTAACATTCCCACAGGTCATTGAGTGGTTGACTAGTCTCACGCTATATCATGACAGTCAGTTTTCGGCTTTCTCTACTGAGGTGCTCGTCCGGATGAACCAGGGCACAATCGCAGTAGTTCTCCTGGTGCTACCTTAGCCGATAAAGCGGAACGTAAGGCACCAAAACACAGGAGCCGGGCAAACCCAACATTTGACTAAAGACAATGATTCAGAGCTGATGCATATAGGGCCAAACTCGCGACGCCGAACACTCCGTAAGGTATTCGGTCTTTGTGGTATAAACCGGGCCTAAATAATGGCCTTTGTAAGAAGCCCCTTGTGTCCAGGTACGTGCATTGTTCTGGCGTGGCCACATGCCAAGACGTCAGCATCCTTCTCAACGGTGGATATGTATCAACAAGAGACAGTAAAAAAAAGGTTTACGCAGGGTCTTAATCTAAAAAGAATCCTTGGAGCGGGTCCCTGCTGCACGTCTGCGCCTGTGTCTTCATTGTGCCGTATCCTGGATGGGTGTAGCACGATGATCGTCTGTAAAAGAGAGGAAGTTAAGTGAAAAAGTTGTCGTGCAAAAAGGATAGTTTTTAAAGAAACCATGTGTAATTCAAGATGATAAGAAATTGCCACTTGTCTGCGCGCGTTGAGCCCCTTGTATTGACAAATAGGGGTGTGACCACTTATTTCCGTATAAATAGCGGCACCGGACTTGATTAGTTGTATCTGAGGTCTTGATGACCTATTGGATGCTTTCGTTTGTCCGAGCGCCTTTAGTTTGCGGCGGCCAAGGTGGCCTCACTCTCTTCGGCGCGCAGAGATCGCTTGATATTTCCGTGCACTGTAATGATGCCACGTGGACCGAGCATCTTGAGTGTGAGGGAGGCGTAGTGCGGTATTGCATTAAAGCAAGCGAAAGCTTCGCGTCCGAGCAGTGCTTGATAGCCACTTCGAAACGGAGCGATGTGGAAAATTAAATGCTCACGACGGAAGTTATCGGGGGAGCCGAATATAACTTGTAGTAAGAGGGAGCCCGTACAACGAGCCCCGGGGTCTGGCGTTACTCCTTTAAGGGTAGTATTGCTATGGCGAATTTGTGTTGGGTCTAACCCCATCCTGCGGATTGTATCCTGATATATTAGGTTTAGGATACTGCCGCCGTCCATCAAGACCCTTGTGAAGTGATATCCGCCAATTACTGGGTCTAATACCAGGGCAGCCCATCCTGCGTGTCGGATACTTGCTGAGTAATCGCGATGGTCGAAAGTGATCGGTTGAGATGACCTGTGGCAGGACTTCATAGTGATAGGCACTTGGGTATACTTTCCTGGGAGTGCCGTATTGTTTTTTCCCTTGATTATGTGTAACACATTTAATGTTTTGACTTCTGGTGGAAATTTCTTTTGTTCCGCCGTGTCTTGCTTGGGAGGCTCGTCCTCGTCTTCACTTGGTGTATCCTCCCCCTTATGTACGGCGTTGAGCTTGTCGGACTGCTTGAAGACCCAACATTCTCTGTGGGTATGATTAGCAGGTTTACCAGGGGTACTATGGATCTGACATATTTGGTCCAGAATTTTGTTGAGGCTGGACAGTTCATCCCTGGTGCCTTTAGGCGGCTTTTGACCTGGCCGAGAGCTTTTGAATCCGGCGTTTACTACCGCGCCCTTCGTGCCGTCTTCTTTATTCCGGCGTTTGTTATTGCTGTTGCGCCGTGATTTCCTGTTTCCATCTCTAACTTCAGATGTACTGGGGTCGCTGGTGCTGCATCTGGCTAGCCAGCTGTCCTCCCCACGCAAAAGCGGGTCACGAGGTTTGTTAATGCGGCCATCGTTCTTGGCTTATTTTGGCCGAGGTTTCTGGCGAGCCATTCGTCACGGACGCTATGCTTGAAAGCTGCTAAGGCTTCGGCGTCCGGACAGTCGACAATCTAGTTATTTTTAGTAAGAAACTTGTTCCAAAGCTTTCAGGCTGACTCTCCGGGCTGTTGAGTTATATGACTCAAATCGTCCGCACCCGGAGGTCGGACATAAGTCCCTTGAAAATTTGCCCAAAAGGCATCTTCGAGCTCTTCCCAACTTCCGATGGAGCTTTCGGGGAGGCCTTTGAGCCAGTGACGAGCTGGCCCTTTGAGCTTGAGGGCTAGGTACTTGATGGCGTGGAGATCATCTCCTTGAGCCATATGGATATGAAGGATGTAGTCCTCAATCCAGACCCCAGGGTCTGTTGTTCCGTCGTATGCCTCTATGTTTACGGGCTTGAATCCTTCTAGAAATTCATGGTCCAGCACCTCATCGGTGAAACATAGGGGGTGTGCGGCACCCCTGTAGCTGGGTGTACTGCGTTGTTCGGATGTTTGTTGTATTGCATTGTATGCTGGGGCGCGCTTGCGTGGTCCATAGATGGATCTTGTTACACCGTCCTTTGGGTGCGAGCCCTCGCATTGGTTGCGTGTTGTATGGTGAGCGGCGTTGTATGCCGCTCTGTATTGGTGGAGGGGTCGTCTATCCGACCAGGTGGCTGCTTTGATATTTGGTTGTGGGGGTTCTGAGGCCTCCTCATCGAATTCGGGTAGCAGCTTCCGCTTTGGGTAGCTCTTGGAGGGGCGATTGTCGCCGTACCATGCTGCAGTGCTGAGTATTTTACTCCATCTGAATTGGAGTGTGTCTTGCGCGGCCTTGAGCCTTTGCTTCTGCTTTTTCAGGCTCCTCGCGGTGGCAACAAGCCTTTTACGGGCAGTCTGCTGCTCCGGGTGCCTGTCCGGCGTTATGTCATCCGAACCATGATCCTTGATAGGATTTGTTTGTTCGGTTTGATTATCCGGATTGCCATTGTTTGGCAGCGGTTCGCCCTGCTCTAGCGCTGGGTCTGTGTGATCGCTATTTCTATCGGGGCGGGGTTTGGGGCGGTGCTTGCGTCGCTGCTTTGACTGCTTTTCGAGGGAACAAGCCTTCGGTGCATCCTTCCGCTCCCCGTCGTCATCTTTTGGTGCGTCCACCATGTATACATCATGTGACGAGGTGGCGTTCCAGGGCCCAATAGGCACTGGTTCTTCATCGTCTCCTTCATCGGCGTCCATACCGTCGATGTCTTCGGAGTCGAGGTCGAGCGTGTCGGTTAAGTCGTCGACAGTTGCTACAAAGTGGGTAGTGGGTGGGCTTTGAATTTCTTCATCATCCGTACCCCAACCTTGCTGACCGTAGTCCGGCCAGGGCTCTCCTGATAAAGAGAGAGACTTCAGTGACTTCAAGATATCGCCAAAAGGCGAGTGCTGAAAGATGTCCGCGGCAGTGAACTCCATGATCGACGCCCAATCGGATTCGATCGGCAGGGGCGTGGAGGGTTCGGAGTCCGGAGAGGAGTCCGGATCCTTGGAGTCACGAGTCTCGCAGAGTACGGGGCTGGTGCTTGGCTCAATCGCCGTTGGGGTCGCAGCCCCCGAGGTGGCGTCCAACCGCCCATCCTCGATCGGCGCAGTTGGCTCCGAATTAAGGGTTGGAGCCGATGCGGGTGCGGCCTCCAGGGCACTGTTCGGCGGCAGAGCTAAATCACGCTCGTTGTGACAGTGCGGCGCGCTCGGCAATGGCTCGAATTCGTCGAAGATCAAGTCCCCGCGGATGTCAGCCGTGTAGTTAAAACTTCAAAATCTGACCTGACGGCTAGGGGCATAGCTTTCGATCTGCTCCAGACGGCCAAGCGAATTGGCCCGTAGTGCGAAGCCGCCGAAGATGAAGATCTGTTCGGGGAGGAAAGTCTCACCCTGGACTACATCGCTATCGATGATCGTAGGAGCCATCGAGCCTGAATGCGACGACACAGAGGAACTCTCAATGGAAGCACCAATGTTGGTGTCAAAACCGGCGGATCTCAGGTAGGGGGTCCCGACCTGTGCGTCTAGGCCGGATGGTAACAGGAGACAAGGGACACGAAGTTTTACCCAGGTTCGGGCCCTCTCGACGGAGGTAAAACCCTACGTCCTGCTTGATTAATATTGATGATATGGGTAGTACAAGAGTAGATCTACCACGAGATCGAGGAGGCTAAACCCTAGAAGCTAGCCTATGGTATGATTGTTGATGTGTATGTCGTCCTATGGACTAAAACCCTCCGGTTTATATAGACACCGGATAGGGTTAGGGTTACGTAGAGTCGGTTACAATGGTAGGAGATCTGTATATCCGTATCGCCAAGCTTGCTTTCCACGCCAAGGAAAGTCCCTTCCGGACATGGGACGGAGTCTTCAATCTTGTATCTTCATAGTCCAGGAGTCTGGCTGAAGGTATAGTCCGGTCATCCGGACACCCCCTAATCCAAGACTCCCTCAGGCGTGGGTATATACACATTGCTTGCCGTCACTATTTGTTTCTTGATTCGATGGTATTGTTGGATGAAGCGGCCCCGACCGACATTACATGACCGCGTTCATGAGACTGGTTCTAGCGACATGCTTTGCACACAAGTGGCTGGCGGGTGTCTATTTCACCAACTTTATTTAAATCAGATTCAATGAACAGGGTTCTTTCTGAAGATCAAAAAGCAATCACTATACCACGTTGTGGTTTTTATGCCGTAGGTAAGAACAGTTCTTGCTAAGCCCGTAGTAGCCACGTAAAACTTGCAACAACAAAGTAGAGGACGTCCAACTTGTTTTGATGTGATATGGTCAAGACGTGATGAGATATAAATTGTTGTATAAGATGATCATGTTTTGTTAAAGTTATCGGCAACTGGCAGGAGCCTTATGGTTGTCTCTTTATTGCATAAGATGCAAGCGCCATATAATTGCTTTACTTTATCGCTATGCGATAGCAATAGTTGCAAAAGCAATAGTTGGCGAGACAACCATGTGACGACATGTTGATAAAGATCAATATGATGGAGATCATGGTGTCATGCCGGTGACGACGGAGATCATGACAGTACTTTGGAGATGGAGATCAAAGGCATGATACGTCTCCAACATATCTATAATTTTTGATTGCTCCATGCTATATTATCTTCTATTTTGGACATTATTGGGCTTTATTATCCACTTTTATATTATTTTTTGGGACTAACCTACTAACCAGAGGCCCAGCCCAGAATTGCTGTTTTTTGCCTATTTTAGGGATTCGGAGAAAAGGAATATCAAACGGAGTCCAAACATAATGAAACCTTTGGGAACGTGATTTTTGGAACGAACAAGATCCAGGAGACTTGGACCCTACGTCAAACAACCAACAGGGAGGCCACGAGGTAGGGGGGCGCGCCTGCCCCCCCAGGCATGCCCTCTACCCTCATGGGCCCCCTGTTGCTCCACCAACGTACTTCTTCCTCCTATATATACCTATATACCCCCAAACGATCAGATATGGAGCCAAAACCCTAATTCCACTGCCGTAACTTTCTATATCCACGAGATCCCATCTTGGGGCCTGTTCCGGAGCTCCGCCGGAGGGGGCATCGATCACGGAGGGCTTCTACATCAACACCATAGCCTCTTCGATGAAGTGTGAGTTGTTTACCTCAAACCTTCGGGTCCATAGTTATTAGCTAGATGGCTTCTTCTCTCTTTTTGGATCTCAATACAAAGTTGTCCACCTCTCTTGTGGAGATCTATTCGATGTGATCTTCTTTTGTGGTGTGTTTGTTGAGACCGATGAATTTTGGGTTTATGATCAAGTTTATCTATGAACAATATTTGAATCTTCTCTGAATTCTTTTATGTATGATTGGTTATTTTTGCAAGTCTCTTCGAATTATCAATTTGGTTTGGCCTACTAGATTGATCTTTCTTGCAATGGGAGAAGTCCTTAGCTTTGGGTTCAATCTTGCGGTGTCCTTTCCCAGTGACAGTAGGGGCAGCAAGGCACGTATTGTATTGTTGCCACCGAGGATAACAAGATGGGGTTTTCATCATATTGCATGAGTTTGTCCCTCTACATCATGTCATCTTGCTTAAGGCGTTGCTCTGTCTTATGAACTTAATACTCTAGATGCATGCTGGATAGCGGTCGATGAGTGGAGTAATAGTAGTAGATGCAGGCAGGAGTCGGTCTACTTGTCTCGGACGTGATGCCTATATACATGATCATACCTAGATATTCTCATAACTATGCTTAATTCTGTCAATTGCTCAACTGTAATTTGTTCACCCACCGTAAAATACCTATGCTCTTGAGAGAAGCCACTAGTGAAACCTATGGCCCCCGGGTCTATCTTCCATCATATTAAGCTTCCAACACTTAGTTATTTCCTTTGATTTTACTTTACTTTGCATCTTTATCAAAAAAATACCAAAAATATTATCTTATCATATCTATCAGATATCACTCTCGTAAGTGACCGTGTAGGGATTGACAACCCCTTATCACGTTGGTTGCGAGGATTTATTTGTTTTGTGTAGGTGCGAGGGACTGGCGCGTAGCCTCCTACTAGATTGATACCTTGGTTCTCAAAAACTGGGGGAAATACTTACGCTACTTTGCTGCACCACCCTTTCCTCTTCAAGGGAAAACCAACGCAAGTGCTCAAAAGGTAGCAAGAAGGATTTCTGGCGCCGTTGCCGGGGAGGTCTACGAAAAAGTCAACATACCAAGTACCCATCACAAACCCTTATCTCCCGCATTACATTATTTGCCATTTGCCTCTCTTTTTAATCTCCCCCACCTCACCCTTACCGTTTTATTCTCCCTCTCTCTCTATCCTCCCTCTCTTTCTCTATTTGCCTCTTTTTGCCCGTTTCTCGTTTGCTTGTGTGTTGGATTGCTTGCTTGTCGCGATGGCTCAAGATAACACTAAATTGTGTGACTTTACCAATACCAACAACAGTGATTTTATTAGCACTCCGATTGCTCCTCTTACCGATGCTGAATCTTGTGAAATTAATGCTGCCTTGCTGAATCTTGTCATGAAAGATCCGTTTTCCGGCCTTCCTAGTGAAGATGCCGCTACCCATCTAAATAGCTTCGTTGATTTGTGTGATATGCAAAAGAAGAAATATGTTGATAATGATATTGTTAAATTGAAGCTATTTCCTTTTTCATTTAGAGATCGTGCTAAAGCTTGATTTTCGTCTTTGCCTAAAAATTGTATTGATTCTTGGAATAAGTGCAAATATGCTTTTATCTCTAAGTATTTTCCTCCCTCTAAGATCATCTCTCTTAGAAACGATATTATGAATTTTAAGCAACTTGATCATGAACATGTTGCACAAGCTTGGGAGAGGATGAAATTAATGATACGTAATTGCCCAACACATGGTTTAAATTTGTGGATGATTATACAAAAAAATTATGTCGGATAGAATTTTGCTTCTAGAAATCTTTTAGATTCGGCCGCGGGAGGCACTTTTATGGAAATAACTTTAGGAGAAGCTACTAAACGCCTAGATAATATTATGGTTAATTATTCTCAATGGCACACTGAAAGATCTACTAATAAGAAAGTGCATGCGATAGAAGAAATTAATGTTTTGAGTGGAAAGATGGATGAACTTATGAAATTATTTGCTAATAAAAGTGTTTCTTCTGATCATAATGATATGCCTTTGTCTACTTTGATTGAGAATAATAATGAATCTATGGATGTGAATTTTGTTGGTAGGAACAATTTTGGTAACAACGCGTATAGAGGAAACTTTAATCCTAGGCCTTATCCTAGTAATTACTCTAATAATTATGGTAATTCCTACAACAATTCTTATGGAAATTTTAATAAGATGCCCTCTGATTTTGAATCTAATATTAAAGAATTTATTACTTCGCAAAAGAATTTCAATGCTTTGATTGAAGAAAAATTCCTTAAGATTGATGAGTTGGCTAGGAACGTTGATAGAATTTCTCTTGATGTTGATTCTTTGAAACTTAGATCTATTCCACCTAAGCATGATATCAATGAGTCTCTCAAAGCCATGAGAATTTCCATTGATGAGTGCAAAGAAATAACCGTTAGGATGCGTGCTAAGAAAGATTCCTTTATAAGAGCGTGTTCTTCTAGTTTCCATGATAATAAAGATGAAGATCTAAAAGTTATTGATGTGTCTCCTATTAAATCTTTGTTTTGCAATATGAATCTTGATAATGATGGGACTGAATATGATCCACCTTTACCTAGAAGGCGTTCCAAAAATTCAGAGTTTTTAGATCTTGATGCTAAATTTGATAAAGTGGGATTGAAGAGATCAAAACTCTAGATGTTAATGAACCTACTATTTTGGATTTCAAGGAATTTAATTATGATAATTGCTCTTTGATAGATTGTATTTCCTTGTTGCAATCTGTGTTAAGTTCTCCTCAGGCTTATAGTCAAAATAAAGCTTTTACCAAACATATCGTTGATGCTTTGATGCAATCTTATGAAGAAAAACTTGAATTGGAAGTTTCTATCCCTAGAAAACTTTATGATGAGTGGGAACCAACTATTAAAATTAAAATTAAAGATCATGAATACTATGCTTTGTGTGATTTGGGTGCTAGTGTTTCCACAATTCCAAAGTCTTTGTGTGATTTGTTAGTTTCTGTGATTTTGATGATTGCTCTCTAAACTTGCACCTTGCGGATTCCACTATTAAGAAACCTATGGGAAGAATTAATGATGTTTTTATTGTTGCAAATAGGAATTATGCGCCCATAGATTTTATCGTTCTTGATATAGATTGTGATCCTTCATGTCATATTATTCTTGGTAGACCTTTCCTTAGAACGATTGGTGCAATTATTGATATGAAGGAAGGAAATATTAGATTCCAATTTCCGTTAAGAAAAGGCATGGAACACTTTCCTAGAAAGAAAATTAAATTACCTTATGAATCTATTATGAGAGCCACTTATGGATTGCCTACCAAAGATGGCAATACCTAGATCTATCCTTGCTTTTTATGCCTAGCTAGGGGCGTTAAACGATAGCGCTTGTTGGGAGGCAACCCAATTTTATTTTTATTCCTTACTTTTTTCTCCTGTTTAGTAATAAATAATTTATCTAGCCTCTGTTTTGGTTGTGTTTTTTGTGTTTAATTAGTGTTTGTGCCAAGTAGAACCGTTGGGAAGACTTGGGGAAAGTCTTGTTAAACTTGCTGTAAAAAACAGAAACTTTAGCGCTCACGAGAACTGCTGCCATTTTTATTTGGAAAGTGATATTTAGTTAATTATTTTTTAAGATGATTAATAGATAAATTCCTCACGTCCAGAAATTTATTTTAGAATTTTTGGGGTTCCAGATCTTGTGCTAGCGATAGATTACTACAGACTGTTCTGTTTTTGACAGATTCTGTTTTTCGTGTGTTGTTTGCTTATTTTGATGAATCTATGGCTTGTAAAATAGTTTATAAACCATAGAGAAGTTGGAATACAGTAGGTTTAACACCAATATAAATAAATAATGATTTCATTACAGTACCTTGAATTGGTCTTTTGTTTTCTTTCGCTAACGGAGCTCACGAGATTTTCTACTTTAAGTTTTGTGTTGTGAAGTTTTCAAGTTTTGGGTAAAGATATGATGGATTATGGAACAAGGAGTGGCAAGAGCCTAAGCTTGGGGATTCCCATGGCACCCCCAAGATAATCTAAGGACACCTAAAAGCCAAAGCTTGGGGATGCCCCGGAAGGCATCCCCTCTTTCGCCTACTTCTATCGGTAACTTTACTTGGAGCTATATTTTTATTCACCACATGATATGTGTTTTGCTTGGAGCGTCTTGTATGATTTGAGTCTTTATTTGTTAGTTTACCACAATCATCCTTGCTGTACACACCTTTTGAGAGAGACACACATGATTCAGAAATTATTAGAACACTCTATGTGCTTCACTTATATCTTTTGAGTTATATAGTTTTGCTCTAGTACTTCACTTATATCTTTTAGAGCACGGTGGTGGATTTGTTTTATAGAAACTATTGATCTCTTATGCTTCACTTAGATTATTTTGAGAGTCTTAAATAGCATGGTAATTTGCTTAAATAATCCTAATATGCTAGGTATACAAGATTGATAATAAAATTCTCTTATGAGTGTGTTGAATACTATGAGAAGTTTGATACTTGATAATTATTTTGAGATATGGAGATGGTGATATTAAAGTTGTGCTAGTTGAGTAGTTGTGAATTTGAGAAATACTTGTGTTAAAGTTTGTGATTCCCGTAGCATGCATGTATGGTGAACCGTTATGTGATGAAGTCGGAGCATGATTTATTTATTGATTGTCTTCCTTATGAGTGGCGGTCGGGGACGAGCGATGGTCTTTTGCTACCAATCTATCCCCCTAGGAGCATGCGCATAATACTTTGCTTTGATAACTTGTAGATTTTGCAATAAGTATATGAGTTCTTTATGACTAATGTTGAGTCCATGTATTATACGCACTCTCATCCTTCCATCATTGCTAGCCTCTCTAGTACCGCTCACCTTTCGCCAGTATCATACACCCACCATATACCTTCCTCAAAACAGCCACCATACCTACCTATCATGGCATTTCCATAGCCATTCCGAGATATATTGCCATGCAACTTTCCACCATTCCGTTTACTATGACACGCACCATCATTGTCATATTGCTTTGCATGATCATGTAGTTGACATTGTATTTGTGGCAAAGCCACCGTTCATAATTCTTTCATACATGTCACTCATGAGTCATTGCATATCCCGATACACCGCCGGAGGCATTCATATAGAGTCATATCTTGTTCTAAGTATCGAGTTCTAATTCTTGAGTTGTAAGAAAATAGAAGTGTGATGATCATCATTATTAGAGCATTGTCCCAGTGAGGAAAAGATGATGGAGACCATGATTCTCCCACAAGTCGGGATGAGACTCTGGATGAAAAATAAAAAAAATAAAAATAAAAAGAGGCCGTAAAAAAGGAGAAGGCCCAAATTAAAAAAATGAGAGCAAAAGAGAGAAGGGACAATGCTACTGTCCTTTTACCACACTTGTGCTTCAAAGTAGCACCATGATCGTCATGATAGAGAATCTCCTATGTTATCACTTTCATATACTAGTGGGAATTTTTCATTATAGAATTTGGCTTGCATATTCCAATGATGGGCTTCCACAAAATGCCCTAGGTCTTCGTGAGCAAGCAAGTTGGATGCACACCCACTTAGTTTCTTTTTGAGCTTTCATATACTTATAGCTCTAGTGCATCCGTTGCATGGCAATCCCTACTCACTCACATTGATATCTATTGATGGGCATCTCCATAGCCCATTGATACGCCTAGTTGATGTGAGACTATCTTCTCCCTTTTTGTATTCTCCACAACCACCATTTTATTCCAACTAAAGTGCTATGTCCATGGCTCACGCTCATGTATTGCGTGAAGATTGAAAAAGTTTTGAGAATGTCAAAAGTATGAAACAATTGCTTGGCTTGTCATCGGGGTTGTGCATGATTTAAATACTTTGTGTGGTGAAGATAGAGCATAGCTAGACTATATGATTTTGTAGGGATAACTTTCTTTGGCCATGTTATTTTGAGAAGACATAATTGCTTAGTTAGTATGCTTGAAGTATTATTATTTCTATGTCAATATTAAACTTTTGTCTTGAATCCTTCGGATCTGAATATTCATACCACAATTAAGAGGAATTACATTGAAATTATGCCAAGTAGCATTCCACGTCAAAAATTCTGTTTTTATCATTTACCTACTCGAGGACGAGTAGGAATTAAGCTTGGGGATGCTTGATACGTCTCCAACATATCTATAATTTTTTATTGCTCCATGCTATATTATCTTTTGTTTTGGACATTATTGGGCTTTATTATCCACTTTTATATTATTTTTTGGGACTAACCTAGTAACCGGAGGCCCAGCCCAGAATTGTTGTTTTTGCCTATTTTAGGGATTCGAAGAAAAGGAATATCAAACGAAGTCCAAATGGAATGAAACCTTCGAGAACGTGATTTTTGGAACGAACAAGATCCAGGAGACTTGGACCCTACGTCAAGCAACCAACAGGGAGGCCACGAGGTAGGGGGGCGTGCCTACCCCCCCCCTCCCCCCCAGGCGTGCCCTCCACCCTCGTGGGCCCCCTGTTGTTCCATCGACGTACTTCTTCCTCCTATATATACCTACGTACCCCCAAACAATCAGATACAGAGCCAAAACCCTAATTCCACTGCCGTAACTTTCTGTATCCACGAGATCCCATCTTGGGGCCTGTTCCGGAGCTCCGCCGGAGGGGGCATCGATCACAGAGGGCTTTACATTGATACGTCTCTGTCGTATCTACTTTTCCAAACACTTTTGCCCTTGTTTTGGACTCTAACTTGTATGATTTGAATGGAACTAACCCGGAGTGACGATGTTTTCAGCAGAATTGCCATGATGTTGTTTTATGTGCAGAAAACAAAAGTTCTCGGAATGACCTAAAACTCCACGGAATATCTTACAATAAATAATAAAAAATCCTCGCCAAAGATGAAGACCAGGGGGCCCACACCCTTGCCACGAGGGTGGGGGGCGCCCCCCAGGGTGCGCCCCTACCTCATGGGCCCCCTGGAGACCTCCCGACTCCAACTCCAGCTCTATATAACTGCTTCCGGGGAGAAAAAATAGGAGAGAAGAAATCATCACGTTTTACGATACGGAGCCACTGCCAAGCCCTAAAACCTCTCGGGAGGGCTGATCTGGAGTCCGTTCGGTGCTCCGGAGAGGGGAATCCGTCGCCGTCGTCATCATCAACCATCCTCCATCACGAATTTCATGATTTCACCGCCATGCGTGAGTAATTCCATCATAGGCTTGCTGGACGGTGATGGGTTGGATGAGATTTATCATGTAATCGAGTTAGTTTTGTTAGGGTTTGATCCCTAGTATCCACTATGTTTTGAGATTGATGTTGCTATGACTTTGCTATGCTTAATGCTTGTCACTAGGGCCCGAGTGCCATGATTTCAGATCTGAACCTATTATGTTTTCATCAATATATGAGATTTCTTGATCCTATCTTGCAAGTATATAGTCACCTATTATGTGTTATGATACGTTAAACCCCGAAGTGACAATAATCGGGATACTTACCAGTGATGACCGTAGTTTGAGGAGTTCATGTATTCACTATGTGCTAATGCTTTGTTCCGGTTCTCTATTAAAAGGAGGCCTTAATATCCCTTAGTTTTCATTAGGACCCCGCTGCCACGGGAGGGTAGGACAAAAGATTTCATGCAAGTTCTTTTCCATAAGCACGTATGACTATATTCTGAATACATGCCTACATTACATTGACGAATTGGAGCTAGTTCTGTGTCACCCTATGTTATGACTGTTACATGATGAACCACATCCGGCATAATTATCCACCATTGATCCAATGCCTATGAGCTTTCCATATATTGGTTTATGCTTATTTACTTTCCCGTTGCTATTGTTACAATCACTACAAAATACCAAAACATTACTTTGCTTTCGTTACCCTTTTGTTACCGTTGCCATCACTATCATATTACTTTGCTACTAAACACTTTGCTGTAGATACTAAGTTTCCAGGTGTGGTTGAATTGACAACTCAGCTGCTAATACTTGAGAATATTCTTTGGCTCCCCTTGTGTCGAATCAATAAATTTGGGTTGAATACTCTACCCTCGAAAGCTGTTGCGATCCCCTATACTTGTGGCCTTGTGGGTTATCAAGACTAATTTCTGGTGCCGTTGCCGGGGAGCATAGCTCTATTCTTTGAGTCACTTGGGATTTATATCTGCTGGACACTATGAAGAATTTGAAAGACGCTAAGACAACAATTTATCCCTCAACTACGAGGGGAGGTAAGGAACTGCCATCTAGCTCTACACTTGATTCACCTTCTATTATGAGTAAGCTTGCGACACCTAAACCTGCTTCTGCTATTCGTTCTGATATGTCGCATGTTATTGATGATGCCACTTCTGCTATACATGATACTTATGATGAAACTACTTCTATGCTTGATACTACTGTGCCACTTGGTGATTTTCTCAAGGAACGACTTGCTAGGGCTAGAGAGATTGAAAATATTGAATCTGATTTTGATGATGAAAGTGATGATGAAGAAGCACTTGTTATTCCTAAGGGCTAGTTATTTGATCAAGAAGCTTCTTTAGCTATTTTAGCTTGCAAAGATAGATATGAACTCAAAAGGTTATTAGCTAAATGGAATAAGCAATCTCTAAATGCTAGGATGAGATCTGACCCTGCTTTTGCTACTTCTCCTATCTGTGTTACTGATAAGGATTATGAATTCTCTGTTGATCCTGATATAATTACTTTGGTTGAATCTGATCCTTTTCATGCCTATGAATTTGAAACTGTTGTGGCACATCTTACTAAATTAAATGATATAGCCACCCTGTTCACTAATGATGAGAGATCTCGCTACTTTTATATCCTTAAAATATTTCCGTTCTCATTAAAGGGTGATGCTAAGATATGGTTTAATTCTCTTGATCCTGGTTGTGTGCGTAGTCCCCAGGATATGATTTACTACTTCTCTGCTAAACATTTCCCTGCTCATAAGAAACAAGCTGTTTTAAAGGAAATATACAACTTTGTGCAAATTAAAGAAGAGAGTCTCCCACAAGCTTGGGGGAGGCTTCTCAAGTTACTTAATGCTTTGCCTGATCATCCTCTTAAGAAAAATGAAATACTTTATATCTTTTACAATGGACTAACTGATGCTTCCAGAGATTACCTGGATAGTTGTGTTGGTTCTCTTTTCAGGGAAAGAACACCGGATGAAGCTGAAATCTTATTGAATAATATGTTGACAAATGAAAATAATTGGGCACCTCCTGAGCCAGCTCCTGCTCCAATTAATGATCCTATTCCTAAACCAACTCCGAAGAATAGAGGTGTTCTATTTCTCAGTCCCGAAGATATGCAAGAGGCAAAGAAATCTATGAAAGAAAAAGGTATTAAAGCTGAAGATGTTAAGAATTTACCTCCTATTGAAGAAATACATGGTCTTAATTTACCGCCTGCCGAAGAAACATATGATCTTGATCCTTTATTTATTGAAGAACCTCCAGACCCCGATAACCCGACACAGGTAGTAAAGGTAAATTCTCTCTATAAATATGATAAAGCTGAAATCCCTCCTGCTAAAATTGCTAGTCAATGCTTGGATGAGTTTGATAATTTTATGTTTAAGCAAGAAGACTTCAATGCTTATTTTGGTAGACAATTAAAACAAGATGCTAATATGATTAAATACTTGGGTGATTATATGGCTAATATTAGATGTGAACTTAAACTTGTTAGCAAACATGCTTCTATGGTTACCACTCAAGTAGAACAAGTACTTAAAGCTCAAAAGGAATTGCTCAATGAGATGAATAGTAAGAAAAATAATTATGCTGTTAAAGTGGCTACTAGAACTGGCAGAATGACTCAGGAACCTTTGTATCCTGAAGGCCACCCTAAGAGAATTGAGCAAGATTCTCAGAGAAATAATATTGATGCACCTAGTTCTTCTAAAAAGAAGAAAAAGAAAAATGATAGAACTGTGCAAACTTCTAGTGAACCTATTGCTGAACCACCTGATAATCCAAATGATATCTCTATGTCTTATGCTGAAACACAATATGGCAATGAACATGAACCTAATGAAAATTTTAATGATGATGTTCATAATGATGCTCAACCTAGTAATGATAATGATGTAGAAATTGAACCTGTTGTTGAAATTGATAACCCACAATCAAAGAATCAGCATTATGATAAGAAAGACTTTGTTGCTAGGAAACATGGTAAAGAAAGAGAGCCTTGGGTTCAGAAACACATGCCTTTTCCTCCCAAACCATCCAAGAAAAAGGATGATGAGGATTTTGAGCGCTTTGCTGAAATGATTAGACCTATCTTTTTGCGTATGCGATTGACTGATATGCTCAAAATGAATCCTTATGCTAAGTACATGAAAGATATTGTTACAAATAAAAGAAAGATACCAGAAGCTGAAATTTCCACCATGCTTACTAATTATACTTTTAAGGGTGGAATACCAAAGAAACTTAGAGATCCAGGAGTACCTACTATACCATGCTCCATTAAAAGAAACTATGTTAAAACTGATTTATGTGATCTTGGAGCCGGTGTTAGTGTTATGCCTCTCTCTTTATATCGTAGACTTGATTTGAATAAGTTGACACCTACTGAAATATCTTTGCAAATGGCTGATAAATCAACTGCTATACCTGTCGGCATTTGTGAGGATGTGCCTGTTGTGGTTGCAAACGTTACTATTTTAACGGACTTTGTTATTCTTGATATTCCTGAGGACGATAGTATGTCTATTATTCTTGGAAGACCTTTTCTTAATACTGCAGGGGCTGTTATTGATTGCAACAAAGGCAATGTCACTTTTCATGTTAATGGTAATGAGCATATGGTACACTTACCGAGGAAACAACCTCAGGTTCATAGTATCAATTCTATCGGAAAAATTCCATCGATTATATTTGGAGGTTTTGAATTTCCTCTTCCTACTGGTAAGAAGAAATATGATATTCTTATTATTGGGGATGTGCATAACCCCGTTGAGGTAACCTAGTGTTATTCGAAATTTCTCCGGTTTCATGTTAATCGGAATGAGTTTGTTAACAAGACATCAACCTTGTTATTGGATTCCTTTGATGAGCATGAGATGGATGAAACTAGAAGCACAACCTTTTGTACCCTCTCTATACTTTCTGTTATTTAGTTGAAATAAAGTAAAAATAAATAATTTTCTGTCTGTTATCTGATTATCCGTACAATATAAAAATACCTCGAAAATAAAAGTTCTCCAAATGCCCTGAAAATTAAATATGATTTTTCTAGAATATTTGAGGATTTATGGAACAAACAACACACCAGGGCGGCCAACCACCTTGCCACGAGGGTGGAGGGCGCGCCCCCTGCCTCGTGGGCCCACGGTGGCCCTCCTCCACTTATTCCTGCACCCATCCTCTTCTTCTTCCTCCCACAAACACGAAAAACCAACTCAAGCATGAGTTCCAGCCCTCTTTGCTGCCATTTTCGATCTCCTTGCTCAAAGCACCCCTCACAAAACTGCTTGGGGAGATTGTTCCTTGGTATGTGACTCCTCCATTGGTTCAATTAGTTTTTGTTCTAGTGCTTTATTCATTGCAAATTTTTGCTGCTTAGCTGACCCTGTTCTCGAGCTTGCATGTCAAATTTATATGGTCAAAAGTAGTTTTGATGCATGATATAGGCCCTAGGCACTTGTAGGAGTGGTTGCTATCAATATTATTGAGTTTGGTTTACTTTTATTTTGAAGTTACTAAAAATTTCAGAATTTTTCAAAAAATGATGAGGAGATTATTGAGGGGCTCATCGAGCCAAAGCTCGAAGGAAAAGGCACCAAAGCCTAAGTATAATTTGCTGCGCACCGCGGAGGTTCGGGCGTGTGAATGGCCTTCCGAGGATTTCTTGAGAGCAGCCGGGATTTATGAAGATTTCCATGAATTGGCTCATAATGCAGGCCTCACCGCTTTCCTCCACGACCAATGCGATCAGTATCTCTTACTCACAAATACCTTTGTGCAAAACTTTCATTTTCATTCTAGGAACTCACCACCTACGGTGGAGCTTCATTTATATGATGAGCATAAGGAGATGTCACTTTATGATTTCTGTCGGATTTGTTTAGTCTCTTTTGGGGGCAAGACAGAAGAACCACATCATGATGATGTGGAGGTATTTATTGATACTATCATTGTAGGAGAAACTAGAAAGGTTTCCGATGCACGAATCACTAGCATACATTTTCCTATTTTACGTTACTTTGCATTATTTGCTAGTCGTTGCTTAATTGGACGCGGAAACTGTGGAAATCTTAGTATCCCTGATATAATTATTCTGCTCCACGGTTTATACCGTGATAACACTTTTAGTATGGGCGGTATTATTGCTAAACGGTTAAGTCTGAACCGTACAAAGGGCCCCATCTTTGGAGGCATCTATGCTACACGCCTAGCTGCACATTTTAACATACCTATTAGGCATGCTGAGAAGGAAGAAAAAGTGCTGCCTCGTGTTTATCTAGATTATAAAAGTATGGTGGCACATGATTTTATTATTAATAATAGGGCAGGAGAACTTAAATATCAATTGTTCTTTAATAAACATCATCCTGAGACTATTACCTTGCCTGCTCCTTCTTTGTTTGATTTGACTGTAGGCACGTACCTTGTTCCGTTGACGGCTAGCCACGCCTACCAGAACCCTGCACCAGCCGAGGAGCCAGAACCGGAACCACAATTTGATCCTTCACGATAGTCTAACTATCAGTGGGATCCAGAGATGATTGCCAGCCAGTGGCAATCGGAGCCTCCTTCTTCCTCATCGCAGTACGACCCCAACTATTATTATGGATATCAGCCAGGCCAGCCGTGGCCATAGAACAACTTAGGTCAAAAGTCTAAGCTTGGGGGAGTACGTATTTCTCATCGACATTACATTTATGTTCACACACACTCATTGCTAGATGTCGGTGTTCATACTTTTTCATTGTATCATCCATGCTAGTTTATTTCCTTTTATGCTTTCTTCTTGTGTGTTTAATAAACCTTAAAAAACCAAAAAAATTAGTTGTAGCTTTTAATTAACTTACTTTCCATGCTTGTAGTAGTAATTAAAAAGAAAACCCAAAAAGATTTCCCGTTCTTCTTTTGCTTGTTGGGAGCTTTCCCGTGTCAATAGTTTTATTTCTTTTCTTTTCTTTGGGGGTCAGTAGCAGAAGACCATGATTAAATTGTTGAAGTGGCTCTTATATGCTTTATTGTTGATTTAACCAAGAGCCCATATTGCTTTGTATTCTCATGTTTATTGAATGCTCGCAGATTCCAGCTTAGTCCAATGCACGTGCACTCTTATTATTATTCACATCGTTCGGTCGTGCAAGTGAAAGGCAATTATGATGATATATGATGGACTGACTGAGATGAGAAAAGCTGGTACGAAGTCGACCTCTTTTGTTTTTGTAAATATGATGAGTTCATCGTTCTTGATTCAGCTTGTTATGAATAAACATGTTCGCAATGACAATTAGAGACATAGTTGCTTGTGCCATGCTTGATTACCTATGAGTTATAATGGTTTACCTTGCGTGCCAACATGCTATTAAAATGGTTATGATGTGGTATGATAGGGTGGTATCCTCCTCTGAATGATTTAAGTGACTTGACTTGGCACATGTTCACGCATGTAGTTGAAACAAATCAACATAGCCTTCACGATATTTATGTTCATGGTGGATTATATCCTACTCATGCTTGCATCCAATGTTTATTAATTTTAATGCATGTACATGGTTGTTGTCGCTCTCTAGTTGGTCGCTTCCCAGTCTTTTGCTAGCCTTCACCTGTACTAAGCGGGAATACTGCTTGTGCATCCAAACTCCTTAAACCCCAAAGTTATTCCACATGAGTCCACTATACCTTCCTATATGCGGTATCTACCTGCCGTTCCAAGTAAATTTGTATGTGCCAAACTCTAAACCTTCAAATAATCATCCTGTTTTGTATGCTCGAATAGCTCATGTATCAACTAGGGCTGTCTGTATCTTCCATGTTAGGCAGGTTATTCTCAAGAGGAGTGGACTCCACTCCTCACTCACGAGAAAATGGCTGGTCACCGGGATACCCAGTCCCATGCTTTATGCAAACTAAATCAAAATAATTGCAAAACAAAACTCCCCCTGGGACCTGATATATGTTGGAGGCACTCGTTGTTTCGAGCAAGCCATGGATTGAAGTTTCTTGGTGGAGGGGGAGTATAAACTTTACCATTCTGTTTGGGAACCGCCTATAATGTGTGTAGCATGGAAGATATCGTCATCTCTTGGTTGTTATGTTGACAATGGAAGTATACCGCTCAAAATATTATTCACCTCTATTTCAAAACCGAGCTCTGGCACCTCTACAAATCCCTGCTTCCCTATGTGAAGGGCCAATCTATTTACTTTTATGTTGAGTCATCACCCTCTTATTAAAAGCACTAGCTGGAGAGCGCGGCTGTCATTTGCATTCATCACTGTTAATTTATATTGGGTGTGACTATGATTGGATCTCTTTTACCATGAATTACAATGTCTAGTCAGCCCTTGATCTTTAAAGGTGCTCTGCATTTATGTTTTGCGGTCTCAGAAAGGGCTAGCGAGATACCATCTTGTTATATCATATTATGATTGTTTTGAGAAAGTGTTGTCATCCGAGATTTATTATTATGGCTTGCTAGTTGATTATGCTATTGATATGGGTAATCATGAGACCTGAGAATTATTGCAAATGTGGTTAGTTATAGTCTTTACTGAAAACTTGAATGCTAGCTTGACATATTTATAACAACAAGAGCAAACAGAGTTTGTAAAAGTTTTTCTTTATTTCTTTCAGTTTGTCAACTGAATTGCTTGAGGACAAGCAAGGGTTTAAGCTTGGGGGAGTTGATACATCTCCGTTGTGTCTACTTTTCCAAACACTTTTGCCCTTGTTTTGGACTCTAACTTGTATGATTTGAATGGAACTAACCCGGAGTGACGCTATTTTCAGCAGAATTGCCATGATGTTGTTTTATGTGCAGAAAACAAAAGTTCTCGGAATGACCTGAAACTCCATGGAATATCTTACAATAAATAATAAAAAATCCTTGCCAAAGATGAAGACCAGGGGGCCCACACCCTTGCCACGAGGGTGGGGGCGCCCTCCCTAGGGCGCGCCCCCTACCTCGTGGGCCCCCTGGAGACCTCCCGACTCCAACTCCAACTCTATATAACTGCTTTCGGGGAGAAAAAATAAGGAGAGAAGAAATCATCGCGTTTTACGATACGGAGCCGCCGCCAAGCCCTAAAACCTCTCGGGAGGGCTGATCTGGAGTCCGTTCGGGGCTCCGGAGAGGGAAATCCGTCGTCGTCGTCATCATCAACCATCCTCCATCACCAATTTCATGATGCTCACTGTCGTGCGTGAGTAATTCCATCGTAGGCTTGCTGGACAGTGATGGTTTGGATGAGATTTATCATGTAATCGAGTTAGTTTTGTTAGGGTTTGATCCCTAGTATCCACTATGTTCTGAGATTGAAGTTGCTATGACTTTGCTATGCTTAATGCTTGTCACTAGGGCCCGAGTGCCATGATTTCAGATCTGGACCTATTATGTTTTCATCAATATATGAGAGTTCTTGATACTATCTTGCAAGTCTATAGTCACCTATTATGTGTAATGATCCGTTAACCCCGAAGTGAAAATAATCGGGATACTTACCGGTGATGACCGTAGTTTGAGGAGTTCATGTATTCACTATGTGCTAATTCTTTGTCCCAGTTCTCTATTAAAAGGAGGCCTTAATATCCCTTAGTTTTCATTAGGACCCCGCTGCCACGGGAGGGTAGGACAAAAGATGTCATGCAAGTTCTTTTCCATAAGCACATATGACTATATTCGGATTACATGCCTACATTACATTGACGAATTGGAGCTAGTTCTGTGTCACCCTATGTTATGACTGATGGGTTTCGTAGTAATTTCAAAAAAATTCCTACGCACACGCAAGATCATGTGACGCATAACAACGAGAGGGGAGAGTGTTGTCTACGTACCCACGCAGACCGACTGCGGAAGCGTTGACACGACGTAGAGGAAGTAGTCGTACATCTTCACGATCCAACCGATCAAGCACCGAAACTACGGCACCTCCGAGTTCGAGCACACGTTCAGCTCGATGACGATCCCCGGACTCCGATCCAGCAAAGTGTCAGGGAAGAGTTCTGTCAGCACGACGGCGTGGTGACGATCTTGATGCACTATAGCAGCAGGGCTTCGCCTAAACTCCGCTACAGTATTATCGAGGACTATGGTGGAAGGGGGCACCGCACACGGCTAAGGAATAGATCACGTGGATCAACTTGTGTGTTCTAGGGTGCCTCTACCTCAGTATATAAAGGACCAAAAGGGGGGAGGCTGGCCGGCCACAAGGGGCGCGCCAGGAGAGTCCTACTCCCTCCGGGAGTAGGATTCCCTCCCCAATCCTAGTTGGAATAGGATTCCTCGGGGGGGGGGGGGGGGAAGAGAGAGAGAGGGGGCCGGCCACCTCTCCTAGTCCTAATAGGACTAGGGGAAGGGGGAGGCGCGCAGCCCACCTTGGGCTGCCCCTTTCTCCTTTCCACTAAAGCCCACTAAGGCCCATATGGTTCCCAGGGGGTTCCGGTAACCTCCCGGTACTCCGGTAAAATCCCGATTTCACCCGGAACACTTCCGATATCCAAACATAGGCTTCCAATATATCAATATTTATGTCTAGACCATTTCAAGACTCCTCGTCATGTCCGTGATCATATCCGGGACTCCGAACAACCTTCGGTACATCAAAATGCATAAACTCATAATATAACTGTCATCGTAACCATAAGCGTGCGGACCCTACGGGTTCGAGAACAATGTAGACATGACCGAGACACGTCTCCGGTCAATAACCAATAGCGGGACCTGGATGCCCATATTGGCGCCTACATATTCTACGAAGATCTTTATCGGTCAGACCGCATAACAACATACGTTGTTCCCTTTGTCATCGGTATGTTACTTGCCCGAGATTCGATCGTCGGTATTCCAATACCTAGTTCAATCTCGTTACCGGCAAGTCTCTTTACTCGTCCCATAATACAGCATCTCACAACTAACTCATTAGTTGCAATGCTTGCAAGGCTTATGTGATGTGCATTACCGAGAGGGCCCAGAGATACCTCTCCGACAATCGGAGTGACAAATCCTAATCTCGAAATACGCCAACCCAGCATCTACCTTTGGAGACACCTGTAATGCTCCTTTATAATCACCCGGTAACGTTGTGACGTTTGGTAGCACCCAAAGTGTTCCTCCGGCAAACGGGAGTTGCATAATCTCATAGTCATAGGAACATGTATAAGTCATGAAGAAAGCAATAGCAACATACTAAACGATCAGGTGCTAAGCTAATGGAATGGGTCATGTCAATCAGATCATTCAACTAATGATGTGACCTCGTTAATCAAATAACAACTCTTTGTTCATGGTTAGGAAACATAACCATCTTTGATTAACGAGCTAGTCAAGTAGAGGCATACTAGTGACACTCTGTTTGTCTATGTATTCACACATGTATTATATTTCCGGTTAATACAATTCCAGCATGAATAATAAACATTTATCATGATATAAGGAAATAAATAATAACTATATTATTGCCTCTAGGGCATATTTCCTTCAGTCTCCCACTTGCACTAGAGTCAATAATCTAGATTACACTGTGATGATTCTAACACCCATGGAGTCTTGGTGCTTATCATGTTTTGCTCGTGGAAGAGGCTTAGTCAACGGGTCTGCAACATTCAGATCCGTATGTATCTTGCAAATCTCTATGTCTCCCACCTGGACTAGATCCCGGATGGAATTGAAGCGTCTCTTGATGTGCTTGGTCCTTTTGTGAAATCTGGATTCCTTTGCAAAGGCAATTGCACCAGTATTGTCACAAAAAAATTTCATTGGACCTGATGCACTAGGTATGACACCTAGATCGGATATGAACTCCTTCATCCCGACTCCTTCGTTTGCTGCTTCCGAAGCAGCTATGTACTCCGCTTCACATGTAGATCCCGCTACGATGCTTTGTTTAGAACTGCACCAACTGACAGCTCCACCGTTTAATGTAAACACGTATCCGGTTTGCGATTTAGAATCGTCCGGATCAGTGTCAAAGCTTGCATCAACGTAACCTTTTACGGTGAGCTCTTTGTCACCTCCATATACGAGAAACATATCCTTAGTCCTTTTCAGGTATTTCAGGATGTTCTTGACCGCTGTCAAGTGATCCACTCCTAGATTACTTTGGTACCTCCCCGCTAAACTTATAGCAAGGCACACATCAGGTCTGGTACATAGCATTGCATACATGATAGAGCCTATGGCTGAAGCATAGGGAACATCTTTCATTTTCTCTCTATCTTCTGCAGTGGTCGGGCTTTGAGTCTTACTCAATCTCACACCTTGTAACACAGGCAAGAACCCTTTCTTTGCTTGATCCATTTTGAACTTCTTCAAAATTTTGTCAAGGCATGTTGTTTGTGAAAGTCCAATTAAGCATTTTGATCTATCTCTATAGATCTTAATGCCTAATATGTAAGCAGCTTCACCGAGGTATTTCATTGAAAAACTTTTATTCAAGTATCCTTTTATGCTATCCAAAAATTCTATATCATTTCCAATTAATAATATGTCATCCACATATATTATCAGAAATGCTACAGAGCTCCCACTCACTTTCTTGTAAATACAGGCTTCTCCAAAAGTCTGTATAAAACCAAATGCTTTGATCACACTATCAAAACGTTTATTCCAACTCCGAGAGGCTTGCACCAGTCCATAAATGGATCGCTGGAGCTTGCACACTTTGTTAGCTCCCTTTGGATCGACAAAACCTTCTGGTTGCATCATATACAACTCTTCTTCCAGAAATCCATTCAGGAATGCAGTTTTGATATCCATATGCCAAATTTCATAATCATAAAATGCGGCAATTGCTAACATGATTCGGACAGACTTAAGCATCGCTATGGGTGAGAAGGTCTCATCGTAGTCAATCCCTTGAACTTGTCGAAAACCTTTTGCGACAAGTCGAGCTTTGTAGACAGTAACATTACCATCAGCTCAGTCTTCTTCTTGAAGATCCATTTATTCTCAATTGCTTGCCGATCATCGGGCAAGTCAACCAAAGTCCATACTTTGTTTTCATACATGGATCCCATCTCAGATTTCATGGCTTCAAGCCACTTTGCGGAATCTGGGCTCACCATTGCTTCTTCATAGTTTGTAGGTTCATCATGATCTAGCATCATGACTTCCAGAACGGGATTACCGTACCACTCTGGCGCGGATCTTATTCTGGTTGATCTACGAGGTTCAGTAGTATCTTGTTCTGAAGTTTCATGATCATTATCATTATCTTCCTCACTAACTGGTGTAGGCGTTACAGAAACAGTTTTCTGTGATGTACTACTTTCCAATAGGGAGAAGGTACAGTTACCTCGTCAAGTTCTACTTTCCTCCCACTCACTTCTTTCGAGAGAAACTCCTTTTCTAGAAAGTTTCCGAATTTAGCAACAAAAGTCTTGCCTTCGGATCTGTGATAGAAGGTGTATCCAATAGTTTCCTTTGGATATCCTATGAAGACACATTTCTCCGATTTGGGTTCGAGCTTATCAGGTTGAAGCTTTTTCACATAAGCATTGCAGCCCCAAACTTTTAGAAACGACAACTTTGGTTTCTTGCCAAACCACAGTTCATAAGGCGTCGTCTCAACGGATTTTGATGGTGCCCTATTTAACGTGAATGCGGCCGTCTCTAGAGCGTATCCCCAAAACAATAGCGGTAAATCAGTAAGAGACATCATAGATCGCACCATATCTAGTAAAGTACGATTACGACGCTCGGACACACCATTACGCTGAGGTGTTCTGGGTGGCGTGAGTTGCGAAACTATTCCACAATTTTTCAAATGTACACCAAACTCGTAACTCAAATATTCTCCTCCACGATCAGATCATAGAAACTTTATTTTCTTGTTACGGTGATTTTCAACTTCACTCTGAAATTCTTTGAACTTTTCAAATGTTTCAGACTTATGTTTCATTAAGTAGATATACCCATATCTGCTTAAATCATCTGTGAAGGTGAGAAAATAACGATATCCGCCACGAGCCTCAATATTGATCGGACCACATACATCTGTATGTATGATTTCCAACAAATCTGTTGCTCTCTCCATAGTACCGGAGAACGGTGTTTTGGTCATCTTGCCCAAGAGGCACGGTTCGCAAGTACCAAGTGATTCATAATCAAGTGGTTCCAAAAGTCCATCAGTATGGAGTTTCTTCATGCGCTTTACACCGATATGACCTAAACGGCAGTGCCACAAATAAGTTGCACTCTCATTATCAACTCTGCATCTTTTGGCTTCAACATTATGAATATGTGTGTTACTATTATCGAGATTCAACAAGAATAGACCACTCTTCAAGGGTGCATGACCATAAAAGATATTACTCATATAAATAGAACAACCATTATTCTCTGATTTAAATGAATAACCATCTCGCATTAAACAAGATCCAGATATAATGTTCATGCTCAACGCTGGCACCAAATAACAATTATTTAGATCTAATATTAATCCCGAAGGTAGATGTAGAGGTAGCGTGCCGACCACGATCACATCGACTTTGGAACCGTTTCCCACGCGCATCGTCACCTCGTCCTTAGCCAATCTTCGCTTAATCCGTAGCCCCTGTTTCAAGTTGCAAATATTAGCAACAGAACCAGTATCAAATACCCAGGTGCTATTGCGAGCATTAGTAAGGTACACATCAATAACATGTATATCACATATACCTTTGTTCACCTTGCCATCCTTCTTATCCGCCAAATACTTGGGGCAGTTCCGCTTCCAGTGACCAGTCTGCTTGCAGTAGAAGCACTCAGTTTCAGGCTTAGGTCCAGACTTGGGTTTCTTCTCTTGAGCAGCAACTGGCTTGCCGTTCTTCTTGAAGTTCCCCTTCTTCTTTCCTTTGCCCTTTTTCTTGAAACTAGTGGTCTTGTTGACCATCAACACTTGATGCTCCTTCTTGATTTCTACCTCCGCAGCTTTCAGCATCGCGAAGAGCTCGGGAATAGTCTTGTTCATCCCTTTCATATTATAGTTCATCACGAAGCTCTTGTAGCTTGGTGGCAGTGACTGAAGAATTATGTCAATGACGCAATCATCTGGAAGATTAACTCCCAATTGAATCAAGTGATTATTATACCCAAACATTTTGAGTATATGCTCACTGACAGAACTGTTCTCCTCCATCTTGCAGCTATAGAACTTATTGGAGACTTCATATCTCTCAATCCGGGCATTTGCTTGAAATATTAACTTCAACTCCTGGAACATCTCATATGCTCCATGACGTTCAAAACGTTGTTGAAGTCCCGATTCTAAGCCGTAAAGCATGGGACACTGAACTATCGAGTAGTCATCAGCTTTGCTCTGCCAGATGTTCATAACATCTGGCGTTGCTCCTGCAGCAGGCCTGGCACCCAGCGGTGCTTCCAGGACGTAATTCTTCTGTGCAGCAATGAGGATAATCCTCAAGTTATGGACCCAGTCCGTGTAATTGCTACCATCATCTTTCAACTTTGCTTTCTCAAGGAACGCATTAAAATTCAACGGAACAACAGCACGAGCCATCTATCTACAATCAACATAAACAAGCAAGATACTATCAGGTACTAAGTTCATGATAAATTTAAGTTCAATTAATCATATTACTTAAGAACTCCCACTTAGATAGACATCCCTCTAATCCTCTAAGTGATCACGTGATCCAAATGAACTAAACCATGTCCGATCATCACGTGAGATGGAGTAGTTTCATCGGTGAACATCATTATGTTGATCATATCTACTATATGATTCACGCTCGACCTTTCGGTCTCCGTGTTCCGAGGCCATATCTGTATATGCTTGGCTCGTCAAGTATAACCTGAGTATTCCGCGTGTGCAACTGTTTTGCACCCGTTGTATTTGAACGTAGAACCTATCACACCCGATCATCACGTGGTGTCTCAGCACGAAGAACTTTCGCAACGGTGCCTACTCAGGGAGAACACTTCTTGATAATTTAGTGAGAGATCATCTTATAATGCTACCGTCAAACAAAGCAAGATAAGATGCATAAAAGGATAAACATCACATGCAATCAATATAAGTGATATGATATGGCCATCATCATCTTGTGCTTGTGATCTCCATCTCCAAAGCACCGTCGTGATCACCATCGTCACCGGCGTGACACCTTGATCTCCATCGTAGCATCGTTGTCGTCTCGCCAAGCTTGTGCTTCTACGACTATCGCTACCGCTTAGTGATAAAGTAAAGCATTACATCGCGATTGCATTGCATACAATAAAGCGACAACCATATGGCTCCTGCCAGTTGCCGATAACTCGGTTACAAAACATGATCGTCTCATACAATAAAATTTAGCATCATGTCTTGGCCATATCACATCACAACATGCCCTGCAAAAACAAGTTAGACGTCCTCTACTTTGTTGTTGCAAGTTTTACGTGGCTGCTACGGGCTTAAGCAACAACCAATCTCACCTACGCATCAAAACCACAACGATAGTTTGTCAAATAGACTCCGTTTTAACCTTCGCAAGGACCAGGCGTAGCCATACTTGGTTCAACTAAAGTTGGAGAGACAGTCGCCCGCAAGCCACCTGTGTGCAAAGCACGTCGGGCGAACTGGTCTCGCGTAAGCGTACGCGTAATGTTGGTCCGGGTCGTCTCGTCCAACAATGCCGCCGAACCAAAGTATGACATGCTGGTAGGCAGTATGACTTATATCGCCCACAACTCACTTGTGTTCTACTCGTGCATATAACATCAACATAAATAACCTAGGCTCGGATGCCACTGATGGGTTTCGTAGTAATTTCAAAAAAATTCCTACGCACACGCAAGATCATGTGATGCATAACAACGAGAGGGGAGAGTGTTGTCTACGTACCCACGCAGACCGACTGCGGAAGCGTTGACACAACGTAGAGGAAGTAGTCGTACGTCTTCACGATCCAACCGATCAAGCACCGAAACTACAGCACCTTCGAGTTCGAGCGCACGTTCAGCTCGATGACGATCCCCGGACTCCAATCCAGCAAAGTGTCGGGGAAGATTCCGTCAGCACGACGGCGTGGTGACGATCTTGATGCACTACAGCAGCAGGGCTTCGCCTAAACTCCGCTACAGTATTATCGAGGACTATGGTGGAAGGGGGCACCGCACACGGCTAAGGAATAGATCACGTGGATCAACTTGTGTGTTCTAGGGTGCCTCTACCTCAGTATATAAAGGACCAAAAGGGGGGAGGCTGGCCGGCCACAAGGGGCGTGCCAGGAGAGTCCTACTCCCTCCGGGAGTAGGATTCCCTCCCCAATCCTAGTTGGAATAGAATTCCTCGCGGGGGAAAGAGAGAGAGGGGGCCGGCCACCTCTCCTAGTCCTAATAGGACTAGGGGAAGGGGGAGGCGCACAGCCCACCTTGGGCTGCCCCTTTCTCCTTTCCACTAAAGCCCACTAAGGCCCATATGGTTCCCGGAGGGTTCCGGTAACCTCCCGGTACTCCGGTAAAATCCCGATTTCACCCGGAACACTTCCGATATCCAAACATAGGCTTCCAATATATCAATCTTTATGTCTCGACCATTTCGAGACTCCTCGTCATGTCCGTGATCATATCCGGGACTCCGAACAACCTTCGGTACATCAAAATGCATAAACTCATAATATAACTGTCATCGTAACCTTAAGCGTGCGGACCCTACGGGTTCGAGAACAACGTAGACATGACCGATACACGTCTCCGGTCAATAACCAATAGCGGGACCTGGATGCCCATATTGGCTCCTACATATTCTACGAAGATCTTTATCGGTCAGACCGCATAACAACATACATTGTTCCCTTTGTCATCGGTATGTTACTTGCCCGAGATTCGATCGTCGGTATTCCAATACCTAGTTCAATCTCGTTACCGGCAAGTCTCTTTACTCGTTCCGTAATACATCATCTCGCAACTAACTCATTAGTTGCAATGCTTGCAAGGCTTATGTGATGTGCATTACCGAGAGGGCCCAGAGATACCTCTCCGACAATCGGAGTGACAAATCCTAATCTCGAAATACGCCAACCCAACATCTACCTTTGGAGACACCTGTAATGCTCCTTTATAATCACCCAGTAATGTTGTGACGTTTGGTAGCACCCAAAGTGTTCCTCCGGCAAACGGGAGTTGCATAATCTCATAGTCATAGGAACATGTATAAGTCATGAAGAAAGCAATAGCAACATACTAAACGATCGGGTGCTAAGCTAATGGAATGGGTCATGTCAATCAGATCATTCAACTAATGATGTGACCTCGTTAATCAAATAAAAACTCTTTGTTCATGGTTAGGAAACATAACCATCTTTGATTAACGAGCTAGTCAAGTAGAGGCATACTAGTGACACTCTGTTTGTCTATGTACTCACACATGTACTATGTTTCCGGTTAATACAATTCCAGCATGAATAATAAACATTTATCATGATATAAGGAAATAAATAATAACTATAGTATTGCCTCTAGGGCATATTTCCTTCAATGACTGTTATATGATGAACCACATCCGGCATAATTATCCATCATTGATCCAATGCCTACGAGCTTTCCATATATTGGTTTACGCTTATTTACTTTCCCATTGCTATTGTTACAATCACTACAAAATACCAAAAACATTACTTTGCTTTTGTTACTCTTTTGTTACCGTTACCATCACTATCATATTACTTTGCTACTAAACACTTTGCTGCAGATACTAAGTTTCCAGGTGTGGTTGAATTGACAACTCAGTTGCTAATACTTGAGAATATTCTTTGGCTCCCCTTGTGTCGAATCAATAAATTTGGGTTGAATACTCTACCCTCGAAAGCTGTTGTGATCCCCTATACTTGTGGGTTATCATACATCAACACTATAGCCTCTCCGATGAAGTGTGAGTAGTTTACCTCAGACCTTCGGGGCCATAGTTATTAGCTAGATGGCTTCTTCTCTCTTTTTGGATCTCAATACAAAGTTCTCCCCTCTCTTGTGGGGATCTATTTGATGTAATCTTCTTTTGCGATGTGTTTATTGAGACCGATGAATTGTGGGTTTATGATCAAGTTTATCTATGAACAATATTTGAATCTTCTCTGAATTCTTTTATCTATGATTGGTTATCTTTGCAAGTCTCTTCGAATTATCAGTTTGGTTTGGCCTACTAGATTGATCTTTCTTGCAATGGGAGAAGTGCTTAGCTTTGGTTTCAATCTTGCGATGTCCTTTCCTAGTGACAGTAGGGGCAGCAAGGCACGTATATTGTATTGTTGCCATCGAGGATAACAAGATGGGGTTTTCATCATATTGCATGAGTTTGTCCCTCTACATCATGTCATCTTGCTTAAGGTGTTACTCTGTTCTTATGAACTTAATACTCTAGATGCATGCTGGATAGCGGTCGATGTGTGGAGTAATAGTAGTAGATGCAGGCATGAGTCGGTCTACTTGTCTCGGACATGATGCCTATATACATGATCATACCTAGATATTCTCATAACTATGCTCAATTCTGTCAATTGCTCAACAGTAATTTGTTCACCCACGGTAAAATACCTATGCTCTTGAGAGAAGCCACTAGTGAAACCTATGGCCCCCGGGTCTATCTTCCATCATATTAAGCTTCCAACACTTAGTTATTTCCTTTGCTTTTACTTTACTTTGCATCTTTATCATAAAAATACCAAAAATATTATCTTATCATATCTATCAGATCTCACTCTCGTAAGTGACCGTGTAGGGATTGACAACCCCTTATCGCGTTGGTTGCGAGGATTTATTTGTTTTGTGTAGGTGTGAGGGACTGGCGTGTAGCCTCCTACTAGATTGATACCTTGGTTTTCAAAAACTGAGGGAAATACTTACGCTACTTTGTTGCACCACCCTTTCCTCTTCAAGGGAAAACCAACGCAAGTGCTCAAGAGGTAGCAAGGCACAAGACGATGATGGCCATATCATGTGACATATTTTGATTGCATGTGATGTTTATCTTTTATGCATCCTATTTTGCTTAGTACGATGGTAGCATTATGAGATGATCCCTTACTAAATTTCAAGGTATAAGTGTTCTCCCTAAGTATGCACCATTGCGACAGTTCGTCGTGCCGAGACACCACGTGATGATCGGGTGCGATAAGCTCTACGTTCACATACAATGGGTGCAAGCCAGTTTTGCACACGCAGAATACTCGGGTTAAACTTGACGAGCCTAACATATGCAGATATGGCCTCGGAACACTGAGATCGAAAGGTCGAGCGTGAATCATATAGTAGATATGATCAACATAGTGATGTTCACCATTGAAAGCTACTCCATCTCACGTGATGATCGGACATGGTTTAGTTGATATGGATCACGTGATCACTTACATGATTAGAGGGATGTCTATCTAAGTGGGAGTTCTTAAGTAATATGATTAATTTAACGTAAATTTATCATGAACTTAGTCCTGATAGTATTTGGATATCTATGTTGTAGATCAATTGCTCACGTATAGCTTCCCCGTTTTATTTATGATATGTTCCTAGAGAAAACTATGTTGAAAGATGTTAGTAGCAATGATGCGGACTAGCTCCGTGATCTGAGGATTATCCTCATTGCTGCACAGAAGAATTATGTCCTTGATGCACCGCTAGGTGACGGCCTATTACAGGAGAAGATGCAAACGTTATGAACTTTTGGCAAGCTCTGTATGATGACTACTTGATAGTTTAGTGCGCCATGCTTTACGGCTTAGAACCGGGAATTCAAAAATGTTTTGAACGCCACCGAGCATATAAGATGTTCCAAGAGCTGAAATTGGCATTTCAGACTCATGCCCGAGTCGAGAGGTATGAGACCTCTGACAAGTACTTTGCCTACAAGATGGAGAAGAATAGCTCAACCAGTGAGCATGTGCTCAAAATGTCTGAGTACCACAATCGCTTGAATCAAGTGGGAGTTAATCTTCCAGATAAGATAGTGATTGACAGAGTTCTCTAGTCACTATCGCCAAGTTACTGGAACTTCGTGATGAACTATAATATGTAAGGGATGACGAAAATGATTCCCGAGCTCTTTGCGATGCTGAAATCAGCGAAGGTAGAAATCAAGAAAAGCATCAAGTGTTGATGGTTGACAAGACCACTAGTTTCAAGTAAAAGGGCAAGAGAAAGAAAGGGAACTACAAGAAGAATGGCAAGCAAGTTTCCACTCCCATGAAGAATCCCAAAGCTCGACCCAAGCCTGAAACTGAGTGCTTCTACTGCAAAGGAAATGGTCACTGGAAGTGGAACTTCCCTAGATACTTAGCGGATAAGAAGGATGGCAAAGTGAACAAAGGTATATTTGATATACATATTATTGATGTGTACTTTACTAGTGTTTATAGCAACCCCTCAGTATTTGATACTGGTTTAGTAGCTAAGAGTAGTAACTCGAAACGGGAGTTGCAAAATAAACAGAGACTAGTTAAGGGCGAGGTGATGATGTGAGTTGGAAGTGATTCCAAGGTTGATAAGATCACTATCGCACACTTCCTTTACCTTCGGGATTAGTGTTGAACCTAAAATAAATGTTATTTAGTGTTTGCGTTGAGTATAAATATGATTGGATCATGTTTATTGGAATACGGTTATTCATTTAAGTGAAAGAATAATTGTTGTTCTATTTACATGGATAAAACCTTCTATGGTCATACACTCAATACAAATGGTTTATTGACTCTCGATCGTAGTGATACACATATTCATAATATTGAAGCCAAAAGATGCAAAGTTAATAATGATAGTGCAACTTATATGTGGCACTGCCGTTTAGTTCATATTGGTGTAAAGCGCATGAAGAAACTCCATACTGATGGACTTTTGGAATCACTTGATTATGAATCACTTGATGCTTGCAAACCATGCCTCATGGGCAAGATGACTAAGACTCCGTTCTTCGGAACAATGGAGCGAGCAACAGACTTGTTGGAAATAATACATACTGATGTGTGCGGTCCAATGAGTGTTGAGGCTCACGGCAGGTATCATTATTTTCTGACCTTCACAGATGATTTGAGCAGACATGGGTATATCTACTTAATGAAACATAAGTCTGACACATTTGAAAAGTTCAAAGAATTTCAGAGTGAAGTGGAAAATCGTCATAACAAGAAAATAAAATTTCTATGATCTGATCACGGAAACAAATATTTGAGTTACGAGTTTGGTCTTCATTTGAAACAATGTGGAATAGTTTCACAACTCACGCCTCCTGGAACACCACAATGTAATGGTGTGTCCGAACGTCATAACCGTACTTTATTAGATATGGTGCAATCTATGATGTCTCTTACCGAATTACCACTATCGTTTTGGGGTTATGCATTAGAGACAGCTGCATTCACGTTAAAGATGGCACCGCCTAAAAGTCCGTTGAGACGACACCGTGTGAACTGTGGTTTAGCAAGAAACCTAAGTTGTCGTTTCTTAAAGTTTGGGGTTGCGATGCTTATGTGAAAAGGTTTCAACCTGATAAGCTCAAACCCAAATCGGAGAAGTGCGTCTTCATAGGATACCCAAAAGAAACTGTTGGGTACACCTTCTATCATAGATTCGAAGGCAAGATCTTTGCTGCTAAGAGCGGATCCTTTCTAGAGAAGGAGTTTCTCTCGAAAGAAGTGAGTGGGAGGAAAGTAGAACTTGAGGAGGTAATTGTACCTGCTCCCTTATTGGAAAGTAGTTCATCACAGAAACCAGTTCCAGTGATCCCTACACCAATTAGTGAGGAAGCTAATGATGATGATCATGAAAACTTCTGATCAAGTTACTCCCGAACCTCCTAGGTCAAGCAGAGTAAGATCCGCACCAGAGTGGTACGATAATCCTGTTTTGGTGGTCATGTTACTTGACCATGACAAACCTACGAACTATGAGGAAGCGATGATGAGCCCAGATTCCGCAAAATGGCTTCAGGCCATGAAATCTGATACGTCTCCGTCGTATCTATAATTTTTGATTGTCCCATGCCAATATTCTACAACTTTCATATACTTTTTGCAACTTTTTATACTATTTTTGGAACTAACATATTGATCCAGTGTCCAGTGCCAGTTCCTGTTTGTTGCATGTTTTTTTGTTTCGCAGAAAATCCATATCAAACGGAGTCCAAATGGGATAAAAACTGACGGAGAATGTTTTTGGAATATTTGTGAAGTATGGGAAGAAGAATCAACGCGAGACGGTGCTCGAGGGGGGCACGAGGCAGGGGGCGCCTGCCCCCTGGGCACGCCCCTGACCCTCGTGGGCCCCCCGTAAGGCGGTTGCTGCTCTTCTTTGGTCGCAAGAAGGCTAATTTTTGGAGAAAAATCTGGGCGAAGGTTTCAATCCAATCGGAGTTACGATCTCCGGATATATAAGAAACGGTGAAAGGGCAGAATCCCAGAGCGCAGAAACAGAGAGAGACAGAGAGACAGATCATCTCAGAAGGGATCTCGCCCCTCCCATGCCATGGAGGCCAAGGACCAGAGGGGAAACCCTTCTCCCACCTAGGGAGAAGGTCAAGGAAGAAGATGAAGAAGGGGGGCTCTCCCCCTCTCTCCCGGTGTCGCCGGAACGCCAATGGGGCCATCATCGTGTGACGGCGATCTACACCAACACCTCCGTCATCTTCACCAACATCTTCATCACCTTCCCCCATCTATCTACAGTGGTCCACTCTCCTGCAACCCGTTGTACCCTCCACTTGAACATGGTGCTTTATGCTTTCATATTATTATCCAATGATGTGTTGCCATCCTATGATGTCTGAGTAGATTTTCGTTGTCCTATCGGTGATTGGTGAATTACTATGATTGATTTAATTTACTTGTGGTTATGTTGTTGTCCTTTGGTGCCCAACATATGAGCGCGCGCGTGGAACACACCATAGGGTTAGTTGTATGTTGATAGGACTATGTATTGGAGGGCAAGAGTGATGGAAGCTTCAACCTAGCATACAAATTGATGCATACGGGAATGAAGGGGGACCAATATATCTTAATGATATGGTTGGGTTTTACCTTAATGAACGGTCTTAGTTGCGAACGCTTGCTAATAGTTCCAATCATAAGTGCATAGAATTCCAAGTCAGGGATGACATGCTAGCAGTGGCCTCTCCCACATAAAACTTGCTATCGGTCTAGTAAAGTAGTCAATTGCTTAGGGACAATTTCACAACTCCTACCACCACTTTTCCACGCTCGCTATACTAACTCTATTGCTTCTATACCTAAACAGCCTCTAGTTTTTATTTACATGCTCTTTATATTCTTGCAAACCTATCCCGTTACACCTACAAAGTACTTCTAGTTTTATACTTATTCTAGGTAAAGTGAACGTTAAGTGTGCGTAGAGTTGTATCGGTGGTCGATAGAACTTGAGGGAATATTTGTTCTACCTTTAGCTCCTCGGTGGGTTCGACACTCTTACTTATCGAAAGAGGCTACAATTGATCCCCTATACTTGTGGGTTATCGAGACCTTTTTCTGGCGCCGTTGCCGGGGAGTCATAGCGTGGGGTGAATATTCTCGTGTGTGCTTGTTTGCTTTATCACTAAGTAGTTTTTATTTTGTGCTCTTGTTTTCTATCTTTAGTTATGGGTAGGAAACGCAAAATACCAAAAAAAATTAGTTGTACCTACTACACCAATGGTTGAAGAACCATTCAAAATCTATCACACTCCTAAAGCTTTTTACTTGGATCATCTTCGATCCCTTTGTGCTCGTGCTAAAACCCCAACTAGCTTAGTTGAGGGCAAATCTTTAGATGAGCATGCTTGTTATGTGCGACACTGCTTATCTCAAAAAGGGGAACTTTTACTGGATCAAATTCATCGTTTGCAGTGCTATGCTTGGAATTTATGTGAAATATATGATGTTACTTGCTGTTCTGAAAACCCTAAGAAACACCTTCCCTACCAATGTGAGTTTAGCGATAATTAAATTGTATCTTCGTATGCTAAGGGTGTTTATAATTACTATGATGTTCAACAAATTGAAGAATTTGTTGCTTTTAAGGGTGCTTATGAAATTGCTTCTTTGATTGAAAAGTATGATGCTACTCTTTACAAATCTGAAAATTTTGTCATACTTAAATATTGTTATGATAATTATGCTTCTAATGCCTATGTTAAACCATATATTGAGGACTCCTATGTTGTCCAAGAAGAGACTAATATTTTGCAGGAGTCTTTGGAAAAAGGAATTGATGAAACTATGAGCTCATTGGATGAAAAAGATGAGGAGGAGAGCGAAGAACAAAAGGAGGAAGAGCGGATTGATCACCCGTGCCCACCTTCTAATGAGAGTAACTCTTCAACTCATACATTGTTTAATTTCCCTTCATGCTTACCGAAGGATGAATGCTATGATGATTGTTATGATCCCGTTGATTCTTTTGAAATATCCCTTTTTGATGATGCTTGCTATGCTTGTGGCCAAGATGCCAATATGAATTATGCTTATGGAGATGAACTTGCTATAGTTCCTTATGTTAAACATGAAATTGTTGCTATTGCAACCACGCATGATAGTCCTATTATCTTTTTGAATTCTCCCAACTACACTATATCGGAGAAGTTTACACTTATTAAGGATTATATTGATGGGTTGCGTTTTACTATTACACATGATGATTTTGATAGATATAATATGCATGTGCTTGCTTCTCCTACTTGCAATTACTATGAGAGAGGAACTAAATCTCCTCCTCTTTATGTTTCCAACATGAAAAAATTGCAAGAAACTGTTTATACTATGCATTGGCCTTTACTTTGTGTGCATGAATTGTTCTTTTATGACATGCCGATGCATATGAAGAGAGTTAGACTTATTCATTACATGATATATGTTACTTTGTGCTCACTACTAAATCAAAAATCATTGTTAATTAAAATTGGCGTTGATATACCTTGGGATCTGGGTGGATCCATTACTTGAGCACTATATGCCTAGCTTAATGGCTTTAAAGAAAGCGCTGCCAGGGAGACAACCCAGAAGTTTTAGAGTGTCATTTATTTTTTTGTGTGCTTTTATAAAGTTTAAAAATAAGAATAATGTGCCAAGATTTGCTTTTAGGATGTTTACATTGCTTGTTGGTTTGTGCGGTGCAAGACAGAAACTTTGGCTGTAGTGCGCGATTTTACAGTTTTTACTGGAACGTCAAACGGTTCTGAAACTTTTTGCACTGTCTTTATATATAAATTGTTTATTTTTTCTAATTTTTCAGAATTTTTGGAGTATCATAAGTATGGTGAATGTTCAGATTACTACAGACTGTCCTGTTTATGACAGATTCTGTTTTTGATGCATAGTTTGCTTGTTTTGATGAAACTATCAATTTCTATCAGTGGATTAAGACATGGAAAATTTATATTACAGTAGCTACAATTAAAAAATAAAATATTAATTGGTTTGCAACAGTACTTAGAGTAGTGATTTGTTTTATTATACTAACGGATCTTACCGAGCTTTTTGTTGAGTTTTGTGTGGATGAAGTGTTCAAAGATCGAGGAGGTCTCGATGTGAGGAGAAGGAGGAGAGGAAATAGCTCAAGCTTGGGGATGCCCAAGGAACCACAAGTAAATATTCAAGGAGGCTCAAGCGTCTAAGCTTGGGGATGCCCCGGAAGGCATCCCATCTTTCTTCAACAAGTATCGGTATGTTTTCGGATTTGTTTCGTTCATGTGATATGTGCAAATCTTGGAGCGTCTTTTGCATTTAGTTTTCATTTTTATTTTATGCACCATGCTGGTATGAGATAGTCCTTAGTTGATTTATAGAATGCTCTTTGCACTTCACTTAAATCTTTTGAGTATGGCTTTCTAGAATGCTTCATGTGCTTCGCTTATATCATTTGAAGTTTGGATTGCCTGTTTCTCTTCACATAGAAAACCGCCATTTGTAGAATGCTCTTTTGCTTCACTTATATTTGTTAGATTGTGGGCATATATTTTGTAGAAAGAATTAAACTCTCTTGCTTCACTTATATCCATTTAAAGAGTTGACAGGAATTGGTCATTCACATGGTTAGTCACAAAATCCTACATAAAACTTGTAGATCACTGAATATGATATGTTTGATTCCTTGCAATAGTTTTGTGATATAAAGATGGTGATATTAGAGTCATGGTAGTGGGTAGTTGTGGATTGTAGAAATACTTGTGTTGAAGTTTGTGATTCCCGTAGCATGCACGTATGGTGAACCGTTATGTGATGAAGTCGGAGCATGAGGTATTTATTGATTGTCTTCCTTATGAGTGGCGGTCGGGGACGAACGGTGGTCTTTTCCTACCAATCTATCCCCCTAGGAGCATGCACGTAGTACTTTGTTTCGATGACTAATAGATTTTTGCAATAAGTATGTGAGTTATTTATGACTAATGTTGAGTCCATGGATTATACACACTCTCACCCTTCCATCATTGCTAGCCTCTTCGGTACCGTGCATTGCCCTTTCTCACCTCGAGAGTTGGTGCAAACTTCGGCGGTGCATCCAAACCCCGTGATACGATACACCCTATCACACATAAGCCTCCTTATATCTTCCTCAAAACATCCACCATACCTACCTATTATGGCATTTCCATAGCCATTCCGAGATATATTGCCATGCAACTTCCATCATCATCATATACATGACTTGAGCATTTATTGTCATATTGTTTTGCATGATCATAAGATAGCTAGCATGATGTTTTCATGGCTTGTCCGTTTTTTGATGTCATTGCTACGCTAGATCATTCCACATCCCGGTACACCGCCGGAGGCTTTCATATAGAGCCATATCTTTGTTCTAGTATCGAGTTGTAATATTGAGTTGTAAGTAAATAAAAGTGTGATGATCATCATTATTAGAACATTGTCCCATGTGAGGTTATCAAAATATAAGAGGCCAAAGAAGCCCAAATAAAAAAAGAGGCCAAAGAAACCCACCAAAAAAACAAAAAAAATGAGAGAAAAAGAGAAAAGGGACAATGTTACTATCCTTTTACCACACTTGTGCTTCAAAGTAGCACCATGTTCTTCATATAGAGAGTCTCATTGAGTTATCACTTTCATATATTAGTGGGAATTTTCATTATAGAACTTGGCTTGTATATTCCGATGATGGGCTTCCTCAAATGCCCGAGGTCTTCATGAGCAAGCAAGTTGGATGCACACGCACTTAGTTTCAGTTTGAGCTTTCATATACTTATAGCTCTAGTGCATCCGTTGCATGGCAACCCCTACTCCTCACATTGACATCAATTGATGGGCATCTCCATAGTCCGTTGATTAGCCACGTCGATGTGAGACTTTCTCCTTTTTTGTCTTCTCCACACAAACTCCACCATCATATTCTATTCCACCCATAGTGCTATGTCCATGGCTCATGCTCATGTATTGCGTGAAAGTTGAAAAGGTTTGAGAACGTCAAAAGTATGAAACAATTGCTTGGCTTGTCATCGGGGTTGTGCATGATTTGAATATTTTGTGTGGTGAAGATGGAGTATAGCCAGACCATATGATTTTGTAGGGATAACTTTCTTTGGCCATGTTATTTTTGAAAAGACATGATTCCTTTACTAGTATGCTTGAAGTATTATTGTCTTAATGTCAAATGATAGACTATTGCTTTGAATCACTCGTGTCTTAATATTCATGCCATGATTAGATTACATGATCAAGATTATGCTAGGTAGCATTCCACATCAAAAATTATCTTCTTTATCATTTACCTACTCGAGGACGAGCAGGAATTAAGCTTGGGGATGTTGATACGTCTCCACCGTATCTATAATTTTTGATTGTTCCATGCCAATATTCTACAACTTTCATATACTTTTGGCAACTTTTTATACTATTTTTGGGACTAACATATTGATACAATGCCCAGTGCCAGTTCCTGTTTGTTGTATGTTTTTTTGTTTCACAGAAAATCCATATCAAACGGAGTCCAAATGGGATAAAAACGGCCGGAGAATATTTTTGGAATATTTGTGAAATATGGGAAGAAGAATCAACGGAGACGGTGCCCCAGGGGGCCACGAGGCAGGGGCGCGCCTGCCCCCTGGGCGCACCCCTGACCATTGTGGACCCCTCGTAAGGCGGTTGCTGCTCTTCTTTGGCCGCAAGAAAGCTAATTTTTGGAGAAAAATCTGGGCGAAGGTTTCAATCCAATCGGAGTTACGGATCTCCAGATATATAAGAAACGGTGAAAGGGCAGAATCCCAGAGCGCAGAAACAGAGAGAGACAGAGAGACAGATCCAATCTTGGAAGGGATCTCGCCCCTCTCATGCCATGGAGGCCAAGGACCAGAGGGGAAACCCTTCTCCCACCTAGGGAGAAGGTCAAGGAAGAAGAAGAAGAAGGGGGGCTCTCCCCCTCTCTCCCGGTGTCGCTGGAATGCCGTCGGGGCCATCATCGTGTGACGGCGATCTACACCAACACCTCCGTCATCTTCACCAACATCTTCATCACCTTCCCCCATCTATCTACAGCGGTCCACTCTCCCGCAACCCGATGTACCCTCTACTTGAACATGGTGCTTTATGCTTCATATTATTATCCAATGATGTGTTGCCATCCTATGGTGTCTGAGTAGATTTTCGTTGTCCTATCGGTGATTGGTGAATTACTATGATTGATTTTATTTTCCTGTGGTTATGGTGTTGTCCTTTGGTGCCCATCATATGAGCGCGCGCGTGGATCACACCATAGGGTTAGTTGTATGTTGATAGGACTATGTATTGGAGGGCAAGAGTGGCAGAAGCTTCAACCTAGCATAGAAATTGATGCATACGGGATTGAAGGGGGACCAATATATCTTAATGATATGGTTGGGTTTTACCTTAATGAACGGTCTTAGTTGCGAACGCTTGCTAATAGTTCCAATCATAAGTGCATAGAATTCCAAGTCAGGGATGACATGCTAGCAGTGGCCTCTCCCACATAAAACTTGCTATCGGTCTAGTAAAGTAGTCAATTGCTTAGGGACAATTTCACAACACCTACCACCACTTTTCCACGCTCGCTATACTAACTCTATTGCTTCTATACCTAAACAGCCTCTAGTTTTTATTTACGTGCTCTTTATATTCTTGCAAACCTATCCCGTTACACCTACAAAGTACTTCTAGTTTTATACTTATTCTAGGTAAAGTGAACATTAAGCGTGCGTAGAGTTGTATCGGTGGTCGATAGAACTTGAGGGAATATTTGTTCTACCTTTAGCTCCTCGTTGGGTTCGACACTCTTACTTATCGAAAGAGGCTACAATTGATCCCCTATACTTGTGGGTTATCAAAATCTGAGATAGAATCCATGTATGAGAAAAAAGTGCGGACTTTGGTGGACTTGCCCGTTGATCGGCAAGCCATTGAGAATAAATGGATCTTCAAGAGGAAGACGGGCGCTGATAGTAGTGTTACTATCTACAAAGTTCGAATTGTTGCAAAAAGTTTTTGGCAAGTTTAAAGTGTTGACTATGATGAGATTTTCTCACTCGTAGCGAAGCTTAAGTATGTCCGAATCATGTTAGCAATTGCCACATTTTATGAAATCTGGCAAATGGATGTCAAAACTGCATTCCTTAATGGATTTCTTAAAGAAGAGTTGTATATGATACAACAAGAAAGTTTTGTCAATCCTAAAGGTGCTAACAAAGTGTGCAAGCTCCAGTGATCCATCTATGGACTGGTGCAAACATTTTGGAGTTGGAATATATGCTTTGATGAGTTGATCAAAGCATATAGTTTTATACAGACTTGCGGTGAAGTCTATATTTACAAGAAAGTGAGTGGGAGCACTACAGCATTTCTGATAAGTATATGTGAATGACATATTGTTGATCAGAAATAATGTAGAATTTTCTGGAAAGCAAAGGAGAGTTTGAAAGGAGTTTTTCAAAGAAAGACCTTGGTGAAGCTGCTTACATATTGAGCATCAAGATCTATAGAGATAGAACTAGACGCTTGATAAAAAAAATAATGAGTACATATCTTGACATGTTTTTGAAGTAGTTCAAAATGGAACAGTCAAAGAAGGAGTTCTTGCATGTTTTGCAAGGTGTGAAGTTGAGTAAAGACTTAAAATCTGACCATGGCAGAAAATAGAAAGAGAATGAAAGTCATTCCCTATGCCTCAGTCATATGTTCTATAAAGTATGCTATGCTGTGTACCAGAGCTATTGTGTACCTCACCATGAGTTTGGCAAGAGGGTACAATACTGATCCAGGAGTGGATCACTGAACAACGGTCAAAATTATCCTGAGTGGAATAAGGAAATGTTTCTTGGTTATGGAGGTCACAAAGAGTTCGTCGTAAGGAGTTACGTTGATGCAAGCTTTGACACCGATCTGGATGACTCCAAATCTCGATCTAGATACATATTGAAAGTGGGAGCGATTAGCTAGAGTAGCTCCGTGCAGAGCATTGTAGACATAGAAAAATTGCAAAATTCATACGGCTCTGAATGTGGCAGACCCGTTGACTAAACTTCTCTCACAAGCAAAACATGATCACTCTTTGGGTGTTAATCACATAACGATGTGAACTAGATTATTGACTCTAGTAAACCCTTTGGGTATTAGTCACATGGAGATATGAACTAATCGCATAAAGATGTGAACTATTTGTGTTAAATCACATGGCGATGTGAACTAGATTATTGACTCTAGTGCAAGTGGGAGACTGAAGGAAATATGCCCTAGAGGCAATAATAAAGTTGTTATTTATATTTCCTTATCATGATAAATGTTTATTATTCATGCTAGAATTGTATTAACCGGAAACTTAGTACATGCGTGAATACATAGACAAAACAGAGTGTCCCTAGTATACCTCTACTTGACTAGCTCGTTAATCAAAGATGGTTAAGTTTCCTGACCATAGACATGTGTTGTCATTCGACGAACGGGATCACATCATTAGAGAATGATGTGATGGACAAGACCCATCCATTAGCTTAGCATAAATGATCGTTTAGTTTTATTGCTATTGCTTTCATCATGACTTATACATGTTCCTATGACTATGAGATTATGCAACTCCCAAATACCGGAGGAACACCTTGTGTGCTATCAAACATCACAACGTAACTGGGTGATTATAAAGATGCTCTACAGGTGTCTCCGATGGTGTTTGTTGAGTTGGCATAGATCGAGATTAGGATTTGTCACTCCGATTGTCGGAGAGGTATCTCTGGGCCCTCTCGGTAATGCACATCACTATAAGCCATGCAAGCAATATGACTAATGAGTTAGTTGCAGGATGTTGCATTACCGAACGAGTAAAGAGACTTGCCGGTAATGAGATTCAACTAGGTATGATGATCCCGACGATCAAATCTCGGGCAAGTAACATACCGATGACAAAGGGAACAACGTATGTTGTTATGCGGTTTGACTAATAAAGATCATCGTCGAATATGTAGGAGCCAATATGAGCATCCAGGTTTCGCTATTGTTTATTGACCGGAGATGTCTCTCGGTCATGTCTACATAGTTATCGAACCTGTAGGGTTCGCACACTTAATGTTCGATGACGATTTGTATTATGAGTTATGTGATTTGATGTACCGAAGGTTGTTCGGAGTCCCGGATGAGATCACAGACATGACAAGGAGTCTCGAAATGGTCCAGATGTAAAGATCGATATATTGGAAGGCTATATTCGGACATCGAAAAGGTTCGACTGATTCGGGTATTTTTCGGAGTACCAGAGAGTTACGGCAATTCGTCGGGGGAAGTAGTGGGCCTTAATGGACCATACGGGAAAGGAGAGAAGGGCCTCAAGGGTTGGCCGCGCGCCCCCCATGGCAAGTCTGAATTCGACTAGGGAGGGGGCAGTGCCCCCCTCTCTTTCCTTCTCCCTCTCCTACTTCTTTCCTCTATCCCCTCTTCGGAAAGGAAGGGGACTCCAACTAAGATTGGGAATCCTAGTTGGACTCCCCCTATAGGCGCGCCCCTCCTAGGCCGGCCTCCTCTTCCCCCCTCCTTTATATACGTGGGCAGGGGGCATCCCCAAAACACACAAGTTGATCTTTAGCCGTGTGCGGTGCCCCCCTCCACAGTTTTACACCTCGGTCATATTGTCATAGTGCTTAGACGAAGCCCTGTGTCGGTAACTTCATCATCATCGTCAACACGCCGTCGTGCTGAGGAACTCACCCTTGGCCTCAGTTGGATCAAGAGTACGAGGGACCTCACCGAGCTGAACGTGTGCAGATCGCGGAGGTGCCGTGCGTTCGGTACTTGATCGGTTGGATCGCGAAGACGTTCGACTAGATCAACCGCGTCACTTAACGCTTCCGCTTTCGGTCTACGAGGGTACGTAGACACACTCTCCCCTCTCGTTGCTATGCATCTCCTAGATAGATCTTGCGTGATAGTAGGAGATTTTTTGAAATACCGCGTTCCCCAACACAACTAGCAAAGCTAGTAAGGTTGACACCTTGCTAATGGGAACACAAGTGAAGTTATCCGTATTGTAATACAATTTAACATTGGTGGTGAAACTTGTACCTTCAGGGATGGATACCTTGGTTCTCATTAAGAAAATTTTGATGCTTGCTACAAACTCATACACTTGTGGTCCAATACTGTGCTACCTTTGTCCCAAGGGTCAATCAACAAACAACACCAACCCCTCGCAAAAAAACAACACCAACGATCACATATGAAGAATCACCCCAAAAAAGAGCAAAGTCATACAAGATCGAAGTTTTGCATGGGCAAAGGAAAATAAAAACAAAATTGAAGCAATCAACACAATAATCCTCGAATACAACAACAATCGCCGGCAACAACCTTCTATTGACGGAACAAGTACTATGAGCTCGAGAAAGTTCCTCCAAAAGCAACGCCTCTCGACGCCGCGAGCATGGGATTCTGCGGCTATAGACCGGTTGTTGCGAGACTCGACGGCAATGCTGCAGAGCGCGATGAAGCTGCTCCGAACGTGCGGGTCTCCTGGCGGTGCTATCGGGTGGGTCGGTGTGCTACAAGAGATTGTTTGCTACATTGGTGAGAGACAAAGAGGACATCGTTTTTCCTTCAATAGAATGGCTATGCGGTAGAGGTTGGGTGGTTAGCGAACCAACCGTTTTTTGAAACCAGTCACCTTAACTTTATGTTAGTATCCAACCAAGTACAAGCAACATACTTAGTTGAAAAGGTGGTTGTACAAACTCAAGCAATCATTTGTAGTTTAAAAAAAAGTACAACAAATCATTGACTCGTCACCATCCACCTCGTCGGTTAGTTGTTATGACATTTATTTATTTTCCAGCCTCCCCATCAACTGTTCGTGCATATATATAGTCCCATTAACTGTGGTTGACGGTGATCACATAGCCAGAAACAGATAAAGAAAGATACCCATTCGGTGTGCCAATATATTTTTATCACCAAGTGAGGTGGTCATGGTGGATAGTACTCAAGACAATTCCCCTCGTTTTGCTTTGTTAACGTTGGGTTTTGACTTTTGAGGAAACACAAAAACATATATTGGGCCACAAGCGCACAGTACCATAAGCATGTTAACTAGATTTGGGAGGCATCACGAAATGATTTGCTTGTTCACCTGGGCCGACTTGCCCGTGACGACAGTGAGGACGCACTGTATCGTGGCCGTCCCCGAGTAGCGCCAACTATTCCAGCTTAGGGCATGTTTGGTTTCAATAAGTCATCTGACTTATAAGTCAGGTGACTTAAAACCAGTGATTTATAAGTCACGTCTGTTTGGTTGTCACCTGACTTATAAGTCACCTGATCACACATTTCTACCTTTTTTTAATGTAAAGGTGATGGGACCCACGCAAAAGGGGTGACTTATAAGTTTTAAGTTGGGGTGGAGCAACTTATGACTTATAAGTTGGGGTGACTTATAAGTTAGGTCTGTTTGGCAAAATAAGTCACTTTTTTCATTTTTCGACTTATAAATTGATGACTAATTTGGAACCAAACAGACCTTTAGACTCCCCAACGAATTTGCGGTGGTCGCGCTGACGATCTTGCCGACGCCCATGCCCTTAGCTGCAGCTAATCCGTCACCTCGAGAGTGAGCGTCGCGGTGCTCCCATCTGGGCGACGTGATCTCGGGTACACACTCCCCTGCCGCCACCAATGCTGAGCTTTTAGCCATGGCCAAGGTAAACAACGAAGGAAAATTAATGGCGGACGTGGTTTGTAGGGTAGGCGTCGAGAAAACTTGACAGGAGGAGCAACTATAAGGAATCCTACGATGACAAGCCGAAAGCCCGAAAGTGTTGGTCCGGTGTTGACTGCGGGAACTTGCAGTAGAAGTTGCAGACGGTATGGAAATTACACGACTCAGTTCCGCTGGCTTTGGTATGAAAAAAATGCAGGTAAAGTGCATTCTTATTCAGACAATTCACTGAATGTTCTGCAATCTGATTCAGTAAGCATACCGTAAATGCAGATGGTGATTAAACAGCAATCGGCTTCTAACAGTACAATCGAAAGTTCATAGCACAACTGATTGCAACGTGTTATCGCAAGAAATCAGAATCGAATAATCAGATATCTATCGTAACATCCAACAAGTGAAGTGAATCTAGTTTGCGCAGCTCATCCGGAAACGAGCAAAAGGTTTTCAGATGAGCTGAAGAATACATTTGATGCTGATGTTGTCACATTCTGAACGTCGACAGTAGTTAAGAGTGAGTGCACACCTCCTAATAAGCTTAAAAAGCTAGAAATGATAGAAGAAAACCTTCGATCCATAACACATCTCTGAATTCCAGACTAGCCACCATGCAACACATGAGCAAAAGGTTAGGACTGCCATCACAAACTGGCCACCATCACAAACTGCTTTCACCAAAAACTACAAAACAATCTCAAAATGAAGATAATTTCACCAAGCTGTTCAGGGTGACAAACTGTCTTTCCTATATTCAACAGTGAGCATGTAACAGAAGTAGCTTCGATATGAACAGCACATTAGCAGATGCATTTATCCTTCACTAAGATCAGGAAAAATGATCATTCAACTTTAGGGAAATAATAGAAAAACAAAAACACAGATTTTCCGTCGCCGGGACTTGAACCCGGGTCTCTCGGGTGAGAGCCGAGTATCCTAACCACCTAGACTACGACGGAATCATGGAATTGTAAACACGGGAATAAATGTGTGCATATCACACAAAACTAGCACTACATAGGACCACAGGCAAGCCTGCGCTTGGCGTCAAAAACCAACACCAACGATAGAGCTGGATCGCAGCTTTGGTTGATCCATCACATATTTGAATTACGCCATGCATGCAAACACATGGATTGTTCCAAATTTAGACACAGCGGATACTGAAATCCCAAGCGAACATATGATGTGTTGGGCTTGGGCAAAATTCCAGCAATCTGCCTGCCTCACTGAGATGAGCAACCATACCACATATGCAGGTACGAAACAGATCAAATATTCAAATACCACCACGAACAACTCATCAGCTCATCATTTGTCAAGTTTTGCTTGCATGGCTTTTGCTTTCACTGCAGGAAGATATCTCAAATTGTCTGTTGCTAACACAACATCCCGCGGCCTTAAAACTACTGAAGATATCCAAATAAATGACCACAAAACTAATTATGTGACAAGCGCTTTGTTGCTAAGTACAGAAAGATACCGGAAATAACCCACACAACTTTTATAGTACGGACTCTCACACAAGACACAAATTATGTGACAACTTATATATCCAAACAAATGACCAGAAAACTAATTAGATTGTCAGTCTAGACCTATACCCCCTGGAGAAATTAATCAAGGATCTTTTGATTTATCTCAAAAGAACTCAACTTGAATGTTGAACAGTTGAAGTGCACATTATCACTAGTAGAAAACAGGGCACTAGTCCCGGTTCCAGAGGGCCTTTAGTCCCGGTTCTAGAACCGGGACAAAATGGTCAGGACTGTTAAACATAGGATTTGTGGGAACTGGCTCAACCCTCTAGGGGTGGCCTATCACATATATTTATAAGGTTACACAATATACAGATTACACAGTTGGGCTACGTTACAAAGTCTAACATCCTCCCTCAATCTCAACTCACTCCTGATGCATCTAGGAGGTTGAGATTGCGCCTACAGACCTCGAACATGGGAGAAGGTAGAGGCTTGGTGAAGATGTCAGCAAGTTGATCCTTCGAGGAGATAAACTTGATCTGTAGTAGCTTCTGTGCAACACGTTCCCTCACAAAATGATAGTCAATTTCAATGTGTTTGGTCCGTGCATGGAACACCGGGTTTGTCAAAAGAAACGTAGCACCGACGTTGTCACACCAAAGAACCGGAGGATGTGACTGGGAGATTCCCAACTCTCGAAGTAAAGACTCGATCCAGATAAGCTCAGCAGTCGCATTAGCAACTGCTTTGTACTCGGCTTCTGTGCTGCTGCGAGAAACATTGGCTTGCTTGCGTCCACTCCAGGCGATCAAATTAGGACCCAAAAATACAGCATATCCCCCCATGGATCTCCTGTCATCCGGACACCCAGCCCAATTAGCATCTGAAAACGCAGATAGAACGGCAGAGGAACTGGGTCGCAGATGAAGATCATAGGAGACAGTGAGACGCACATAACGAAGAATGCGCTTCATAGCAGACCAGTGCATATCAGTAGGTGAATGAAGATACTAGCATACCCTGTTAACCGCAAAGGAAAGATCAGGGTGTGTGATCGTCAGATACTGCAAGCCACCAACTGACAGCTTTGATACTCCATTGCATCCGCAGGAGACAAGATCGTACCAGCAGTAGCCGAGAGCTTGTCAGTGGAGGACATTGGTGTGGGGGATGGCTTACACTTGAGCATACCAGCGCGGCGCAAGAGGTCAAGGGAGTACTTCTTCTGGGTGAGAGCTAAGCTGCCACGAGACTGATGCGCAACTTCAATACCCAGGAAGAAGTGGAGCCGTCCCAAATCCTTAACCGCGAAATCTCTGCCAAGTGCAGTCACAAGAGAGTCAGCAGCCGTTGCAGAGGAGCTGACCAAAATGATATCATCCACATACACAAGCAAATACATAGTCACACTGGGGCGCTGAAATAAGAATAGCGAGCTGTCAGCTGTCGACGGAACGAAGCCATGAGTACGAAGGGCCGAAGCAAGGCGAGCAAGCCAGGCACGGGGCGCCTGCTTCAGTCCATAGAGAGCCTTCGTCAGACGATAGAGATGATGAGGCTGAGCATGATCAACAAACCCTGGTGGCTGCCACATGTAAACCTCCTCTTCAAGCAGCCCATAAAGAAAAGCATTCTGCACATCGAGCTGTTGAAGAGACCAACCACGAGAGACTGCAAGAGACAGGAGAAGCCGAATAGTAGTAGGTTTAACAACGGGGTTGAATGTGTCCTCATAGTCCAGACCCTGACGCTGTTTAAACCCCTTGGCCACAAGACACGCCTTGTAGCGCTCAATAGAACCATCTGCATGTCTCTTGACTTTGAAAACCCACTTTGAATCAATGATGTTTACGCGAGGTGGAGGGGGAACCAGTGTCCAGGTCTCATTATGCATAAGAGCGTGGTACTCTTCCTCCATAGCAGCTCTCCAGTGAGGAATACTCATAGCGGCCTCATGACTGTGTGGTTCAGCGGTGGGATCTACAACAGCATGAGCAAGACAAGCAGCCAGGTATGTGACAGTTCCATCATGACACTGTTTGGGAAGAACAATACCGCTGCGGCTGCGAGTATGCGGACATTGCGGTGCAACGATGACAGGAGCAGGAGGCACCGATCCTTGAGGCGTCGGTGAAGGAGGATCGGGCGATGGGGGCCCAGGCGAGGCGATGAGAGGCTCAGCCAACCCAGGTGAGAGGGGCGGCAAAGACGTATGGGCGGGCGACGTAGGCGATGACGGAGGCGAAGCCGGACATGGAGACGGTGATGAGGACCGCTCGAGCCTCTCGGCTAAGGCCATTGGTGACGCGGGCCGCGCAGAGGTAGCCGTGACGGACACCGGCCCAGGTACGAAGGCCATCGCAGGCGCCGGCCTAGTTGCATGGGCAGGCGGGGTTCCAAAGGCGGGGTCGAAGGCGGGAGGCGGTGCATGCACGTGCACCGGCCGATCGACGTGCGTCTCAGGATATGCATCAGTGAGTAGTTCCAAGCGAGCACCGCGTCCAATTCCTGCACCATGATTAGGTAACAACACAGGCGAATATGCAACATCTTCAAATTGGCCAAGCATAATAGGAGATGAATGCATAGATGGAGGTGTGGTGGGTTGCTGCGACATGGAGGAGAAGAGGAAGACGTTCTCATCAAAGACAACATCACGGGATATATAGACACGATTTGTTGGCACATGAAGGCACTTGTAGCCTTTATGGAGAGAACTATAACCCAGGAACACACATTTTTGATCGAAATTCAAGCTTTCTATGATTATATGGACGAAGATGAGGCCAACAGGCACACCCGAACACCTTAAAGAAGGTATAGTCAGGAGTTTCATGTAAAAGAAGCTCGATAGGAGTTTTCATATTCAGAACACGCGTAGGTAGTCTGTTAATAAGAAAACACGCGGTAGCAAAGGCATCACTCCAAAAACGAAACGGCACGGAGGCGTGAGCCAGGAGTGTGAGTCCGATCTCAACTACATGTCGATGTTTGCGCTCAACAGCGCCATTCTATTGATGTGTGTGAGACATGATAAACGATGAGAGATCCCAAGCTTATTAAAGAAAGTGTTGAGGTTGCGATATTCGCCCCCCCCCCCCCAATCAGACTGAACATGAATAAGTTTATGCTTGAGAAGACGTTCAACATGTACTTGAAACTGAATGAATATATCAAACACATCAGATTTGCGCTTAAGAAGATAAAGCCAGGTAAAGCGACTATAGGCATCAATAAAACTAACATAGTAGTTGTGACCACTGATAGATGTTTGTGCGGGTCCCCAGACATCAAAAAACACAAGCTCAAGAGGACTCTGACTTCCCGAGTAGAGGAAACAAATGGTAATTGATGACTCTTGCCTTGTTGACAGGCATCACACACAGACATCTCCTTATTTCTAGACTCGATAGGCAGCTCATGACGGTGAAGTATATGACGAACTATGGGAGTGGCGGGGTGACCAAGGCGAGAGTGCCACTGAGATGGCGACACACGAACATCGCTGAAGACGTGCGGGGCGGATGGATCCTCCAAGCGGTATAAGCCATGGCTCAGGCGGCCGCTAAGCAGAATTTACCGGGTGGCTCGGTCCTTGACAAAAAGATCAAATGGGTGAAATTCACATAGGACATTGTTATCAAGAGTGAGTTTTGGAACAGATAACAAATTAAGAGTCACCGAGGGGACGCGTAAAATATTATGAAGAGGAAGCTGCCTAGATGGATGACTAGTTAAGAGATATGCTTGACCAACGTGAGAGATGGGCATACCTACACCGTTGGCGGTGTGAACCTTGTCGTGACTGTAGTAGGGCTGGTGAGTGGACAGCTTGGCGAGCTCGTTCGTCATATGATTCGTGGCGCTGGTGTCCATATACCATGCGGGATCAATCGGGTATGACGGTGTAAAACCTTGGTCGACGCGTGTGTCCTTGCCCTTGGCGACAACATGGGCAGCAGGAGGGCCAGAATCTGCCATGGCAAATTGGCACTCATTGCCTTTGCCATCATTACCGATGCCAAGGAAGCTCCGCTGAAATCGTTTGTGGCACTTGGAGGCGAGGTGCCTCTCATGGCCACAAAGCTGGTACCGCACGAGGCCCCCACCCGAGGCTGGCGCGGGGGGTGGCAAGCCGGGCAGGCGAAGAGGGCGTAGGTGGGCGTTGGCCACGTGATGCCCAAAAGGCCGCTGGCTGGTCGGGGTGGTGGTGACGGATCGGCGAGCTTCGATGCGTTGCTCGGTGAAGAGCAGACGGGAGAAGAGCTCATGCGGAGGAAGCGGTAGCTTGGCGTTGTGGACGGCCCTGGCAAGGTTGTTGTACTCGGCATCGAGACCCTTGATAACGTAGCCGGCGAACTCCTCATCACTCAGCGGTCGACCAATAGAGGTCAGTGTGTCCGCCAAGACCTTGATTTTGTTGAAGTATGTTGTGGCAGATGAGTCCAGTTTCTTGATGTCATCGAGCTTGCTGCGAAGAGCCATCGAGTGGGCGGTGGAGGTCTGGGCAAACGCATGTTCCAGAGTCGTCCACGCATTCAAGGAGGAGGCAGCAAAGAGGCAAAGGCCGGCGACCCTGTCTCCTAGGGAGCCCTGGATGGCGGAGAGGATCGCTTGGTCTTGCTGCACCCACACACGGTGCACCGGGTTGATGGCCGGGCCGTGGACAGTGGGGATAACCTGCGGCGGACATGGCAAGGAACCATCAACATAGCCAAGGAGGGAGTGGCAGCGGAGCAGCGGTAGAACCTTGGCACGCCAAAACAAATAGTTGTCCGGCGTGAGACGAGTGGTGATCAGGTTGTCGAAGTGAAAAGGCCCGGAGAACATGGCGGCGTCAGTGGTAGCAACAGCGGACACCGCAGGAGCTGCGGGTGCCACACCCGCGAGCAGATCATCGGAGGCCCCCGAGGCCGCCGGCAGGATGGGGAGTGTCGGGGACGAACCAGCGAGGGCCGTGGGTGGCGCCATCATCGCGGCGGTGGAGGCCGCCACCGTCGACGTCGCGGGAGATGGCTGGATCGGAGCCGAGAACATCGAGCCAACGGTGGTGGTGCCGAAGAATTGGGGCCGCGGCGACGCACTGGCATGGGCGGGGAGATTGAGAAGGGCGGGGAGGGCCCCGGAGCTGGCGGAACCGGAGGCGGAAGCGGTCATGGTAGCTGCGGCGACGGCGGCCCTAGGGTTGGGGGCACGGCGGCGGCGGCTGAGGTGGAGTAGGACTTAGGGTTTAGGCTGATACCATGTTAAACATAGGGTTTGTGGGAACTGGCTCAACCCTCTAGGGGTGGCCTATCACATATATTTATAAGGTTACACAATATACAGATTACACAATTGGGCTACGTTACAAAGTCTAACAAGGATTAATGCCCACAACCTTTAGTCCTGGTTGGCTTATGAACCGGGACTAAAGGGGCTCCATGTGGCCGCTGTGGGGCATCCAGGCAGGAGAACCTTTAGTCCTAGTTGGTAACACCAACCGGGACTAAAAGGCAGCCACGCGTCAGCAGCTCGCGGGCGCTGGGGTTTTAGTCGTTTTTGAAAGGGAGGGGGGTTAGGGGTTTTGGAGGGTTAATTTAGGGGTTTCATATTGTGTTAGCTAACTAATAGAGAGAAGTGACCTCTCTTTCATCGAACACCTCATGTGCATGCATAGAAGGGATACAGAGCAGCGCATGCATACACCTCCCACACGGCCAAAAAAACAGAGGAGCGAGCGGGCAGGGGCGAGGGTATATATAGGCATCTCTTTAGTTCCAGTTGGTGGCTAGAACCGGGACAGAAGACTGACATTTAGTCCAGGTTCCAGCCACCAACCGGGACTAAAGGTGTGGCGTCAGGAGCGAGGCCCATTGGTCTCGGTTTGTCTCTGGAACTGGGACCAAAGGGGTCAGAAGAACCGGGATCAATGGCCCCCGAGGCCCGGCCGGCGCCTTGGCCTCATGAACCGGGACTGATGCACCCATTGGTCCCAGTTCGTAGGACAACTGGGATTAATGCCCTTTTCTGGCCTAAACCAAAGCCATGTTTTCTACTAGTGACTACATGGACCGTATTGGCATCAGGTGCCGTAGTGCGGTAAAGCAAAGAGGGACTCCGTACGCGTGAAGAAAATCTCGAGCTCCTCTTTGCACACCTCAAATCAGTGAAGATGAACTAACCTAAAGTTTGAGAAAACCATGTGTGAGAACAACTTCGAACAAAATTAGACGAACTAGATGATTGCATGTCGTTGTATGCATCGTGTTAAGACTTAATTAACACATGAAAATAACCAAATCGTGTTGTGTGGTCGCCCATCACTCACGACGACCAACACCATCGACAACGTCGGCTCCATAAAAAGAAAAGACTTGATTGTGAAAGACAAGTGTGTCATACCCTCCCTAATGGATGAAATTCGAACTATCTAGTATGTTCTCATTTGTTTGGATTATTCCCTTCCTTGCAGATTTAATATCCAAATTAAATATTTCCTGTTTCAAATGCGATACGTACTATTTCTTCGTGGGCAGAAAGTCCTAAACCTTCCTTTTCTGGTACTCCTTTCTTTTTCCTCCCATCATCCTACTTTCACTTCTACAGACCTTCTGTCCATAACGAATTCCATGATTAGTGAATAGATGTGGGAATAGATAAACGATTGTTGAGTACACAGTACAATCGTGTAGCTCACCCAAAAGACCATCAATGACCGGGTATTTCTTTTTTACAATTTGCACATTGAGTTGCCTATAACCCATAGGCTCCGCTAGGCAGGGGAGACTTTGGTCATGCGGCACACCTGAAGAAGAGGAGAAGCCGAAAAAAGAAGAAGGCTTGATGGCCTTTGTGGTGGTGGTCAACCTGAGCCATCCACATGTGTTCGGTGCAATGCCAAGTAGTTAAGAAATTTGTTCGCTTGTTCCTTTTGATTTGTTTGGTTCAATTTAAAGAATGCGAATGTACATGTGACTGAATTCAATGATGTGACTTTCAATGTCGTGACTTCGCGGATGCCGTTAGCCACGTATGTGACCATGATGATTGAGTCGGTTGGGCTTGAGGAATCCATATCGCTCCAGATGCCCCTTGAGTATTTGAGAGATATGAGGAGATGGAGAAAGATGCCTTCTGAGTATTTTGTATTTATTCTGAAAATATAAAAATACTTCCTAGAACTTTATACATTAGTAGCTCCACAGATGGATGGATACCTTCACTCTCATTGAGGAACATTTGCTACTTGGTACAAACCCTTGTGTTAGTGGTCCAACACATTGTGTCCTAGGGGAAATAAACAACTAACACCAACAATCACACCAGCAAGTAGTGAAGTCATACAACAACAATCAGCGGCACCAACCATAATGAAGAAGAGGAATAAGAAGAGGAAAAATGAAGAAATCAACACAATAATCACTGAAATACAACAACAATCAGCGGCACCAACCATCTATTGACAAAACAATATTGCGAGCTTGAGAAAGGTTCTTCAAATGCAACTTTCAACACCGTGAGTGTGGGACGCTGCGGCCAGAGGCAGGTTGTTGCGACGCTCAGCGACGATGCTACAAACTTGCAGGTCTCCCGATGGTGTTGTCGGGTGGGTCCGTCTTTTGCGGGCGATTTCTACATTTGTGGAAGACTAGGAGGATATTTTCCGCCTTCAATCTAATGGCCACCCGCTTGAGGCCGGGCGGTTGGCGAACCAACTGTTTTTTTAAATCAACTACTTTAAGTTTATCGAAGTATCAAACCAAGTACAAGAAACTTACTTGGTTGTAAAAGTGGTTGTACAAACTCAAGCAAACATTTATAGTTTTAAAAAAGTAAAACAAATAAATCAATTGTCACCATCCACCTCGTCGGTGAGTTGTTATGACATTTATTTTTTTTCCCGGCGTCCTCAAATATAGGTCCGATCAACCATGGTTCACGGTGATCACATAGCTAGAAGAAGATAAAGAAGGATGTCTATCTGGTGTGCCAACATATTTTGTGAGATAGTCATGGTGGATAGTACTCAAGACAATTCACCTCATTTTACTTTGTTAAAGTCGGGGTTTTAGGCAACACAACACATATATTGGGCCACACCCGCACACTACCACAAACATGTTAATTATATTTGGGAGGCATTAGGAAAACAAGTAGCTGATGATCTGTCAAAGCTGGGTTTCACTCAAAAGCTTGTTCCTAAAGATATTTTTCTTGATCACCTCCACTCCCCAACTATCAAAGAGAATTCATTCAAAGAAGAGCTCCCACCACGGGTCGAAACGCCAGTTCCTGCAGAAGTTGAGGTCCCGACAATAATTGATTTGGTACAAGAAGTGCGAGTTGTTACGCCCGAGTGGACTTTGCCCTACCTTGTCTATCTGTTACGACAAGAACTCCCAGAAGACGAAATTGAAACGAGAGGGATCATTTGTCGATCAAAAGCATACACCGTTATGGGCGGGCAGCTTTACAAAGAAAATGTTACCGGGGTAGTACACCAGTGTTGCATTTTCTGTGCGATAAGTCTGCCCATCACATATGGTAGCTTTTACAAAATTGAATGCATCCTATCACCGCATCGCACAGAGACCTCCTCCTTGGCGCCTTCAGCGGGGAGCTCCTATAGGCCGCTCGCTGCGGCAAAGTGCCGGCGCTTCGCACAGGAGCGGCTAGCGTGGGCCGGCCCATTTACAGTGGCACCTGACGGCACCTTCCCTAGATGAAAAAATCGCAAAAAAGAAAATCATGCTAACGCTGTAACTCGAACACACGACTGCGCACCAATTGGCCTGCCGTGCTAACCACCGCGACGAAGACCACCTCATGCTCACTTAGCAGCCGGACAGTTAAAGACGTATACGAGAGAGACTAATGTTAAACATTAATTCGCAAAAAATCCAAAAAACTACAGCCCATTTTTCGAAATTCTGAATACTTTCTTCAAAATAAAAATATTTTTCGAATTTTCATACAAATTTTGTAAAACAAGAACATTTTGATGACGTGAACAAATTTGAAAAAGGGGAATATTTCTTGAATTTGTGAACAAAAAATAAAAATGTTTACTTTTATAAACTTCCAGAACATTTTTTGAATTTGTGAACAAAATTAAAAACATGAACTATTATTGAATTTGTGAACAAATTAGGAAAGCTGGAACATTTTCTTCAATTTCCAAATATTTTTTGAATCTTGAGAACAAATTTTGAAACAGAGAACATTTTTGAAAAATCCTGAACGAACTTGGAGGCGCGAACAATTTTTTAAAGTACGAACATTTTTTTAATTTTGAGAACATATTTTAAAACGGAGAACAATTTTGAAAAATCCCGAACAAATTTGGAAGTGCGAACATTTTTTTAATATGTGAACACAAAATTGAAATCTGGTACATTTTATGAATTTCGAAAGTTTTGTACTTTTTGTGTAACAAGAACAATTTTTAATTTTGAGAACATTTTTTCAAAAACTGAACATTTTTTGGAAACATGAACAAAAAATATTTTTTTGATTTTTTTTTAAAAAGAGAAGAAAGGAAAAGAAATAAAAAAGAAAATCGTAAATATTTTGTAAAATTGTGAACAAGTTCTGAGAAAGAAAAATAAACTTGAAAAAGAAAATGAAACAAAAAACAAAAAAGTAAAAAAAAACAGAAACGAAAAAAGAGAAATGGAAAAACAATAGAAAGCCGAAAAATAACCAGAAAAAAACGATACAGAAAAAAAACCGGTTCAGGGAACCTTCTAGAAGGTTCCCAAAACCGGTTGGACGCATTATGTATAAGTGGGCTGGCCCAGGTTTGTCGCTCGCTGCGCTGCCCTGTGCGGTAGCCCGACATTTTGCCGCAGCAAGCGGCGAATAGGGATTTCCCCTTCAGCGCCCGTTGGCCATTACAGCGCTCGCTGTGTCGCTAGTATGGGCCTGGCCCAGCAGCGCTCGCTGGGTGCCGCCGCTCGCCCGATCGCTGGTTACCGCTCGACCATTTTTTTTCATTCCAAAAACTGCTACAGTATAGACTATTTTTCTTAGAAAAAAACCCGGTTTGCTACAGTATGTACTCTTGTTCTTAGAAAAAAGTTCATCGGATTTGAAAAAAACTTCACCAAGTCTGAAAAGAATTAATCAAATTTGAAAAAAGTTCATCAAAATTTGAAAAAAGGTCATCTAATTTGAAAAAAGTTCATTGAATTCGAAAAAAATTCATCGAGTTTGAAAAAACTTCATCAAAATTTGAAAAAAGTTCACCTCATTTGAAAAAAGTTCATTGAATTTGAAAAAAAAACATCGAGTTTGAAAAAAGTTCATCGATTTTGAAAAAAGTTCATCAAATTTGAAAAAAAGTTCATCGATTTGAATAAAAGTTCATCGATTTAGAAAAAGTTCATCTATTGAAAACAAGTTCATTGATTTTGCAGTAATTTCGTTGTATTTGAAAATTTTCATGTATTTAAGGAAAAAGGAAAAAAAACAAGATAGAAAACAAGAAAAAGGAAAAGGAAAGCAAACATCAAAACAGTTGCGTTTTTTGCATCTTATCTTTATCTTTATCTTTATCTTTACCTAATAATAAAGAGAATAGGGTTTCTGGTCGTCCGTCGCAGGCCATTTTGCAAAAAAATCCCCCTGTTTTATGAGAATTCAACCCGCCGTCCCTATGTAAGTGGATCTGAAAAAACGATTCATTTTTATAAAAAAGCCCTACGTTTCCAAGAATTCAGCCCGCGACCCTGTCTTCTATCTTATCCCTTTTCCAGCACGGCGGGGCGGTGGTGGGCTCGCGGGAGACGGCGCTCGGGGAGGCGGCGGCGCGCTCGGGCGCCGCATCAGGCGGCGGAAGCGAGGTGGGGAGGCGGCGCTGCGCTCCAAGGATGCAACAGCGAGGCGTGGAGGCGGCGGTGCCCTCGGGCGCCGCATCAGGCGGCGACATCGAGGCGGGGAGGCGGCGCTGTGCTCCGAGGATGCAGCAGCGAGGCGTCGAGGAGGCGCTGTGCTCGGGTGCCGCATCAGGCGGCGGCAGCGAGGCAGGAGGCGCACGGGGAGATGAAGGAGGAGAAAATGGAGAGCCGGCCGGGGCACGGACCACAGCGGCGCAAGCTTGCAGGGGGCGAGAGATCGAGGAAGAGGCGGGAGTCGGGTCAATCGATCTGTCGCACGACGGATGCTGCACTCCCTTTTCCATCTAGCAACGGGCCGCAGAGGGAGGTGGAAGAGGAGCCACAACCTACGAGCAGGATGCTGCCGCCTAATACGCATCTGACCATGAGCTGGAGGATAAGGTATTCACCTCTAAAATCACACTTCTGTTTCCCCGTTTTCAACTCAGATATGGGTTACCAATATACCACTCTCACTTGGATTTGCACATGAAAGCAGTACGAATACTTGCACCGAACAGTATGATTTGTTGAGCCAAGTGTTGAGTCTGATATGGCATCTTTATGCTTTCAGAGAAGTGCATCTCTGAAATTCACAGTTTTAAACCCAAAGAGATACATCTAGACAATGCTCGCATGAGTGGTTCCAGTGTCATATACGCCAACATGGCAGTAAGCATGTCTTCTTGTCTGATTTTAAATTAGTTGTAGAAGTATCCTATGCTACTATTTGTTGACCAGAATTGGCTACCAGGTTGGAGATTTGGTATCGGATGCTGCTCCAAGAACGAGGGGCCAAGGTGCTGAACTAACAGCAGGGGGAGGATGATTCTTCAGGTAACAACATAGTCCGTCGACTAGAGAATTAAGTTAACTGTTTGCTTTGCTTGAAGCTCCAAATTGTAGTTATTTTATTCGTTCACTGATTTGGTATAATCTTAATCTAGGAGGATTATCACTGTATGATATGAGATACTGATGTTTAGCAATGATAAAAGTCTGACGTTGAATGGTTCTTTTCGGAAGTACAGTTGTAAGATATATGATTCTAGCTTCGACTTTAACTGGACAGTACTAATTGGACATATAATTGATGATTTATGCACAACAAGATATTCTGTTGCTTTTAGTTCTTCAATCAGATTCATCTAGCCCTTTGTTGACTTTCTAATTGTTCCACCCTCTACCTCTGAAACTCAGAAATCAGAGAAAGGTCATTGGCAATTTGGCATATCCCTGTCACTGGCGAAGGTTTGCTAGAGAGGAAGAGGACCAATATTATTTTTTCTATTGTTGGGGGCATACATAATACATATAGATAAAATTGGACCATTTATAACAGAGATTTCTTGTCAAAAATATTAACTCTGTCCAGCAGTGGGCATTGTCAAGGTAATAAAAGGAATTTGTTGAACCTAATTGAATGAAAGAGGGATGGCTAATCTGATTGAGAACCTTCTGTAACTGAATAGACTTACGAACGATCAACAATAGTAAATAGTTCCAAATTAACAGACGTTGTTTGATTAAAATACTGATTTAAGGATTTCACGAATCTATAATTCTCTACATAATCAGTTAGTGTATTTTTGATCACCGGGTTATCCTAGACCACTTGGGGACAGTATCATCAATTTCTTGCATACTGCAATGCAAGTTTTAAAAGCCAGTTTCTTATGTTTCCTATTATCTTTATGTTCACCTAACTGCCAAGAATCATAAAGGATGCACCTAAGGAGGTATATTTTGTTTTATGCATTTTTTAAGTGTACTTATGCTGCAACTGATTAACAAAACATTGTTCAACCTTCTATGAGTCTGCCTAGGGAGCTGCACAGATTTGGAACAACTTCCAAAACATGCACCAAGCATTTTGGTCAGGTACCACTAAGCTGCTAGAGCAAGATAGCTGGGATGTCAAGTCCCTAGGGCAATGGTAAATCTCAAATTGCCTGATGTTCGATGGGAAGCATCAGACAATACCAATGTCCAGTGTAAGATCTGATTGTGCAGGTGGTCAAGCCAAGATAAGTGTGCGTGCATCACCGTTTAGTCGAGATTTAGAAAAAGATACTATGACTAATCCATACAGTGGATATGCGCCAATGCTCAAATTTTAAAAATGAAGGATTCAACTTTTTTGGATTATTATTATTTGTGAACTCGCGAGTATGCCTAGCAATCGTAAAAAATATATATAGTTCGACTTAGTGGTAGGTTCTGTAGTAGTCTTGCCTTGAAGGTTTCGTTCATAGTAAAAATTGATATGTCTTTATGTAGTAATCTGAGCATTTTGTTGGTTGCAGGTCAACTTTGTTCTCCAATATAGGTGGTGTACGTTTGTGCAAAATGATTATGAAAGGACTTCTGGTAACTTTATCTTTTGTCAAGGTTGTTTACTTGGTGGAGCAAACTTCCATTTCCTCTGAACAGGTGAACATGACATGTGTGATGGCTGTCAGCCCTAATGAGCTTTAGACATGTATCTGAGGTTTCGTTGGCTGTAAACAAGTAGGGTCAACGAGTCGAGCAGATCCTGGACCATCACATGAACACATGAAACAGGTCGATACCGGCAGCTTTTGGTAACCATTCTAAGCTCTAGCACCTTGATGCAAGCCAGAATAGCCTCACTGGATCAACATTCCCGGGAATAACAGAATTGGTGAACCAGTTGACACTTGATCTTAACTAATCAGTTAATTAAACCCTGAATCTGAATGAAGGGCTCCTTGATTAATTTGCTCACAAGTAGTCTAATGATTCAGAGGTTTAGACTTTAGTGTTTTTGGATTATTACGGGCAGCAACCCTGCTTTTGAGCACACCCAAACAAATTGAATCAGGGTCTCTGCTTTTGGTTGTTCAAGTTTGTGGTAAATCATTATGAACAGTTGTGTTTCCGGTGGCACCTAAATTATTGGTAGATCTGCACCATACTCTGCTCCTATTGATTGATGATCACAAGTCACTACCCAATTTTAGATCTATTTGATTTGTTTCGTTTAGTGTTGGATGGTGCAAATTAAAGAAAGTGTACTGTCATTCATCAATTTACTAAATCTGGCCTGAATGTGCCGTTGCCTGGATTTCCAAATCTTATCCAATTATCTGGTCATCATTCCCTTAGCTGTTTGACTGGAGCACATTCTCTCGATTGAGGAGATGAATCTAACTGAACCTTCTTAGCTTAGAAACAAAAGTCGTTCTTTCGATGAACCGAGAACTATTGCGGTTAATTTGTCAGCCATTCTGTTCCTTCTGTACTTTAATTCTTGGTCTGTGTTGAGTTGGGGGCTTTTTACAGTTTGACAACAAGAATCTCAGACAGTCTGAAATTAGTTGTTTTTTGGATTATCAAGTGAGAGAAACATGGTCCTTGAGTTGCTGTACCAATGTGTGTTTAGGGTTTAGTGAGATTTTCTTCCTGTAAGGTGCGGTTCTTGGGGATAGATAAAATACCAGTCACATTCAATTTGTTGTGAAGTCTACCATTTTAGTTCAAATGCCACCTTACCAAAAATAGAGAACACTTTTGCCACTGGAGTAGGATAACAAACATGAAACCAGTTAATCGGTGTATCATAGATGATTGCTTATTTCTAAATCACCAGGGCGCTCTCCCTGCAAGGGAACTACTTGGGCGTCTTCGACGGCAGCATGCTTGATACTGAGGCTGAAGACTAGCATGCTTGATGAGCTAAAGTGGCGGGTGGAGCTGGACCGCAAGTCCATGGCGCTCGTGTAGAAGGAGTTGGAGGAGGAGCGGATCACGTCGGCGGTGGCGGCTGCCCAGGCCATGGCCATGATCACCAATCTGCAGGAGGAGAAGGTGGCGATGCGGACGGAGGCGGCGCAATATCGATTGGTCATGGAGGAGTAGAGTGCGTATGATTGTGATGAGGCCGAGCGTCTGGCTGTTGCGAAGTGCTTTGTTTTGGGCAAGCCAAAATACTTGGAAAAAAAAAGAGAAAATACTCTTCCCAACTAAACAACCAACTATTTGTAAAAGTTCCTAAAAATGCTCTAAAAAAAACTATATGAAAAAAAACTATATGCAAAAAAAAACCTAACACAGCAAATATAGTTTAAAAATGTTCACAGTTTTACATATGTTCACACTATTTTTGTTTGAAAAAATACGTTCGCACTTTTTTAAAAAGATTCAAAATTCCCCAAAAAATTCCATTTTACTAAAAATATTTCCATTTAGAAATGTACAACAAAAACAAAATATGTTCAAAAAAATGTTATTTTTTGAGAAATGTTTGAATTTCGTAAAACATAACTATTCTAAAAAAAGTGTTCCAATTTTAATGAAAAATTTAAGTTTTATTAAAAGTAAGAAAGTTTCCATGTTTAACCTTATCATCGGCGTTTATTGAAATTGGATATAAAGATGGTCCACAATGGCACATGAAGCAGGTTCTGCTCCTTTTTTTCGCCCGGTGCAAAGCACGGGCATTTGTACTAGTAAAGATTAAAAAAAGAAAACTAGCACATCGGTGATCTGATCCAGTTGGTTAGGGCGCATGCTACTTAAACACAACGAGTAAGGTTCGAGTCACTCAGATGCAGGTGTTAAAGCAGAAAGAAAGTGGGATGGGCCAGTCCGCTATGAAAAACAGTGTAAAGGGGGGAGGTTGCGAGTGTTTCCTTCGTGCAAGCTCGTCCGGTCCTTTCCCCTGCATCCCGGCCGCCTTGATCTAAATGGTCTCATCGATCTCCCTTCCGCACTCTGCCATCGACGCACGCACCCACGCATGTGCTCCTTGACCACCGCCGTCACGCGTACCCACTCCTGCGCTCCTCGACTACCGCCGCCGCGCGCACCCACGCCTGGGGACAAGCCCGCCGGAGCTCGACCCACCACCCGCCACCGACCGAGAGGAAGAAGCGGGTTGGGGAGGAGGGAGCACTTGCGCTCCACGAGCCGCAGTCGAATCTCCGTTACTGGCGTCTCCTCCCAGCAGCCCATCTTTACCACAGTCATCTCGTCGCCCTCCACCTCTTCATCCGGTTGGTCTCTGCCACGGCTATCTACTCCATCTCAGTGGAATGGGTCAGATTGGTGGAAAAGCTTTTTGATTTGTCTCAGAAATTCCTAGTAAATAAAATCGACACTTAGTTTTGGTTCAGATTTCAATATAAATTTGTTTACTTCTTCTCTTTGTCTATGGAATGGTTCTGGAATGATTGAAATTGGAAGAGAAGAGTTAACAGAATTGAGCCTATATTCAGCCTACCAAACAACATCTCTCCTGCATATCATCTCTTGTGCACCCATATCACACGGTCCACCAAACACTCATCTCACCTCATCTTTTTTTTTGCGAAAACACCTCATCCTTGCATCCACTCAAGCTGGCCACGCTCACCAAGGATCCCCCATGCAATGCATGTTAGAGCCACCCAGACAACCAAACAAGACGATGCACCCCATGTCGCACACCATAGCAAGACAACGATTCACATATGTGTATGTTCTTTTTAACCGTGTGTGATGACCTTGACTGCACTAATGTTAGTATCCAGCCAAGTACAAAAGGCTCGCTTGGTTGAAAAAGTGGTTGTACAAACGCAAGCAAACCTAAATAGAAAGTACAACAAACCAATTATTTGTCGCCATCCACCTCGTCAATGAGTTGTTATGCCATTTATTTTTCGTGACCTCCCAATCAAGCGTTCATGCATATATAGTTCTCATCAGCCATGGTTCATAGTGATCACATAGCTAGAATCATATCAAGAAACATACATGTCCGATGTGCCTACATATTTTATCTCAGAGTGAGCCGGTTGTGGTGAATAGTACCCAAGACAATCCCACTCCTTTTTTTTGTTATAAGGTCGTGTTTTGGGGAATACAACACGGACACTCACGCATACTACCACAAATATGTTAATTAGATTTGGAAGGCATTAGGAAATGATTAGTTTGTACCTGCTTTGTACCTGGCGGTGCATCTACTCTGCGTCTTTGGTGTCATAATCAAGAGAATTACTATATATTTTTTAGAGAAAGAGAATTATTATATAAGGACCGTAAAACTGAACCAATTCCCGGCCCTCTCACACCATTAGCAGTTTTGGCCGTTGGATCTCGTCTTCTGACCATTTGCGGCCATCTGATCGCTGCCTCACCCCACTTCAATTGCTAAGTGGGCTAGCTGTCCTCAGGCTGGCTACTCCGGTGGAAAAATCGGTGCATTGTGGTTGACTGGGCCTGCTCCCGCACAAAGCCCATAGATCCAGTAGCCACAACTTCTTATCATTTTTGACGAATTTGCAGGTGGGGACAAAATTTCCTTCTTGATTCTCTGTCAAGATACAAAGCAGCAGATGCAGGGGACACAAAAAATATAGTGGGACAAGTTATGCCCTGTCTTCAACATGTAAACTGTGCAGTTGTTCTTTCGGCTGTCAAGGTACATTAGCCTGATTCACATGAACCATTAGCCGATGCTCATCCATGCTAGCGAAAAAAACTCCAAGCCTTTTTTTGAGCAATAAAAATTAATTATTACGGGATATACTAATTCTGTATGAACCTCCTCAACATAAATTTGCAACGTGTAGATGGAAGATGAAATGATAAGCAACACACAATTGCTTATCTGTAGATTTAGGTGTCTCCAGACAGGTGTGAGGAAGTTATCTAAATTCCACTGACAAAAAAATAGATTCTTATGAACTTCCACAGGAAAATTTATCTAAAATAGGATTAGCATCTTAAATCATGTCGAGTCGATGTACTGGTACTGCTCACAAATCTTCACTTTGAAACTTGATAGTGTAGTCCGGAGAGATGTCCACCCTGACATTGTGGATGTGTTGAAGAGGACTGTTTCAGGCATGTTTGGTCTGCTTCCGTCCGATCAACGAGTCCATCCAATCCAGTCTCTTTACTGTCCGCTGAATTTTCTAAGATTGGGCGATTGTGTTTGCGGCATATTCTAAAGCTGGATTGCTTGCCTTGAGAAAGCATTTTTTTAAAGGAGATTTACACCCCCGGCCTCTGCATCAAGCGATGCATGCGACCATCTTTATTTATTATTTCACCAAGGTCTAACAAGAACATATATCAAACCATATGAAGCCACCACTCACACCTACAAAACTCGATTATGTGGAGTGCTCTCACTCCCCATATCTAAACCGGTGTCGTCGACGATCCATCCATATAATGTATCGGAACGAACAGCTCATGCAGCAGACCTAAAGTGTACACCACACATGGACATGTTTTAGACGCCGCCATCATCATCGGACCGCTAACCCATCTTCAGGAGAGAGATCCGCATCATCCTTGTCAGTCCGTCCATCCGTCAACGCCACCACGGTGCACAACGGCGCCACTGAAGGAAATATGCCCTGGAGGCAATAATAAAGTTATTATTTATTTCCTTATATCATGATAAATGTTTATTATTCATGCTAGAATTGTATTAACCGGAAACATAATACATGTGTGAATATATAGACAAACAGAGTGTCATTAGTATGCCTCTACTTGACTAGCTCGTTAATCGAAGATGGTTATGTTTCCTAACCATGAAGAAAAGAGTTGTTATTTTATTAATGGGATCACATCATTAGAAGAATGATGTGATTGACATGACCCATTCCATTAGCTTAGCACCCGATCGTTTAGTATGTTGCTATTGCTTTCTTCATGACTTATACATGTTCCTATAACTATGAGATTATGCAACTCCCGTTTGCCGGAGGAACACTTTTTGTGCTACCAAACGTCACAACGTAACTGGGTGATTATAAAGGAGCTCTACAGGTGTCTCCAAAGGTACATGTTGGGTTGGCGTATTTCGAGATTAAGATTTGTCACTCCGATTGTCGGAGAGGTATCTCTGGGCCCTCTCGGTAATGCACATCACATAAGCCTTGCAAGCATTGCAACTAATAAGTTAGTTGCGAGATGATGTATTACGAAACGAGTAAAGAGACTTGCCGGTAACGAGATTGAACTAGGTATTGAGATACCGACGATCGAATCTCGGGCAAGTAAAATACCGATGACAAAGGGAACAACGTATGTTGTTATGCGGTCTGACCAATAAAGATCTTCGTAGAATATGTAGGAGCCAATATGAGCATCCAGGTTCCGCTATTGGTTATTGACCGGAGACGTGTCTCGGTCATGTCTACATTGTTCTCGAACCTGTAGGGTCCTCACGCTTAAGGTTTCGATGACAGTTATATTATGAGTTTATGAGTTTTGATGTACCGAAGTTAGTTCGGAGTCCTGGATGTGATCACGGACATAACGAGGAGTCTCGAAATGGTCGATACATAAAGATTGATATATTGGACGGCTATATTCGGACAAAGGAAGTGTTCCGGGTGATTTCGGAGAAAACCGGAGAGCCGGAGGGTTACCGGAACCCTACCGGGAGAAGTAATGGGCCATATTGGCCTTAGTGGAGAGAGAGAGGGGCAGCCAGGGTGGGCCGCGCGCCTCCTCCTGTTGGAAATATGCCCTAGAGGCAATAATAAATTGATTATTATTATATTTCCTTGTTCATGATAATCATTTATTATCCATGCTAGAATTGTATTGATAGGAAACTCAGATACATGTGTGGATACATAGATTAAGCCTCTAGTTGACTAGCTCATTGATCAATAGATGGTTACGGTTTCCTGACCATGGACATTGGATGTCATTGATAATGGGATCACATCATTAGCAGAATGATGTGATGGACAAGACCCAATCCTAAGCCTAGCACAAGATCATGTAGTTCATATGCTAAAGCTTTTCTAATGTCAAGTATCATTTCCTTACACCATGAGATTGTGCAACTCCCGAATACCGTAGGAGTGCTTTGGGTGTGCCAAACGTCACAACGTAACTGGGTGGCTATAAAGGTACACTACAGGTATCTTCGAAAGTGTCTGTTGGTTGGCACGAATCGAGACTGGGATTTGTCACTCCGTGTAAACGGAGAGGTATCTCTGGGCCCACTCAGTAGGACATCATCATAATGTGCACAATGTGACCAAGGAGTTGATCACGGGATGATGTGTTATGGAACGAGTAAAGAGACTTGCCGGTAACGAGATTAAACAAGGTATCGGGATACCGACGATCGAATCTCGGGCAAGTATCATACCGCTAGACAAAGGGAATTGTATACGGGATTGATTAAGTCCTTGACATCGTGGTTCATCCGATGAGATCATCGTGGAACATGTGGGAACCAACATGGGTATCCAGATCCCACTGTTGGTTATTGACCTGAGGACGTCTCGGTCATGTCTGCATGGTTCCCGAACCCGTAGGGTCTACACACTTAAGGTTCGATGACGCTAGGGTTATAAAGGAAGTTTGTATGTGGTTACCGAATGTTGTTCGGAGTCCCGGATGAGATCCCGGACGTCACGAGGAGTTCCGGAATGGGCCGGAGGTGAATATTAATATATATGAAGTATGGTTTTGGCCACCGGAAGTGTTCCAGACATCACCGGTAGTGTACCGGGACCACCGGAGGGGTCCGGGGGTCCACCAGGTGGGGCCACCAGCCCCGGAGGCCTACATGGGCCAATAGTGGGAAGGGACCAGCCCCTAAGTGGTCTGGGGCGCCTCCCCACCAAGGCCCATGCGCCTAAGGGGAAGAGGGGGCAAACCCTAAGGGCAGATGGGCCTTAAGGCCCATGCCTGGTGCGCCTCCCTCTCCCCCTCCACTTGGCCGCCACCCTAGATGGGATTGGGGCTGGCCGCCGCCCCTAGGGTGGAACCCTAGGTGGGGCGCACCCCTCCCTCTCCCCTATATATACTTGAGGACTTGGGGCTGCCAACAAATGAATTCAATCTCCTTCTTGGCGCAGCCCTACCCCTCTCTCTCCTCGTCTCTTGCGGTGCTTGGCGAAGCCCTGATGGAGTACCACGCTCCTCCACCGCCACCACGCCGTCATGCTGCTGCTGGATGGAGTCTTCCCCAACCTCTCCTTCTCCCCTTGCTGGATCAAGGCGTAGGAGACGTCACCGGGCTGTACGTGTGTTGAACACGGAGGTGCTGTCCGTTCGGCACTAGGATCATCGGTGATTTGGATCACGACGAGTACGACTCCATCAACCCGTTCTCTTGAACGCTTCCGCTTAGTGATCTACAAGGGTATGTAGATGCACTCTCCTTCCCCTCGCTTCTGGTTCTCCATAGATAGATCTTGGTGACACGTAGGAAAATTTTGAATTTCTGCTACGTTCCCCAACAGTGGCATCATGAGCCAGGTTTATGCGTAGTTTCTATGCACGAGTAGAACACAAAGTAGTTGTGGGCGTTGATTTTGTTCAATATTCTTACCGTTACCAGTCCAATCTTGATTCGGCGGCATTGTGGGATGAAGCGGCCCGGACCAACCTTACACGTACGCTTACGTTAGACCGGTTCCACCGACAGACATGCACTAGTTGCATAAGGTGGCTGGCGGGTGTCTGTCTCTCCCACTTTAGTCGGATCGGATTCGATGAAAAGGGTCCTTATGAAGGGTAAATAGCAATTGGCATATCACATTGTGGTTTTTGCGTAGGTAAGAAATGTTCTTGCTAGAAACCCATAGCAGCCACGTAAAACATGCAAACAACAATTAGAGGACGTCTAACTTGTTTTTACAGGGTATGCTATGTGATGTGATATGGCCAAGAAGAATGTGATGAATGATATGTGATGTATGAGATTGATCATGTTCTTGTAATAGGAATCACTACTTGCATGTCGATGAGTATGACAACCGGCAGGAGCCATAGGAGTTGTCTTTATTTATTGTATGACCTGCGTGTCATTGTACAAGCCATGTAATTACTTTACTTTATTGCTAACCGGTAGCCATAGTAGTAGAAGTAATAAGTTGGCGAGACAACTTCATGGAGACACAATGATGGGGATCATGATGATGGAGATCATGGTGTCATGCCGACGACAATGATGATCATGGAGCCCCGAAGATGGAGATCAAAAGGAGCAATATGATATTGGCCATATCATGTCACTATTTGATTGCATGTGATGTTTATCATGTTTATACATCGTATTTGCTTAGAACGACGGTAGTAAATAAGATGATCCCTCATTAAAATTTCAAGAAAGTGTTCCCCCTAACTATGCACCATTGCGAAAGTTCGTCGTTTCGAAGCACCACGTGATGATCGGGTGTGATAGATTCTTACGTTCACATGCAACGGGTGTAAGCCAGATTTACACACGCGAAACACATACGATCAACATGAAGATGTTCACCGATGATGACTAGTCTGTCTCACGTGATGATCGGACACGGCCTAGTTGACTCGGATCATGTAATCACTTAGATGACTAGAGGGATGTCTATCTGAGTGGGAGTTCATAAGATGAACTTAATTATCCTGAACATAGTCAAAAGGTCTTCGCAAATTATGTCGTAGCCCACGCTTCAGTTCTACTGTTTAGATATGTTCCTAGAGAAAATTTAGATGAAAGATGATAGTAGAAATTATGTGGACTAGGTCCGTAAACTGAGGATTGTCCTCATTGCTTCATAGAAGGCTTATGTCCTTAATGCATCGCTCAGTGTGGTGAACCTCGAACATTGTCTGTGGATGTTGCGAACATCTGACATACACATTTTTGATAACTACGTGATAGTTCAGTTAAACGGCTTAGAGTTGAGGCACCGAAGACGTTTTGAAATGTCGCGAAACATATGAGATGTTTCGAGGGCTGAAATTGTGATTTCAGGCTCGTGCCCACGTCAAGAGGTATAAGACCTCCGACGATTTTCTTAGCCTGCAAACTAAGGAAGAAAATCTCAATTGTTGAACTTGTGCTCAGATTGTCTGAGTACAACAATCATTTGAATCGAGTGGGAGTTGATCTTCCAGATGAGATAGTGATGTTTCTCCGAAGTCATTGCCGCCAAGCTGCTAGAGCTTCGTGATGAACTATGATATATCAGGGACACATATGATGATCCTTGAGATATTCGCGATGTCTGACACCACAAAAGTAGAAATCAAGAAGGAGCATCAATTGTTGATGGTTGGTGAAACCACTAGTTTCAAGAAGGGCAAGGGCAAGAAGGGATACTTCATGAAACGGAAAATCAGCTGCTGCTCTAGTGAAGAAACCCAAGGTTGAACCCAAACCCGAGACTAAGTGCTTCTGTAATAAGGGGAACAGCCACTGGAGCAGAATTACCCTAGATAGTTGGTAGATGAGAAGGCTGGCAAGGTCGATAGAAGTATATTGGATATACATTGTGTTAATGTGTACTTTACTAGTACTCCTAGTAGCACCATGGTATTAGATACCGGTTCGGTTGCTAAGTGTTAGTAAACTCGAAATAAAAGGCTGCGGAGTAAACGGAGACTAGCTAAAGGTGAGATGGCGATATGTATTGGAAGTTTTTCCCAAGCTTGATGTGATCAAGCATCGCACGCTCCCTCTACCATCGAGATTGGTGTTTGCGTTGAGCATAGACATGATTGGATTATGTCTATCGCAATACGGCTATTCATTTAAGGAGAATAATGGTTACTCTATTTATTTGAATAATACCTTCAATGGTCTTGCACCTGAAATGAATGGTTTATTGAATCTCGATCGTAGTGATACACATGTTCATGCCAAAAGATATAAGATAGTACCACCTACTCGTGGCACTGCCACGTGAGTCATATCGGTATAAAACGCATGAAGAAGCTCCATGTTGATGGATCTTTGGGCTCACTCATTTTTGAAAAGTTTGAGACATGCGAACCATGTCTATTGGTGAATATGCATGAAGAAACTCCATGCAAATGGACCGTTTGGACTCACTTGATTTTGAATCACTTGAGACATGCAAATCATACCACATGGGCAAGATGACTGAAAGCCTCGTTTTCAGTAAAATGGAACTAGAAAGCAACTTGTTGGAAGTAATACATTTTGATGTGTGCAGTCCAATGAGTGCTGAGGCGTGTAGTGGATATCGTTATGTTCTTACTTCACAGATGATTTGAGTAGATGTTGAGTATATTTACTTGATGAATCACGAGTCTGAATTATTGAAAGGTTCAAGTAATTTCAGGGTGAAGGTGAGAGATCGTCGTGACAAGAGGATAAAATATCTATGATATGATCATAGAGATGAATATCTGAATTACGAGTTTGGCACAGAATTAAGACATTGCGGAAATTGTTTCACAACTACTACAGCCTGAAACACCATAGTATGATGGTGTGTCCGAACATCATAACTGCACCCTATTGGATATGATGCATACCATGATGTCTCTTATCGAATTACCACGATAGTTTATGGGTTAGGCATTAGAGACAACCACATTCACTTTAAATAGGGCACCACGTAATTCCGATGAGATGACACCGTATGAACTATGGTTTAGAGAAACCTAAGTTGTCATTTCTTAAAAGTTTGGGGCTGCGACGCTTATGTGAAAAAGTTTCAGGCTGATAAGCTCGAACCCAAAGCGGATAAATGCATCTTCATAGGACACCCAAAATAGTTGGGTATACCTCCTGTCTCAGATCCAAAAGCAATAAGGGATTGTTTCTAGAATCGGGTCCTTTCTCGAGGAAGAAAGGTTTCTCTCGAAAGAATTGAGTGGGAGGATGGCGGAGACTTGATGAGGTTATTGAACCGTCACTTCAACTAGTGTATAGCAGGGCACAAAGAGTTGTTCATGTGGCACCTACACCAATTGAAGTGGAAGCTTATGATATTGATCATGAGACTTCGGATCAAGTCACTCCCAAACCTCGCAGGACGACAAGGATGCGTACTACTTCAGAGTGGTACGTAATCCTGTCTTGGAAGTCATGTTGCTAGACAACAATAAACCTACGAGCTATGGAGAAGCGATGGTGGGCCCGGATTCTGATAAATGGCTCGAGGCCATAAAATCCGAGAGAGGATCCATGTATGAAAACAAAGTGTAGACTTTGGCAGAACGGCTCGATGGTCGTAAGGCTGTTGAGTATAGATGGATTTTAAAAGGAAGACGGACAATGATGGTAAATGTCACCATTAAGAAAGCTCGACTTGTCGTTAAGATGTTTCCCGACAAGTTCAAGGAGTTGACTACGGTGAGACTTTCTCACTCGTAGCGATGCTAAGAGTCTGTTGGAATTATATTAGCAGTCACTGCATTATTTATGAAATCTTGCAGATAGGATGTCAAAAACCATTGTTTCCTCACGATTTTCTTGAGGAAAGGTTGTATGTGATACAACCAGAAGGTTTTAACAATCCTGAAAGATGCTAACAAGTATGCAAAGCTCTAGCAATCCTTCTAAGGACTGGAGTAAGCATCTCGGAGTTGGAATATACGCTTTGATGATGATCAAAGATTTTGGGTTTATACAAAGTTTATGAGAAACTTGTATTTCCAAAGAAGTGAGTGGGAGCACTATAGAATTTCTGATGAGTATAAGTTGTTAACATATTGTTGATCGAAAATGATGTAGAATTTCTGGAAAGCATGCAGAGTTATTTGAAAAGTGTTTTTCAATGGAAAACCCGGATTAGGCTGCTTGAGTATTGAGCATTAAGATCTATAAGGATAGATCAAAACACTTAATAGTACTTTCAAATGAATACATACCGTGACAAGATTTTGAAGGAGTCCAAAATGGATCGGCAAAGAAGGAGTTCCTGGCTGTGTTATAAGGTGTGAACATTGAGTAAGACTCAAAACCTGACCGCGGCAGAATAGAGAGAAAGGACGAAGGTCATCCCCTATGCTTTAGACATAGGCTCTACAGTATGCTATGCTGTGTACCGCACCTGAAGTGTGCCTTGCCATGAGTCAATCAAGGGGTACAAGAGTGATCCAAGAATGGATCACATGACAGCGGTCAAAGTTATCCTTAGTAACTAGTGGACTAAGGAATTTTTTCGATTATGGAGGTGATAAAAGAGTTTGTCGTAAAGGGTTACACCGATGCAAACTTTGACACTAATCCAGATTATTCTGAGTAGTAAACTGGATTCGTATAGTAGAACAGTTATTTGGAATAGCTCCAAATAGAACGTGGTAGCTGCATCTGGGAGATGACATAGAGATTTGTAAAGCACACACGAATCTGAAAGATTCAGACCCGTTGACTATAACATCTCTCACAAGCATAACATGATCAAACCCAGAACTCATTGAGTGTTAATCACATAGTGATGTGAACTAGATTATTGACTCTAGTAAACTCTTTGGATGTTAGTCACATGGCGATGTGACCTGTGATCACATGGCAATGTGAACTAGATTATTGACTCTAGTGCAAGTGGGAGACTGTTGGAAATATGCCCTAGAGGCAATAATAAATTGATTATTATTATATTTCCTTGTTCATGATAATCATTTATTATCCATGCTAGAATTGTATTGATAGGAAACTCAGATACATGTGTGGATACATAGACAACACCATGTCCCTAGTAAGCCTCTAGTTGACTAGCTCGTTGATCAATAGATGGTTACGGTTTCCTGACCATGGACATTGGATGTCGTTGATAACGGGATCACATCATTAGCAGAATGATGTGATGGACAAGACCCAATCCTAAGCCTAGCACAAGATCATGTAGTTCGTATGCTAAAGCTTTTCTAATGTCAAGTATCATTTCCTTAGACCATGAGATTGTGCAACTCCCGGATACCGTAGGAGTGCTTTGGGTGTGCCAAACGTCACAACGTAACTGGGTGGCTATAAAGGTACACTACAGGTATCTCCGAAAGTGTCTGTTGGTTGGCACGAATCGAGACTGGGATTTGTCACTCCGTGTAAACGGAGAGGTATCTCTGGGCCCACTCGGTAGGACATCATCATAATGTGCCCAATGTGACCAAGGAGTTGATCACGGGATGATGTGTTACGGAACGAGTAAAGAGACTTGCCGGTAACGAGATTAAACAAGGTATCGGGATACCAACGATCGAATCTCGGGCAAGTATCGTACCGCTAGACAAAGGGAATTGTATACGGGATTGATTAAGTCCTTGACATCGTGGTTCATCCGATGAGATCATCGTGGAACATGTGGGAACCAACATGGGTATCCAGATCCTGCTGTTGGTTATTGACCGGAGGACGTCTCGGTCATATATGCATGGTTCCCGAACCCGTAGGGTCTACACACTTAAGGTTCGATGACGCTAGGGTTATAAAGGAAGTTTGTATGTGGTTAATGTTGTTCGGAGTCCCGGATGAGATCCCGGACATCACGAGGAGTTCCAGAATGGTTCGGAGGTAAATATTAATATATATGAAGTATGGTTTTGGCCACCGGAAGTGTTCCGGGCATCACCGGTAGTGTACCGGGACCACCGGAGGGGTCCGGGGGTCCACCAGGTGGGGCCACCAGCCCCGGAGGCCTACATGGGCCAATAGTGGGAAGGGACCAGCCCCTAAGTGGGCTGGGGCGCCTCCCCACCAAGGCACATGCGCCTAAGGGGAAGAGGGGGCAAACCCTAAGGGCAGATGGGCCTTAAGGCCCATGCCTGGTGCGCCTCCCTCTCCCCCTCCACTTGGCCGCCACCCTAGATGGGATTGGGGCTGGCCGCCGCCCCTAGGGTGGAACCCTAGGTGGGGCGCACCCCTCCCTCTCCCCTATATATACTTGAGGACTTGGGGCTGCCAACAGATGAATTCAATCTCCTTCTTGGCGCAGCCCTACCCCTCTCCCTCCTCGTCTCTTGCGGTGCTTGGCGAAGCCCTGCTGGAGTACCACGCTCCTCCACCACCACCACGCCGTCGTGCTGCTGCTGGATGGAGTCTTCCCCAACCTCTCCTTCTGCCCTTGCTGGATCAAGGCGTAGGAGACGTCACCGGGCTGTACGTGTGTTGAACACGGAGGTGCCGTCCGTTCGGCACTAGGATCATCGGTGATTTGGATCACGACGAGTATGACTCCATCAACTCGTTCTCTTGAACGCTTCCGCTTAGCGATCTACAAGGGTATGTAGATGCACTCTCCTTCCCCTCGTTGCTGGTTTCTCCATAGATAGATCTTGGTGACACGTAGGGGAATTTTGAATTTCTGCTACGTTCCCCAACACCTCCCCCCCTGGTCCGAATTGGACTAGGAGAGGGGGGGCGGCGCCCCCCTTTCCTTCTCCCTCCCCACTTCCTTCCCCCTCCTAGTAGGAGTCCTACTCCTACTAGGAGGAGGACTCCTCCTGGCGCGCCAATAGGGGTTGACCGGCCTACTCCCCTTGCTCCTTTATATATGGGGGCAGGGGGCACCCCTAGACACACAAGTTGATCCACGTGATCATATTCTTAGCCGTGTGTGGTGCCCCCTTCCATCATAATCCTTGATAATATTGTAGCGGTGCTTAGGCGAAGCCCTGCGATGGTAGTACATCAAGATCGTCACTACACCGTCGTGCTGACGGAACTCTTCCCCGACACTTTGCTGGATCGGAGTCCGGGGATCGTCATCGAGCTGAACATGTGCTAAAACTCGGAGGTGCCGTAGTTTCGGTGCTTGATCGGTCGGGCCGTGAAGACGTACGACTACATCAACCGCGTTGTGCTAACACTTCCGCTGTCGGTCTACAAGGGTACGTAGATCACACTCTCCCCTCTCGTTGCTATGCATCACCATGATCTTGCGTGTGCGTAGGAAATTTTTTGAAATTACTACGTTCCCCAACAGCCACCGCCCCGCGCTCGTCCATCCAGACGCGAAGATTCTGGAAGATCTGCCGTGCGTAGCACCTGTCGACCAGGCATGACATAGCATATAGCACCTGTCGGCCAGGCGTGACTTGACATCTCCACCGAAGTTCCGTGCAAGACGAAGCTGCTCCACCTCCTGCCTTTGTCTTCTAGCGCTGCTCCGCAAATGATGCTCCCAAGAGAGAAACGACACCACAATACCGTCATTGTCCGATCTAGAACACTAGATCCTAGGGTTTCCCTCGGAGCAGCACGAGTGGTTCGACAATCGTTGCACGACGATGCCTTCATCAAGGTAACGGCGCATAACGTCGCCATCGCCTGCCATCGGCTCGGTTTTCACCAGCAACTATGTCATCCCGACTCGCAGCCGGAACTAGATGACGGATCTCGAGATCTGACCATCCAGCCTTAGGCCGACCACCTCCGGCGGAGGAGATGGCCACCATCATCGGCTGCACCGGCTAGATCGCATCTGACGGAGGCGCCGCCAAGCCGCCCATCGGACAAGATCAACGTGAAGGACACCTGACCACCGGAGATAGCCGCCGCCACCATCATGGTTGATCCTGCTACCAGATTGGATGCCATCTGCGCGTGTGCTCCGCGCCGCGGCCACCACGCCTCCTCCATGGATCTGGGTAGGATCCCAAAGAGGGTTGTGGTGACATGGGCGCACAGCCGTGACCACCGCCGTCCTCCCACCACCACCGGGCCTAGCGACGCGTGTTGGGGAACGTAGCATAAATTTAAAATTTTCCTACGTGTCACCAAGATCTATCTATGGAGTCATCTAGCAACGAGGGAGGAGTGGATCTACATACCCTTGTAGATCGCGCGCGGAAGCGTTCAAGAGAACGGGGTTGATGGAGTCGTACTCGTCGTGATCCAAATCATCGATGATCCTAGCGCCGAACGGACGGCACCTCCGCGTTCAACACACGTACGGAGCAGCAACGTCTCCTCCTTCTTGATCCAGCAAGGGGGAAGGAGAGGTTGATGGAGATCCAGCAGCACGACGGCGTGGTGGTGGAAGTAGCGGGATTCCAACAGGGCTTCGCCAAGCGCTGCGGGAGGAGGGAGATGTGTCATGGGAGGGAGAGGGAGGCGCCAGGGCTTAGGTATGGTTGCCCTCCCTTCCCCCCACTATATATAGGGCCAAGGGAGAGGGGGAGGGCGCAGCCTTGCCCCTTCCTCCAAGGAAGGGTGCGGCCAAGGGGGGGAGGAGTCCATCCTCCCCAAGGCACCTCGGAGGTGCCTTCCCCCTTTAGGACTCTCCCCTCCTCTTGTCCATTTGGCGCATGGGACTCTAGGGGCTGGTGCCCTTGGCCCATGTAGGCCAAGGCGCACCCCCTACAGCCCATGTGGCCCCCGGGGCAGGTGGCCCCACCCGGTGGACCCCCGGGACCCTTCCGGTGGTCCCGGTACAATACCGATGACCCCGAAACTTGTCCCGATGCCCGAAATAGCACTTCCTATATATAATTCTTTACCTCCGGACCATTCCGGAACTCCTCGTGACGTCCGGGATCTCATCCGGGACTCCGAACAACTTTCGGGTTACCGCATACTAATATCTCTATAACCCTAGCGTCACCGAACCTTAAGTGTGTAGACCCTACGGGTTCGGGAGACATGTAGACATGACCGAGATCGCTCTCCGGTCAATAAACAACAGCGGGATATGGATACCCATGTCGGCTCCCACATGTTCCACGATGATCTCATCGGACGAACCACGATGTCAAGGACTTAATCAATCCCGTATACAATTCCCTTTGTCTAGCGGTATGATACTTGCCCGAGATTCGATCGTCGGTATCCCGATACCTTGTTCAATCTCGTTACCGGCAAATCTCTTTACTCGTTCCATAACACATCATCCCGTGATCAACTCCTTGATCACATTGTGCACATTATGATGAAGTCCTACCGAGTGGGCCCAGAGACACCTCTCCGTCACACGGAGTGACAAATCCCAGTCTCGATTCGTGCCAACCCAACAGACACTTTCGGAGATACCCGTAGTGTACCTTTATAGCCACCCAGTTACGTTGTGACGTTTGGCACACCCAAAGCACTCCTACGATATCCGGGAGTTGCACAATCTCATGGTCTAAGGAAATGATACTTGACATTAGAAAAGCTTTAGCATACGAACTACACGATCTAGTGCTATGCTTAGGATTGGGTCTTGTCCATCACATCATTCTCCTAATGATGTGATCCCGTTATCAACGACATCCAATGTCCATGGTCAGGAAATCGTAACCATCTATTGATCAACAAGCTAGTCAACTAGAGGCTTACTAGGGACATGGTGTTGTCTATGTATCCACACATGTATCTGAGTTTCCTATCAATACAATTCTAGCATGGATAATAAACGATTATCATGAACAAGGAAATATAATAATACTCAATTTATTATTGCCTCTAGAGCATATTTCCAACAGTCTCCCACTTGCACTAGAGTCAATAATCCAGTTCACATCGATATGTGATTAACACTCAAGGTCACATCCCCATGTGACTAACACCCAAAGAGTTTACTAGAGTCAATAATCTAGTTCACATTTACCATGTGATTAACATTCCGTGAGTTCTGGGTTTGATCATGTTATGCTTGTGAGAGAGGTTATAGTCAACGGGTCTGAACCTTTCAGATCTGTGTGTGCTATACAAATATCTATGTCATCTCCTAGATGCAGCTACCACGCTCTATTTGGAGCTATTCCAAATAACTGTTCTACTATACGAATCCAGTTTACTACTTAGAATAATTTGGATTAGTGTCAAAGTTTGCATCGGCGTAACCTTTTACGACGAACTCCTTTTTCACCTCCATAATCGAGAAAATTCCTTAGTCCACTAGTTACTAAGGATAACTTTGACCGCTGTCTTGTAATCCATACTTAGATCACTCTTGTACCCCTTGACTGACTCATGGCAAGGCACATTTCAGGTGCGGTACACAGCATAGCATACTGCAGAGCCTATGTCTTAAGCATAGGGGACGACCTTCGTCCTTTCTCTCTATTCTGCCGCGGTCAGGTTTTGAGTCTTAACTTCATACCTTACAACTCAGGCAAGAACTCCTTCTTTGACTGATCCATCTTGAACACCTTCAAGATCATGTCAAGGTATGTGCTCATTTGAAAGTACCATTAAGGGTTTTGATCTATCCTTATAGATCTTGATGCTCAATGCTCAAGTAGCTTAATCCAGGCTTTCCATTGAAAAACACTTTCCAAATAACCCTATATGCTTTCCAGAAATTCTACGTCATTTCTGATCAACAATATGCCAACAACATATACTCATCAGAAATTCTATAGTGCTCCCACTCACTTCTTTGGAAATACAAGTTTCTCATAAACTTTGTATAAACCCAAAATCTTTGATCATCTCATCAAAGCGCACATTCCAACTCCGAGATGCTTACTCCAGTCCTTAGAAGGATTACTGGAGTTTTGCATACTTATTAGCATCTTTCAGGATTGACAAAACCTTCCGGTTGTATCACATACAACCTTTCCTCAAGAAAATCGTCGAGGAAACAATGTTTCGACATCCTATCTGCAAGATTTCATAAATAATGCAGTAATCGCTAATATAATTCCAACAGACTCTTAGCATCGCTACGAGTGAGAAAGTCTCATCGTAGTCAACTCCTTGAACTTGTCGGGAAACATCTTAACGACAAGTCGAGCTTTCTTAATGGTGACATTTACCATCATTGTCCGTCTTCCTTTTAAAATCCATCTGTACTCAACAGCCTTACGACCATCAAGTAGTTCTTCCAAAGTCTACACTTTGTTTTCATGCATGGATCCTCTCTCGGATTTTATGGCCTCGAGCCATTTATCGGAATCCGGGCCCACCATCGCTTCTCCATAGCTCGTAGGTTCATTGTTGTCTAGCAACATGACTTCCAAGACAGGATTACGTACCACTCTAAAGTAGTACGCATCCTTGTCATCCCACGAGGTTTGGGAGTGACTTGATCCGAAGTCTCATGATCAATATCATAAGCTTCCACTTCAATTGGTGTAGGTGCCACAGGAACAACTCTTTGTGCCCTGCTATACACTAGTTGAAGTGACGGTTCAATAACCTCATCAAGTCTCCACCATCCTCCCACTCAATTCTTTCGAGAGAAACTTTTCCTCGAGAAAGGACCCAATTCTAGAAACAATCCCTTATTGCTTTCGAATCTGAGACAGGAGGTATACCCAATTGTTTTAGGTTGTCCTATGAAGATGCATTTATCCGCTTTGGGTTCGAGCTTATCAGCCTGAAACTTTTTCACATAAGCATCGCAGCCCCAAACTTTTAAGAAATGACAGCTTAGGTTTCCCTAAACCATAGTTCATACGGTGTCATCTCATCGGAATTACGTGGTGCCCTATTTAAAGTGAATGTGGTTGTCTCTAATGCCTAACCCATAAACTATCGTGGTAATTCGATAAGAGACATCATGGTATGCATCATATCCAATAGGGTGCAGTTATGATGTTCGGACACACCATCACACTATGGTGTTCCAGGCTGTATTAGTTGTGAAACAATTTCCACAATGTCTTAATTCTGTGCCAAACTCGTAATTCAGATATTCATCTCTATGATCATATCATAGATATTTTATCCTCTTGTCACGACGATCTTTCAACTTCACCCTGAAATTACTTGAACCTTTCAATAATTCAGACTCGTGATTCATCAAGTAAATATACTCCACATCTACTGAAATCATCTGTGAAGTAAGAACATAACGATATCCACTACACGCCTCAGCACTCATTGGACTGCACACATCAAAATGTATTACTTCCAACAAGTTGCTTTCAGTTCCATTTTACTAAAACCGAGGCTTTCAGTCATCTTGCCCATGTGGTATGATTTGCATGTCTCAAGTGATTCAAAAATCAAGTGAGTCCAAACGGTCCATTTGCATGGAGTTTCTTCATGCATAAACACCAACAGACATGGTTCGCATGTCTCAAACTTTTCAAAAACGAGTGAGCCCAAAGATCCATCAACATGGAGCTTCTTCATGCATTTTATACCGATATGACTTAAGTGGCAGTGCCACAAGTAGGTGGTGCTATCATTACTATCTTATATCTTTTGGCATGAACATGTGTATCACTATGATCGAGATTCAATGAACCATTCATTTTAGGTGCAAGACCATTGAAGGTATTATTCAAATAAACAGAGTAACCATTATTCTCCTTAAATGAATAACCGTATTGCGATAGACGTAATCCAATCATGTCTATGCTCAACGCAAACACCAATCTCGATGGTAGAGGGAGCGTGCGATGCTTGATCATATCAACATTGGAAACACTTCCAACACATATCGTCAGCTCACCTTTAGCTAGTCTCCGTTTATTCTTTTTTGTATATCATATTCTTTTTTTGTATTACTAGTGTCCAGTCAATGGAAAATGCTTTTCTTGCTTTGCCTAGACTTTGTGACAATTAACTTATAGTGCGATCATTGATCATTGAGCTTCTGACACCCTATTCCATAAGATTATGTTGTAATGTTTGCTGGATCATTGAGTAGTTAATATTGATTCTGAGTTTGTTGGATCATTAACTTATGTGTGTGCTTTGGTTATCTGAGAGACACTCACTATCCTGTGTTTCATATTCGTGGCGGAGCGATGAACGATTATGTTTCGTGTCCCTGTGTTTCGTGTTCGCCCGTCTGGTTTTGGATTTGGATTGCAGAGACGGGGAGAGGCCAAAGCAAGGTCAGTTTATCATGTTCGCTCAGATCGGTTCCTCGGTTCCGTCGCTGCGTTGTTCGTCGGCGATTTCCAGACCTCAAACGCATGCGCCCTTGTGATACTCTGGTTTGGCTCGCTGGTCGTTATGGTTGTTTGTTACGGTTGTTCTTATGTTCTTGAATCACCCATCTTATAAGCAGAGATGGGGTGATACATTATGGTTGTTCTGATGGTTGCTTATTTAGTGTTCTTTCCAATTGGGTGGTTCTTGTCATGCTTTGCTTATGTTCCCAATGTCTGTCTTTCCATATATGGGGATGCATTAGGGTGCAAACCGTGTAGGCCATGGTGTGTTTTTACTAGCTATGGTGTGTTTTATACTATCTAATGTGGAAGGTGGAAATATTGATATCACTTCTGTGTTAGTATACTTGATATGGTGTGTTTTATTCAAGTAATTAACCACATCTCTTACAAATTTTCCTTGAGATACATGTTTATATGGCAGGAGTGATTGTCTTGACGAATAATCATTTATGCTAACAGACCAGTACTTGATCATAGGTAACAGACCAGTACTTGTTAGTGCAGACAACTGACTATTCTTTTTTTCTGAACTTTTTTTTGATATGTCTGTTATGTGGATATCATATTCTAATGCTTTTCTAAGTATTTAAGGTACAGACATGTGGATCTGGACATTTCACATTTGCTCTTTATTGTATTGCTAAGGACACTGAACGGTTTGTCTGGGCCACCGCACAGCCTGGCTAATCAGGTACACTTGATTTTATATGTAGTTGATGTTCTCTGCCACATCATGCTTAACTTGTGTTTGCCAAATGGATCTCCTGGAACAAATTATTCGTAATAAATGAACAAATTGAAGAAGAAAAACATGTGTCCTGTTATTTTAAAATGGTGTATTTACCTTGCTCGCTATCTGCAGGTTGTAGTGATTAGGGAGAAGCTTGCAGAACTGTATGAATTTGAACAACAATGGCCGAGGGCAGTACAAATGCTTAGTGGTATTGACTTGGACTCAGGAATAAGGTAGAAGCAAAGCTTTTGTCTCTCTTTACATGTCATTGGATATTCTAAGCTTTTGTCTCTCTTTACATGTCATTGGATATTCTAAGTCTGGGAAATCTGACCATCTTCTTAAAAACCAGGATGCTTGATGACAAACAAATTATCCAAGTGCGTCCAGATTGCATGACTCTATTTGGAGGTTAGTCCCATTTTAGCCTCTGTCGTCATTGCATTTTCAGCTGGACTAACGTAGTTCTTCATTTTGTAGGATGATGATGCAGTGAATGTTGAAGCTTTTATCAACAAAGCCTCATTTTTTGTCACAAACAGCAACCATGAAGGTGTGAACTTGTAATACAAGGTTTATTGGTTCAGAAACAGTTTAATAATCTATCTATCTACAACTAAGGACAAAAATTTAGTTCCCTTCTTATATCTCTTGTAGGTATGCTATGCAAGAATTTTAGATCTAAAGCATAAATTCTTGGAAGCTGCACTTCGATACTATGGTATCTCTCAAATTGAGCAACGCCAAATTGGGGATGAGTAAGGCTTACTCCATTCAGTTGTAGATTTTTTTTCTCTCTTCTGCAATTTACTCATTTTTAATGTTCTGTCTTGTATGGTTCTTTGTTGCCTTGCCGGTCTAGTGGTGCCTAATTTCTATTTTACACCCTTCAAATTACCCTACTTGATACTCATGTTTAAGTACTGCAGTGGTTATTAGCAAGTCACGTTTGGAACTGATATGGCCTCCATATTTTATTCTCAAAGATCTTGATGGAACATAGTTTCTGTATTTTCTCAGATAGATTGACGAAAATGCTCTTTAGCAAGCTCTTAGTGCTGCTGTAACATGCACAATATTGTAACTGATGAGAGGCAACCACCGTTGCCAACTTGAAATCAGTTTACTCATTCAAGTTCTGGAATTTCTTTATAGCTTTCTGGGTTTACTTCGATCTTGCATGTATTAGGTTTCTCCTTGTGCCCCTATCTATGTCGGTTTCTTGTGTGCAAGTGCTTCATTATGTGTGTGTGACTTGTTGGTGAATATGTGTGTGGCTTGACTCTGTGTGTGTGTGTGTGGCTTGACTCTCTGTGTGTGGCTTGACTCTCTCTGTGTGTGGCTTGACTCTGTGTGTGACTGTGTGTGGTTTGATTGTGAATATGTGTGTGGCTTGACTGTGTGTGTGACTCTGTGTGGCTTGATGGTGAATATGTGTCTGGCTTGACTGTGTGTGGCTTGACTCTGTGTGTGACTCTGTGTGGTTTGATTGTGAATATGTGTGTGGCTTGACTGTGTGTGTGACTCTGTGTGGCTTGATGGTGAATATGTGTCTGGCTTGACTGTGTGTGTGTGTATGTGTGTGTGTGTGCGACTGTGTGTGAAAATTGCATTTGTTTGATGGTGTGGCTTGTATGCTTTGCTGAATGTTTGGTTGTATAACTTGTGTTTTATATTTCACGATTGATTGCTTTGCTGTTTGTTGAATGTGAACAGACCTAGCACTATTCTTTTTTCTGAACCTTTTTGTGATTATGTCTTATGTGGATATCATATTATTTTTTATGTATTACTGTTGTCCAGTCACTGGAATAATGCTTTTCTAAGTATTTAAGGTACAGACATTGGATCTGGACATTTCACATTGGCTCTTTATTGTGTTGCTAAGGACACTGATGGGTTGAGTTTGCATAAAACGCAGGTATTTATGTTCTTTATATTTTGCGATGCTGATGTCAAAATGTTTATTTAGCCAAATTGTGCTACTTCCGGGTACTTCTGTTTTTAGATGTGCTGTATCCATAACTACCTATTGGCACCTGATAGTTGTGCTCAAAATGCGGTATGGAGCAACAAATTGGTCTCATTGCAAGGTCACTACCTGGACGTATAGGCAAGCAATGTCAAGAGAGGTATTCCTTTGATTGTTTCATTTTCATGATTTGCTTAAATGCATTTTCCCCTTTGTGCAAGACAAACAGGGGAATGTTTGCTAATTCAGAAACACACTGGTTACATAACATCTTAGGTGGCATAATCATCTGAATCCAGACATACAGAGAGATGCTTGGACTATGAGGAGGAACATGCATTTATAATGCCCAGGGAATAAATGGGCAGAAATAGCAAAATTTCTTCCTAGAAGGTACTACCTTGGTCCTCTTTGTTACCAGATTCCTAACATGAATGATGTAGCCCCTGCCACTTCCTCACTCTTTCCTGAACATCATACCGTGCATCAGACATCTGAATATTGCAGGAATGGGGTACTTACATTTGTGTAACTTCTATTTCACTAGTAGAAAAAGGGCCTATTGTCCCGGTTGTCCCGGTTCACCAACCGGGACTAAAGGCCGCGGCCACGTGGAGCCTTTACCAACCGGGACTAATGGAAATTTTATGATTTTTTTTTGAAAAAATTTTTGAAATTTTTTTTTGAAATTTTTTATTTTCACATTTCTGAATTATTTTAACCCCTCATTAGTGAATCTCTAATCAGCACCCCTCATCACTGCTCAATTTATCCTCTTCTCTAATCACCCTCATCATTCCAAATCACCTAACTTCCCGAACGGTCACCCATCCTCCCACTCACCCAGCCTGAGCACGCTTAACTTCCGGGTTCTATTCTCCCTCGTTTCCAAGTCTGCACTTGTTGTTTTCCTGACAATAGTAAGATGTTAATCCTATTAACCCTCAGGAATTTTGCTTGAGCATGAATTGACACATTTCACTGTTTGAGTTTCAAACTATTGTTTTCAAAAACAATAATTATTTAGAAAACAATAGTTATTTTGAATAATTAGTTTGACCATGGTTTGACCACAGTTTGTCATTTTTCCGATTTTTTCCACTCTAGATATTAAAAGCCCCGTAACTTTTTTTCTGTTAGGTTTTTGAGGATTTTGAAAATGTTTAACGGGGTTCCCCCCGTTAAATTTGGATGTAACTTTTCGAGTAGATAATTTTTCATATAAAAAACTTTTTCATCCGAGTTAGTATGCAAAAGTTATGCCCATATTTACAAATTCCAGAGAGATTTTGCAAATAAAGTCGAAATTCACATTTGCAAATTTCCCCAACAACTAGACCACATATCACATGGGAAACTTATTTTCTTTTATTTTTTTGACATTTCCATCATTTTCTTTTATTCTTTTTAAAATTGAAAAGGCGATCCACAGGGGGGGGTAGAGTTTGAAAATGGGACCTTCAGTACCGGTTCGTGGCACGAACCGGGACTAAAGGTCTCAACCCCATTAGTCCCGGTTCGTGCCTCAAACCGGGACTAAAGGTCTACTCTTTAGTCCCGGTTTGAGGCATGAACCGGGACTAATGGGCATCGCACCCTTTAGTCCCGGTTTGAGGCACAAACCGAGACTAAAGGGCACAGGTGAACCGGGACTAATGCCTTAGCCGCACGAACCGGGATAAATGCTCACATTAGTCCCGGTTCTGGATTGAACCGGGACTAATGGGCTAAACAGGCCTGGACGAAAGCCCTGTTTTCTACTAGTGTTTGTTATCAGTTCTTCTCACCTATAGCTAAAGCAAGACGACAAACCAGGTGAATTATTGGAGTTGCAAGATACACAGACTCAATAAGTTCCTATCTTGATAACTTTGATATACACACAGGAATAATTACCTATGTTGTTATGATCATAAACTGATTCCAAGTATTTTTGACTCATATGATGCTTATTACATCACAGGTCATCTTAATCTTCTTTTGTAAATATATGACTGCTGGTGCTGCTGGTAACGTAAGCTACTCTTCTTGCTTCAAGAATAATAGAAACATCATTTACATTGTGGAAACTCACATTTTAAGTTGCTCATGTCATTTTTCAGGCTATCCATCGGCTTGTAACTCATGAGAGGCAACCACAGTTGCCAACTTGAAACATATATATTGTAGGTAGGAATGGCTTACCTTAGCCAAAATTTCTATAAGAATGTTGCTCATGTTACACGCCTTGCTTTCTCTAGTAAGTAGAATAAGAACGCATTTAACATTTCTTTTTTGTCCATAGGCCTACAAACTTGTGGGTAGTGATGAAGATAATCACTTAATCAGCCTCTAACCAGCTTCCTGTTTTCAGGAACGAAGATCTGAATCACCCTCACCCCTCGAGAGAAATCGTTTAGTCATTCAGGTTTTGGAATTTCTTTATAGCTTTCTGAGTTTACTTCGGTGTTTCTTGTTGCTTTCTGTTTGTGCCCCTATCTATGTTTGTTTCTTGTGTGCAAGTGCTCCATTCTGTGTCTGTCTGACTGTTTGTGGCTTGACTCTCTTGTGTGTGTGGCTTGACTGTCTGTGTGTGGGACTGTGTGTTTGCCTGTGTGTGTATGTGTGTGTGTGCGTGTGACTGTGTGCAAATATTGCATTTGACTGTGATGTGTGACTGTGTGTGACTGTGTGAATATTGTGCATTTGACTGTGATGTGTGTGACTGTGAATATTGCATTTTGGCAATGACTGTGTGTGTGATTGTGCGTGGCTTGACTCTGTGTGTGTGTGGCTTGTATGCTTTGCTGAATGATTGGTTGGTGTGGCCTAACACTGCCTTTGCCGGTCCCAAGCCCGGATGTGAAAATGTGGAGGGAGTTGCAATTACCTCCTTTGTATTGTTTGCCTTAGAAGTGTGAATATTGCATTTTGACAATGATTGTGTGTGTGATTGTGCGTGGCTTGACTCTGAGTGTGTGTGCCTTGTATGCTTTGCTGAATGATTGGTTGGTGTGGCCTAGCACTGCCTTTGCCGGTCCCAAGCCCGGATGTGAAAATGTGGAGGGAGCCGTAGTTACCTCCTTTGTATTGTTTGCCTTAGAAGTCTGGATAGAAATTACTCTGTCCTAACTCCTAATTGAATAGTATATAATGTCGTAGCATGTGATTCAAGCTCTGAAATGCATCCTTCCTTGCTATGAAAAATCTAGCAAGTGTAATTGTCATTAGAATTTGTCCCATCTCCTAAATTAATCTCGATGATTTCTTAAATCTTGTCGGTCTGATCATGCATGAATCTCGACGTTGCAGGTGTCCCTCATTTGTCTGTCACTCGCGAGTGCGTGTCGGGTTTATTTGTCGTTGGACTTTTTATTCAGGTTGTAGGCCGCCCACTCCTTGTTTGGACTCCGAACCGTGTGGGGGTGTCCTTTTCATTTGTGTGTCATTTCTAGAGGGGATGAGCTGCGGAGTGTGTGTGTGGGAGAGAGAGGGGAGGGAGGGAGAGAGGCACATTTCCGAGGAAGAGCGGGCACCTCATTCCCGTCTGAAAACCGATTCTCCTTAGTGTTCAAGTGCAGTTGTGCGGGGTAATGGGGGAGAAATTGATAGCCATCCATCCCCCGAGGGGGGGTGAATATAATCCGTTTGTCTTCTTATGTTCGCTTTTTTTGGCAGTTTAAGTTATGTTCCTAACTTCCCGTGCGTGCTATTTGTTCACACCCCCACTATCTCTACTTCTAATGTCTGAGTTGGTGAATAGTCTCCACGATTTTTTTTCGCTGGGTTTTTTCGTCTCTCCTCCCACCACCCCCTCCCATCCTGGTCCATCGGTTTATTTTTCTCCCCGCTCTTTTACAACCAGAACATTCCTAACGTATAACAAATCATGGATCTAATTTTCTTAAGTTATGCAAATCAATCGACCCCTAATAATAAATTTTAATCTAACTTTCCTAACTTATTCAAATCAATCGATTTCTCTCATTAGTGAAATTTATTTTAGGAAACAAATAATAGATTTTCAAGAAACAAAGAACTGATTTTAAGGAAAACAAATTATTTGTGCTCCTACGCTGACCTCTGAGACTGCCGGCGTCGGCGCCATCACGAAGAGAAAACGGACGATCCCATCACGAAGAGAAAACGGACAATCCGGTCGACGACCACACAGTGAGGCCCACTCGTGCGAAAAAAACGGACCACGACCATGTAGCGACGCCCCTCGCACGAAAAAAGATCAGACGAACCGCCCGCTGAGTGTCCCATCTCCGCCGCCCGCTGCCGCCCCTCCCCTCGACTTGCCTCCGCCGGTGAGGCCTAACCAAACCTCGGGGTTCTCCTCCGCTGTTGTCATGAGTGGTCAAGGTCGACAAGGAGGTGATGAATCTGCACGCCGGCCTTCTTCCACTCCCATCCCCATCTTCCTCGGTACTCGATTTGGAACGACACCTGTGGAGTCCGAACGTGGCGAAGGGGACCTAGCGAGGTGTGCGTGTAAGAAGACCTGGTGTCCCCGGCTTCCGAGGCGACGCAGTCCATGATAGGGCAAGACCTGGCGGTGGCCTTCTTCAGCGACTTCTTGGGCTCCGTTGGCCCTGACCCCCGCTTCGTCATCGACGACAGGTACGGCCATGACCCCTCCGTTGTTGACGTCACATGGCACCTCAAAACGTAAATTAAATTCATGTCATCTATTTGTCGCCGTTGTACGCAGGTAAAGCAGCTCTGCGGAAGCCGCCGGCCACCAGGATCAGGTACGTGAGCAGCTGCATCCATCCATCTTGCGAGTTAATTATCATAAATAAATGCCCAACTGATTCCGTTGCTTTGCAGATTCTGTAGTGCAGCCTCATGTGTGAAGCAAGAAAATTATGATCTGGTGACAGAAGTCCTTCGAACGTGGACAAATCAGTACCAAAATTGATTTGGTTCTTCCAATCTGTGTGTGCAATGTTTTTTCTGAGGAGCAAGTAGGTGGAGCACATGAGTGACGATGATACCCCAAACTCTCACTAACTCTTAGCATCTCATAATGTGATGTCTATAGGAGATGGAGCAGCGCCTTGTTGATGCATGAGCCGATGCGGTCTGAATCAAGCCTGTGCGCATCTTGGTGAGAATCATTGGTCTGGTTTGACCATATTTTTTGGACTGCATTTTGTGGTTGTGTGTGAAATTGTGTGCGGTGTAGGATCTGCACTGTACGTGGATTGCAATTGTAGGACTGATGGTAAGGCTTGATCAATGAACATCGACATAATTTACAATTTGATCTTGATTAAGCACGTGCGATGGCGTAGTCTCTCTCTGTGTCGCTGAAAGGCACTTGGTGGCGAGGGCGCACGCGGAGATGCGTTTAGTAGGGGCCCGACGAGTGGGTAAGGGCGGGCGTGGAGATCACTATTCCTGTGTCAGCGAACATAATACAAGCATGTGTGACGAGGACGAACTTGGCACATGCAATGGTGGGGAGTGGCGACGATGGTCAGGTGGAGGAGAACACGAGAAACGAAGCCATGCGGCTGCATCAGGCATGTATAGCTGATCAATGACTATACATATTTTTGCCCGAATGGTTTAGATGGTCTTAACTGGAGGTATGTATGTGCTTTCTTTAGATGCATGTATTCTCTTTTGATTATTGGAGAGAAGAGACCTAACTAGGTTTGCAATGGCACAAAAGAAATATTTGAGTCTCAGTTTCTCATGTTCATGTAGTTAATAACACAGCATATGGATTAAAGTAAAGATCGCCTACATTAATTCATCACTATGTATTTGCTGTAAGAGGAAATAAGTGAGTACAACGACATTGACTTTCAGAGTACAGTGTTATGTATTGTATTCGTCAATATATGGTCCTCCGACATGCATGTGCTGCTTTAAATTGTTTATTACACAGAACCCTTCAAAATTATCTTATAATCTGCTTATGCAAAACATGATTTCAGTTTGGTGCATTTTCTTGCTTTGTTAGGCTGCATGGTGTATCAGATTTGGGTCGGATCAGAGGAAATCTACGGGAGATTTGCATGAGATAGCAATAGTGTGGCCCATGAAACAGCAAAAAATCATCAACGTGGTGTATCAGATGTACATTGACTTTCAGAGCACCATCAACTAGCTTGATCTGGTGTCCACTCGAATAGAAAAGAAGATGAAGTGCGTGACCATTGTAGCTACTGTTTAATTCAGGTATATACATTGATTGTTCATGCAATTTTTTTCTATCATTTAACCAAATGACGAATGTGTGCATCTGAAGAAGGACTGAGGGTGAGAAGAACAGTTTGTGTGGCTTGGAGTGGGTGAGAATTTTCTAGCCGGTAATTAGGGATTTCCAGCAAACGCCGCAGAGCAAAATCCATGTGATCAAGGTACCTATGTTTTCTCAATCCTACCAGTAAAGTTTTCAGACTATACTGGTTCCAAGTTGAGATTGTTTGTAGAGAAATCCAGATAGTTGGATATTTAGTACCATACTGGGTTTTATATATTTAATTGGATTGTAATTTCAGAAAGATTCAAGACGGATGGGTCGGCTCTGTATCAATAGTGTGTGCACGGTCTGTATAAAACGCATGTGGTTTAGTTTTTCTTAACCGGCTTCCTGCGTGTTCTCTTATCAGTGCATCAGGTTAAAAATATTGGTTCTAGCTGAAATATCTTTCCCCCCTGCAGTTTACACCAAGTGTGGCATTATGATTTTCTTAGTGGACCAACTGCGGCAAGATCGATCTGCCCAACAAGTCTGTTGATCTTTCCACGTTTCGAACGTGTGCCGGAGTCAATAGGTGAGATTTTTTTTTAAAACCCTTATGCTAATTTAAGTAATTAGTGGACTTGTATTGAGAGTTTTATGGTTTGATTAGTGTCTCAGGGAAAATTTAATTGGTTAACTAATTAGCTCCAATGTTTCTAATTCTTGCTGACTTCTATGTAACTAAGACCGTTTGTTTTCAGGTTTAATATTACGATGGTAATTCTCCTCGTCATGTGTTTTTTTATTTCATGGAGTGATGATAAAGGAGTTTCTTTTGTCTACGGCTTGTTTCCAGTATATAAAATGTGTACCCCAACAATATGTGGTAACATATGCGCCATAGATTTGATGTGGGAACTGTCTTTGCGCAATATAACATCTTTCTTAACACCACGGACTTTTGGATAAATAATCCATATATATTTATGGTCACAAGCTTGTGAGCATAGCTAGCTGTTTATTGTAGTATTTGGTTCTGTGTATATGTTTCGTTTGCCATACAAATAAATGAACGTTAGTTTTAATTAAGATAACATCTCAATTTGGTTTGTACATCGCGAAGCAAGTCGGAAAATATCTACTAGGGGGAATGTTTTTGGGGAGGATTCTTGTGGTTTCGAATGAGGAGGTAGCACCCTGTTTTGTAATGCTCAAATATATTCTACTTAACCACCTAGATTCCCATTTGTAGAAATTTTACTTCCATGTGTACAAGGTTACTTTGGTTGTTGTTCAGGTCCAGGCTGTTTATCATGCCATAAGAAGAGATGTGAGGATGAAATAGATCTTATGAATTACGATTACTTATTCCTATATAGTTCCTTCCATTTTGTAGCACCGACTTCCTATTGTACATCACATTGATATGCTTACAATTTGCTAAAATTGTATGCTTTAAATGAACATTATTGCTTTACATCATTGCCTACAGGTACAAATCTCAAGATTTGAAAAACAAATGGGTACATATTTTAAAAAAAGCGTGTGAGAAGTGGGGAGGACAACGATTTGGTGGTGCAAGTGTTCGAGGTGGCTAGGAAACACAACATTCATCGCTAAGGATGGGGGAATATATGGGGCTCACATCAGCAATGGTAGCAGGCAGTGAGGATAGGCATTAGACACATGATCAATGTTTATATATATAAGTGTTCAAAAATATGATTCTATATATAAATTAATCTGAACATAGAATAAGATCTGAAATAGTGAACTTCTGATTTTATTTGATCCTCTTAATTTGTAGTTGGGATAGTTGTTTTCCACTTTTCTGTTCTGGAACTTATATACTAGCAGGAGAATATTAGGACAATTTAGGTGGCACCAGATCAAGCCCGTGGTAGAAAATGATGCCTTTGTTAGTTGATTCATTTACCTCCGCTAGGCCCGTAGCAATGCACGGGCGTTCTACTAGTATATGAAGTATTTGTTTTGAATTTCACATGAGATAACTTTGGTCAATGATGTAAAAATGAGTTATTGCTCATCGGTTCAGCTGAGGGGGGCGGTGCCAGTATGTGCTCTTATGGGGTCAAAAGTGTGCTGTTTTTTTCTAGCATTTCTATTAGTTTAGTGTCTATTTTGTGCTGTGTACATGCTCCTCATTACCATGAGGGATAATGGACCTTGTATGCAGATTTTTGGCACTCGGTTCGTAGGGCCCATGCGTTGCAATCGGAAAAGAAAATTCTCCAACAGCCATGACCACATTTTGCTGCATCACCGAGATACAATATCACTCTCAATTTCATGAAATCATGAACATTTTTTAAACTCTTGAACATATTTCAAATCATGAACACTTTTACAAATTTCCGAACATGTTCTTAAATCAAGAACATTTTCTAAATTCATGAACATTTATTCTATTCGCAAATATTTTTATAAAATTGTCAACATTTAAAAAAAAAATCTTGAATCAGCGAACATTTCTAGAATTGACAAACATTTTTCAGGAAATTGGTGGAACAATTTTTTGAAATTCACGAACATTTTTTTGATTTAACTTAAATATTTTGAGTCATCCTAGATTTTATGAATGAATAAACTATTTTGTAAGTTACTAACAGTTTTTGAATTTTTAGGATATTTTTTCATTCCTGGACATTTTTTGAACTGGTTAAATTTTGTTCAATTTCATTAACATTTTTAATACACTAACTTTTTGAAAAATTATGAACATTTTTTAAAAAAAATTGGAATATTTTATGATTTCCCAAGCATTTTTAAAAAAAATTGGAACATTTTTTGAATGAGCAAACATTTTTTACAAAATTGCAAACATTTTTGAATCCACAAACATGTTGTGATTTATAAAAAAAATATTTCAAAATTCTTTTTAAAAAACCATAAATTTTTTGAAGTCCCAAATTATTTTAAAAAAAAGACTGTCGGGCGCGCCGCGTCTTCTCCCAGCGCGCAAAGCGCAGTAAAGGCTGTCCCAGGCTGGCATTCCCTTGTCTAAAACGTTTTTTATCACTTATAGGTGGTATTGGTGGGTAATATTTTGCAACTTTGGCATTGGTTTAGTGATCTATCAGTTCCTTGCAATCTTCCATTTTATCATTGTTCTTTTAAGTCATTGTATTATTCATCAGTCATCTTTAGTCAAATTCAAACCCTCATTTAGTTTAGTTTAGTCGTCTCAGTGCAGGCAACGGTAGTAGGTTGCCATTTATCTGCCAAAAAGACAAGTGTTGGCAACAAGCAAGTAATGTAACTACATGGAAGACTAAAACTAGTATTGATAGTTTATATATTGTTTCAGTTTCTTGTTGTAATCAAAGGAAGAATTTGTGAACATAGTGGCAGTGAGTTAGTTGCTTATGTGCACGAGCCAGTTGTAATGATGTGTTGGTTGCGCCTACTCTGCTAAGAGTGTTGATATTTAGACAAGTAGAGATGCAAGAGGAGGAGCAGCCAAACACATCCTTACAATTGTTAGAAATAACTTGTACTAGCAAGATGTTCTTACAGTGTTGTGATTCTCGTGCAAGGAGAAAAATTTTGTTCTTTGTATTTGGTCACTGATGCCACCTAGAGCTATTAACTTGTTCGGAAAGCATAAGCACCTAGTGTACATTTTGAACCGCATTAGGTCAATTTCAGAAAAGAAATGCCATTCTTACCCATCTGTGTTTCCAATAGATTCAGTGTGAGCTTGTTGTGTCCAACCAAGAACATGTGCAAACGCAGCCGTAGCGGCTGAAAATGAACTATCTTCAACAGCTGACAAGAATATAAATGTCAAGAAACTATATTAGGAAGTAGCCAAGCCGTCTAAAGTAGACATCAATTAAATCGAGTGCCAATGGATAAAATGTTGTTAGAGTATTAGATAAAATGGATAGAATTATACTCCCTTTGTCCAAAAATTCATGCCTCAATGGCATTTTTGCGACCCCCTCCCCCGTGATGGAGCACCCCTGCTCAGCTCTCCTCCTCGTCGCCTCCCTCGTCCACCTCTCCTCCTTGCCGCCGCTACCCCGTTTGGTGCCAATTGAAAGCTCGTCACCCACTGCTTGCAGATTCAGTCAAACAGAAGATTTCTCTGCGCAGGTTCTCTATAGATGAAACAGAAGATTAAAGTGATCGAGCAGTAGATGGTTTACTTTTTTTATATAGGAACATTGCAAGTTTTAGGAATAGATGGTTTAGCTTCTTTTCAAGATGCACTTCTACTTCAAAACGTTGCAAGTTTCAATGAAAGCTAAACTTGCAATGTTCCTCCTTTAGAGTTGTTGTGAAAAACTTACCAGGTGAAATAGAAGTTCAGTCAAACAGCAGATCACTCGCAAAGGAAGATTTTGTCATGCTATTCACTAAATCAAGTTTCATGCAGAAGATTTATCTGTTCATGCAAACAAATTTTAGACAGTTGAAACTCAAGGAGTATATTGATTCTTTCCTTTGTTCATGTTGTTCACAGAGTGCCAGAATTGAATCTACAATGTCAGACTCTGACATCGTTGATGCAAGAAGTTCTTGGAGTGGATCAGATAAGGATGAAATTGAAGCTTTTTCAGATGGTATGATCTTCAGATATTGTCTACTCCAATGTGGTTAACATTTCTTAAAGGTGCAACTTCTTCCATCAATGTGGACGATTTGATCATGCAAACAAGGTCTCTTTGTATAGTGGGTGCTCCCATCACAGCTAGTCTTATACTCACTCTTCCTCTTCATCACTAACAATTAACATTCATTTGCATCTATCTTCTAAAAGAAACCAAATATTAATTTCAATGCAATTGCTTGAAGAGGGTGCTGCAAACTTGGTCATCTGTGGTTCCTGAAATCATGGCAAAATTTATGGACATTGACCATTTAATTGATGTCTACATTGACCATTTATGTTACTACTCCATTGTTAACTTGATCAGCACATCGTTTGGCTAACCTTCATATTACTGTACTCCATTGTTCATGTTAGTATCATTCAGAGCAACAAAAATTTGTTAATTGTTATTGCTAGTTATTCAGAGCAACAAACACCGCTAGTTCATACACGAATCTTATAAAATTTGTGTATTCGGAGCAACAAATGTGACTAAACATTACTAGTTACAGAAATTGTTACTGAAATTCCCCCCTGTCAATTCCTTAGGAACTGGAGATAATCTCTGTAGACATTTCTAGGTGATCTGCAGTCGGTTAGGGACTGGAGAGAGAGTTTGTGAAGCAAAGGTCTAAAACATTAAACCCAGGGTTGTTATTGTAATAATTGAATGTCAAGGTCGATTTATGCCACGGCTTCTCGAAAACCTTCATCATTAGGAAGATGGTTGTTCCATCATCTTCGCCGGGTCACTTATCTTGAGTTGCAGGGATCACTTTTTTCATGAGATAATCTTTGTAGACATTTCTGGTTACTTTCACTGATTTCAGTTCTTAGTCCCCATTGCTCTGTTCTAACCCGCTCTAACAGCCTGAGTCTCTTCGACAAATGCCAAGTATCGATCTTTCCGTTGAATGTCACCACCCCATCGGCGTTGTATCTTGGCTTGGCTCATCCACTTTACAGTGGATAAAGCGTACTGTTCCGAGAGAGCATCCTATGTCAGAAAGCAAGTTAAGAAGAAGGGGAAGCACACAACACTAAGTTGCTTAGAAGATTAGCCCCATTTCAATCGCGGCAATGCAAGCAGTTCAGTAAACCTCCACTCTTATCCAATATATTATATCTAATATTTCTATATGTAGCAGGAGAACCTGATAGTATATGTTTTAGGAACATTTTCTTGTTTTGCGAACCTTCTAAAAGGTTTCGGTCTATTTTTTTGTTTGATCCTTTTCCTACTTTTTTCTTTGCCCATTTTTTGGATTTTTTAAGAAGGTTCCTTTTATCTTCTTTACCGGCTTTCTCTTTACCGGTTAATTTTTCATGTTTTTGTAAAATGATTGGAAAAAATGTTATATTTTTAAAATATTCAATTATTCAACAAAATCATGCTTTCTAAATGTTAAGTTGTTTAATAAAAATGTTCAAAAATTGATCCAGAGTTTTTTTTAAATGTTCCGCAGAAGTTTTCTAAAATGTTCTTTTTTCCAAAAAAATCAAGTTTTAAAATAAAATCCACAAAACTAATTTTAAAAAATGTCCACTTACTTAGAATACATTTTTTTCATGTTTTTGCAAATTGTAAGAAAAGGCTGACCGAAAACCAAAGAAAACGCTAGAAACCAGAACAGGGAAAAACCACTCGCTAGAGTGTCAAATGAAAAGAAAAGGAAACCTGAGCTGATAGCTATAGTCGCTTACTGAGCATCGTTAATCTTCTTGATGGCGAGGCCCTCACCTTTTCCCCGTCTGTTGTACGTCTCCTCCTCTGCCGGATGTTGACCAGGGCCGGGAGGAGGCGAGTCTTTCTCCGTCTACCCTCCACCACGATCTCATTTTTTGATGTGGTTTTGGTATGGCCCGGGTGATGGTTCGTTGTTGTTGAACTTGCCGTATTGTTGACTTCCTCAAGTTACTCCGTCCATGGCCACTCCGTCTCCGCTCTTTTCCTCTTTCGGTGTATTGGTCTGCACATGAACAGTATTTTGGCCGACCACATCCAGGCTCAGGGTAATGAAGATGTCATCAAGGCCACCTCTACGATGGTGATGATGGGTCCCGACCACCATGACTAAGAGATGGTAGGTTAAATAGTTGTGCAAGTATCAATGGAGTGGATGGAGCAATGTAAGAGATCCCATTTATAGTAGAACGCAGTTGCTTGTCTATGAGCTCGGGGGATCGACTCTGCAACAGGTACACATCGGTCACGGTAATGTAGCCATAATGGAATGAACCCTATGGATTGGTCACCAATGGCGTGAACAAGAGAATCTAGAATCAAGAGTATCCAGAGTCGCGTTGGCTATACGTGGTCGGTCTTGGCACCAGAGGCGTGCGAGAAAACAAAAGGGGACTCCATACTCACGAAGAACTGCTCTGCCTCGTCATAGCAGACCTCAAGTCAATTAACTACTTCTCACTCAATGGAACTCGAACTGATCTATAGTTTGGACAAAGCCATGTTTTTAAGACTAAAAACAACTCAGAACCAAATAAAGTGAACAGACCGTTGCATAAAAGGGCAGGAGGTGCTGATCCAAATTTCTCCTTTGGAAATTGTACTAGAACAGCCCAAACCCATGTCAGCTGGCAGGCCCGGGCCGAGGTACATGCAACTTGTGTCGGCGGCACAGGGCCCACGATTTGCAGGGGCCCCAAATTTTAGACATAGGCTGAAGGCCCAACATTCGCACCTGGCCAGGACCGCTGAGGGTGAAAAAATTCTATGCGTTTTTCTGTGATCGAGCTCACGATCTCGTGCTACCAAAAAAAAACAGATAAACCAACTGACCTATTTGCTCGGTGTGACACTTTCTAGGAATAAACGTCGACTACAAGTACTCCCTTCGTTTTAAAACAGATGATTCAACTTTGTATTTATAAAGTTAGTATAAAGTTGAGTTATCTATTTTGGAGCGGAGGGAGTATATAAGAAGCCCTATCCGGTAGTTTTCTTTCTAGACTTTTCACACGGAATGACGATTTGAGGCGTAGTGAGGAACACCTTAATATGTCATCTAATAGAAGAAGGAAAAAAACACCTTAGCATGGAAACTATTCTGAAGTGTTTTCTCTACTTGCCTTAATATATTGTGTTTTTAGGCATTTTGATGAAAATGCCACGAAAATAATTATTTGATATGCTTTTTCTAAAATGTTTGAAAATATAACTTTGAGTCCTTTCAAAAAATGCACTAAGAAAACGCCTTTGATTGTAGATAACGACTTGGTGCTATGTCGCAGTGCGTCCCTTCCGAACGTTCTACATGTAGTGGTAGGCCCATTTTTATAGTTTGGCACAGGGACCTTGATTTTGCCGGCCCGGCCTTGTCAGCTGAATGCATTGAGACTGAATCGGACGGAGAAGACTGGTCCGACAAAGGGCTAGGATCGGATGGACAATTCCCTCCTTCAAGGCTTCAACCACTCATTCCAGAAATCCCCGTGATCCCAAATTCCCAAACCGCACAAAACCCAAACAAATTTTTTGAGCCAACCCCTCCCCCATCCACGTCACTGATTCGCGGCGTCACCCTCCCACCAATCACGCATGATCGTCGCTTCTCGTTATAACATGCCACGGTCATTGCCTTTCCACCATCACAAACACCCCGCTCTCTCCACATTCTCACCAACCTCCGGCAATCTCTCTGGCGATCACAACACCAATGTGTCCGCCCTGCACCATGACCCGAAGATGGCCATTGCCGGCAGCGGGAGGGTAAGGCGAAGCCCGCCACTAGCACGAAGTCCGTGTCCCGGCCATCCAAGGCTGGCCTCCAGTTCCCCGTCGGTTGTGTCACCAGGTACCTCAAGGTCGGCAATTACGCACAACATGTCTGGCACGAGCGCCCCCCATCTACCTCGCCACTGAGGTACACATTCCCCCAGCTCCTCCTCTACCGTTTCTCTATTCCCTGCGCGACGGTTCCTTGCGGTCCTCGATCTCATCGTTTCATTTCTTTCTCTCTCATTCGAGTAAATTGCCAAAACCACTACAATTGCGTCCGACAGTGCCAAAAACCACTATTTTCGTAAAAGTTTGCTGAAAACACCGATTTTGAGTAATTGTTTGCCGAAAACACTAAAAACTCAATTGAGTGCGTTTTGACAGAAAATTTGACAGTGAGGTCCCGTCGTCAGTCCTACATGGCACCAAATTTTCACTTCGTTTGGCAACACGGTTAAGCTAGACGCAATGCCCACCTGTCGGTGTGTCTGCTCTTCTCTCTCCTAGAGGCATTCCCACAAACACATTCCGTGCGCCTTTCCATCTCGTGCTCCCACTCTGCACCTGCGCGCCAGCATGGACGAGTTGCTGCTTTGCTGTTGCTAGCGCCGCCGTCCTTGCCTCGTGCTCGAGCTCGGCCACGAGTCCGTCCACAGCGCGCCGAGCACAGCCTGCGTGGCCAAGACTGCAACACGCCGCCCCGAGGTGCTCTCAAGCAGTCAAGCTCCAAAGCGACGCCCCAAGCACCCTGTCGAAGGAATCGGCCCCGGCTGCTCCGAGCTCAATCCATGGCCGCCGGACGCCACGGCGACGGCGAGGACGAGCGCATCGAGCCCCGGCCCGCAGCGCATGGCGAGCAGGGTGACCGCGCAAGGCGGGGATCGGTGTGTCGTCGTGTGTCGCCCATAGATGCCGCCGTGCTCCTCCTGGACGCGGGCGTCGACGAGGCGGCAGCCCACGGCGAGCTGTTGCACGTCCGGGTTGGTGGTCGCACGGGAGCTCCACGTCCGTGCGCTGGGCGCCAAGGTCCGCCTCTTCCCTTCGTGCCCACGGCAGCTGCTGCTTCGGCACGAGCTGCAACGCCCGCTGCTCCCAGCCCCATAGAATCTCCGGAGAACCAGTAGTCCAGTGCCAGACCAGGCCAGTCATTGTAGTACGTGGGGCTTCACGTGGGTAATCCTTTTGGCTTCTCAGTTCTCCAAGGAGACGCCAGTGGCCGCGCGGGCGAAGGAAGACGCCGACGGCGTGCTCTGGAGTCTGGACCGGACTCAGGTGGGGATGCGAGCAGGAGAGCAAGAGAGATTTCGTGAGCGATGGGGATCGGCGGAGCGGGTTCCTGCAGCAGCGGTTGCGAAGGGGACTCTACACACACACACACACGAGAAGAAAACCCCGGATTTGTCGTACTTCCTCCTTCTAGGTGAGTAAGTCATCTTAGGCTGGTCATAGTGGGAGTAACATAGGTAGTAACATAGATGCCACATAAGCAAAAATGATGATGTGGCAAGTAGTTAATGAGGAGAGAGGCAAATAGAGTAACATAATATGTTACCATCACATAGCGGTTTCCAATGCATAATGAGTCTACAAAGTAATAAATGAAGGCAACTATGTTACCACACCTATGACACTACCCACCATGAAGAAGCGGAAAACGAGATAACTTAATGTTAATTTGCTAATTAATAGCATTGCATGCAATAAACTAGCTACTGCATGTCATGTTTGGTAGTCTCAAGTCATTAAAATCAGAGATCTCTTAAAATCATGCACATCCCTAATTTTTTATTGGTTGATATGTTAAGAAACAAGAAACGAAATAGAAGTTAATCACCACACCTAAACGAGATGACCACAAACCGCTTCTCACTTAATGAAACTCGCTCTCAAGAGTTTGGGGAAAACCATGTGTGAGACTAAACAACTTGGAACCAAATCAAGCCGTTACATGGACGGTCTCAACATGAGAGGCCCTAGTGCAAGAATACAAAGAGGGACTCCACACACACTCACGAAGAAAACCCCGGATTTGCCGTAGCTGACCACAAACCGCTTCTCATTTGATGAAACTCGATCTGAAGAGTTTAAAGAAAACCATGTGTGAGACTAGACAATTTGGAACCAAATCAAGTGAATTAGAGCCTTTACGGTCACATATGGCAAATCCAGCCCCTCAAACGCCCGCGGACGCGCCCGGGCGCGTCCGCTGGTAGTGATCGGGCACACCTCAAATTTCACTTGTTGCATCCGGACATCTTATACTTGATTCTTATATCCATACAAAGACATATAAAAGGAAATAGAACCTACGTATTACGTCGATCCTAACTACTCCGTGCCCGACTCCGGCAGCATGGGCGGCAGCTGCAGCTCCGGTTCCTCCGGCTGCTCCGCGTCGAGCTCGGCGAAGAGCGCGTCGGACTCGGCCTGCTCCCGCCAAAAGAATGCCCGGTTGGCCTTCACATAGGCCTTATCCTGGATGGACTCCAGGATGGCCTGCTGCTCGGCCATCTCGTCGGACTGGGTGACTGGGAACTCTGCCTCCGCCTGCTCCATGTTGAAGGTCGACACCTGCTGGTCCGGCTCCTCCGCCTCCATCGGAGCCATCTCCTCCTCCTCCTCCCCCTCTCCCCCCGGCTGCTCCTCCTCCTCCTCCTTCGGCTCCGGCGAGTCCGGAGGCAGCCCCGGTAGCGATGCGAGTGGCGTGCGCGGCTTCCCTCGCTCGTATCTGCTGTTGGATCTCGTAGCGGCGCTCCGGCGTCAGCATGGCATAGTAGGTGATCTTGCTCCGGACCATGGCACAGTGCTGGAGCATGGGCAGAGCGCCGGAGCGGGAGAGGGAGGAGGTGGATGGGCTCGAACTGGCGGCGCGGAGAGGGGGGATGGGTTAGGGTTGCGGGACGCCGGCCGGCTTAAATACCCGGATTTCGTCTTGGGCGGCGAGCCGGAGCGGCGCCACACGTTGTTCACACCGTGGCGACGGCCGCGACATCCGTCGGACCGCCGAGTTTCCGAGCTTTTTCGTGTGGGGCCACGCCGCCAGGCCGACGTGACGGGCGTGCCCGGGCGCCACATATCCGCCCTATATTTGGGGTGGATATGGGGTGGTGCCGGTCAACCCTCGCGTTTGAGGGGCCGTCTGGGTCAAAAATTTGTGACCGGGCAGTGACCGGGCTGCCCGTCCGGGCATATGAGGCGGATTTGGAAGATTCGGTTGTAGATGCTCTTAGATGGTAGCATTGGTTGACCTTAATGGTGACCTTAATTGCATTGGTGTTAGTATCAACCAAGTACAAGAAGCTCACTTGGTTGAAAAAATGATTGTACAAACTCAAGCAAACCTAAAATAAAAAATATGTCAAACCAATTACTCGTGGCCATCCACCTCATCGATGAGGAGTTGTTATGACATTTATTTGTTGCAACCTCCCCTTCAAATGTTTGTGCATATATATAATATATATAGTTTCCATCAACTGTGGTTGACGGTGATCACATAGCCAAAAGTAGAGAAATATAGGATACTCATCTGTTGTGCCCACATATTTTATCTCCGAGTATGCTAGTCATGGGTGCATAATACTCAAGACGATTCCTCTGATTTCGTTAAAGTTATGTTTTATGAAATATACATTGAGCCACATGTAGCAAAAATATTTTAATTAGATTTGCGAGGCATTAGGAAATGATTAGCTTGTAAGACTTGCCGATCCTGCGGTGCATCTGCTCTGCATCATTGTTCCACACTGTCACAATGTACATCACTGATTGAGTGAGCAAGAGAATCTAGAATCAGAAGTAACCACAAAGTTATGTTGGATGCGTCGTCAGTCTTGGCACGAGAGGCCCTAGTGCGGGAAAACAAAAAGGGATTCCACACGCAAGAAGAACTGTTCCGCCTCGTCGTAGCAGACCTCACGCCAGTGAACTGCTTCTCACTCAATGAAAGTTGAACCGATCTAGAGATTGCACAAAGCCATGTTTAAGTCTAAAAACAAATCAGAACCAAATCAAGCGAATAGATAATTGCATAAAAGGGCAGGGGGTGCCGATCCAAATTTCTCCTTTGGATATTATACTAGAACAACCCAAAACCATGTCAACTACATGCATTGGCTCTGAATCGAACGGTAGACGACTAGTCCGATGAACGGCTAGGATCGGATGAACAATTCCCTCCTTCAACCACTTTTTCAAAAAATCTTTGTGATCCCAAATTCCCGCACCAAACCAAAACAAAAATTTCAAGGCAATCATGCGCGACCGTCCCTTCTCTTTATAACAAGCCACAACCCCGACCTTTCCACCATCACAAACACCCTGCTCTCTCCATGATCTGACCAACCTCCAACAATCTCTCTGGCAACCACATCACCAGTGCTTCCACCCTCCACCGCGGCCCAAAGATGGCCATTGCCGATAGCGGGAGGGGCAAGTCGAAGCCCGCCGCCAGCACGAAGTCCGTGTCTCGGTCATCCATGGCCGGCCTCCAAATTCCCGTCAGCCGCATCACCAGGTACCTTAGGGGCGGCAATTACGCACAATACATCAGTACCGGCGCCCTCGTCTACCTCGTCACCGAGGTAGACATTCCCCCAGCTCCTCCTCTCCTCGTTTCTCTGTTCTCGCGCGCACGGTTCCTCGCGGTCCTCGATCTCACCATTTCATTTCTTTCTCTTTGATTCAGACCCTGGAGCCTGCTGGCAACACGACGCGGGACAACAAGAAGAACCGGATCATGCCGCGGCACATCCAGCCAGCGATGTGCAACGATGAGGAGTTGAGTCAGTTGTTGTGCGCGTTCACCATCGCCGACGACGGGCTGATGCCCGACATCCACACCGTGCTCCTCCCCAAGAAGGCCGACAAGGCTAAGGACGACATCCACCGGCAAGCATCCTAGCACCCTACCGCACACGGTTATCTGTGGCGTGTGCGATGCACCCCGTATCACACACCATTATGAGGTGAAAATTCGCAGTTGCGTGTACGATATTTTTCCTAACCATGTGCTATGACTTTACCTGCACTAGTGTTAGTATCTAACCAAGTACAAGGAGCTCACTTGGTTGGAAAAGTGGATGTACAAACTCGGGCACACCTAAAAAAGTACAACAACCCAATTACTCCTCGCCATCCACCTCATCAATGAGTTGCTATCACATTTATTTTTGGATCTCCCCATCAACCATTCGTGCATATATATGGTTCCCATCAACCGTGGTTCATAATGATCACATAGCCAGAAGCAGGTAAAGAAAGATATCCACCCAGTGTGCCAACATATTTTATCTCCGGGTTAGCTGGTCATGGTGGATAGTACTCAAGACAATTGCTCCGGTTTAGTTTTGCTAAGGCCACGTTTTTGAAAATAAAAAAAACTAGGCCACCCGCGCAGACTACCACAAATATGTTAATTAGATTTGGAAGGCATCAGGAAACAATTAGCTTGTAGGAGCAGTCGCTCCAGTGGTGCATCTGCTCCACATCATTACTCCACACTGTTGTGACGCACTTTGCCAATGCAAACTACAAGAGAATGTAGACTTGGAAGTACAAGGGTCGTCTTGGCTACATGGTCGATCTCGGCGTTAGAGGCCCTAGTGTGAGAAAACGAAGAGCCATACCCACCAAGAAAATCTCGTGGCCCGTTCGCTTCACAAGATTTCTACACATTCCCAATGAATTGTGAGTTCCACGGTTTCTTTTTCCTTTGATGCGTTCTTTTCAATGGAAGTTACTATAGTAGATCAGAGGAAATGATTCATAACGGTGTTCATTCCATAGGAATAAACACATCCGCCCTGACCACAGTTTTGGGCGGAAGGCCGAGGCTGCCCTCCCGACGAGGTGAGTAAAATATACTGCCATATGGTTGAGGTGTGAGAGAAGAATGACCACATGCGAATAAAAAATTCTCATAGCTACTGCTGCTGCGTGATTAGTACTAGTACGACCTCTGGTGGCCCCATCAGATATTCCGGACGCACAGCCATTGTTTCTTTCCTTTGTTTCAACTAGTAAGTATGCACGTGCAACGCACGTCTATTTCAACACGCGTCTATTTGGATTAACACATTATACTAAAATTAATACAAGACAATTTATTCATAAATTTAAAATTTTCCTATAAAATACACAATCTCTTATTCCCAACTCATACAAATAATTTGAAATATCGTTTCTCCTTAATCAACATGTCTATTCTATTAAAAGACCACTTAGTATTCCCAATGTATAAAACTCAAAATTATTTAAAAGATTCATCATGATTCTCCATATACATACATTTATGCAAGTATAATCACACATGAAAATGTCACTTAGGACAAGCTAAGGAACCGTTTCAGTGCCAACAAACTCCAGTCAAGAATTATTATTACAATTGAGTGTCAATCACAATAGTGAAAAGAGACCTCTATGGTTTGTTGAAAAGAGGAAGCCATTGTCAGATAGAGAAGTGTAGAGATGTCTTGACTGCATAGAATCAGCTATGAAACAAGACAAAAAAAACAACACTCGGTACTTACCTGATTAGTGCGTGCATGCGGCGTGTTCGCGTGAAGGCGAGCGTCTCCGTCGTTCAGGCCTGCAAGCGGCCGCGGCGACCGTGTCCTCTCACCAGCTGGGCGGCGTTGTTGGCGTAGGTGAATCAGTCGTCCAGCTTTGAGGTGGCGGCCTCTACGCACTGGGGCGTGGGGAGTTCCAGCGTCCGACGGAGGTAGGATGTCTTTGGACGACGTCGTCCACGCATGAGTACTGGACACGCGTGTCCAACGGAGCAGCACGCGTCAGAGCCGAGGGAGTCGGGCGAGTGAGATGGGGCCGTGGTTAGCTTCACTTGCTACGCAGTGGCCGAGACCTGCGCCACCCTGGGGACGACGATGGTTGGCGACCAGGCGAATCTACATGCATGGTTGTGGGGGCGAATGCCCCCACTTGATTTTTTTGGCCCGCTTAATTATACTGGTCCAGGATACTCAGCGTTGCCCCCACTTGAAGGCCGTCGGTGGTGGGTGGTTGTCAGTGTGGGTGTTGTGGACGTAGCTGAAGTCGACGCGGATGCCGGTGGTTCGCGAAGAGCATGCCAGGACGTGGACGAAGTCGTTGCTGCCATTAGAAAAGTGACCTGGCCTCCAGGCAGAAGATGAAAGCGGCGATGGCATGTGTGTGTGTTCGGAGGAAGCCGCAACTCCTCCTCGCGTGTCTCCCACTATGGCTCATGTGGGTGGTGGGTTGGTGAAGGCAGGCGACTCGCAATCATGATTCCCTGATAGGAGATGGTAGGATGCGCTCGTGATTAGTTTGCAAATAATTAGATGCGTTCGTGATTAGTTATCTAATAGTATGCGTCCGTGATTAGTTTACTGATAATTAAATGTGTCCGTGATTAATTTCCTAATAGGATGCACGTGTGATTATTTTCCTAATCATAGGATGCACCCATGATTAGTTTCCTAATAATAGGATGCGTTTGTGATTAGTTTCCTACTAATTAGATGCGTCCGCCATTAGTTTCTTAATAGGATGTGTCTGTGATTATAGTTTCCTTATTGACCAGGCATGGACTTTCATATTTTCCTCCGCGGTGGAGTACGGTCAGTCAATATAAATTGCTAAGTGCACACAGAGAACGGAATAGGTTAAGTCTAGCCGTTAGATTGAGTTTAGTGGAACTAATCATGCGGTGGTAATGTATCAGTATACATTTTGTGGGGTGCACTTAGAGAAGATAATGTTTGCTCTTTTATAAGTAGTATAGATTCCTCCGTATGGTACTTACAAAGAATTCCTGTTCCTACACTTTTTTTACTTTCCTATGGTTTATAATCCTCTCAAGCGAACGGGGCCTCAATCTTGTCGTAGCAAGAGAACTACCCCTCGCTCAATGCAACTCGACTGATCTAGAGATTTGTTATAGCCAAGTTTGAAAATAAATAAACAACTTAGAACCAAATCAGGTGAAATAGAACTTTTTTCTTCTGAGGGAAAAATCAGGTGAAGTGGATGGTTGTATAATAAAAAGCATGCCCAAGCCCATGTCGTCGGATCTGAATGCATCGGCTATGAAAGTGAAACGGACGGCAGTAGACTTGACCGACGAATGGCCAGCATCGGATGGGCGATTTCCCACCATTAACCACTCCTCTGGAAACTTTCGTCGTCCCAAATCGCCAACCCGCGCCACACCCGAACGAAAGTTTTCGCCCCCACCCTCCACGTCACCGATCCATCAACTGTGGTTGACGGTGATCACATAGCCAAAAGTAGAGAAAGATAGGATACCCATACATTGTGCCCACATATTTTATCTCCGAGTAAGCTAGTCGTGAGTGCATAATACTCAAGACAATTCCTCTGATTTTGTTAAACTTATGTTTAAAAAGATTGTGAAATATACATTGGGCCACATGCAGCACAAATATTTTAATTATATCTGGGAGGCATTAGGAAATGATTAGCTTGTAGGACCCACTGATGCTGCGGTGCAACTGCTCTGCATCATTGTTCCACACTGTCGCAATGTACATCACTGATTGAGTGAACAAGAGAATCTAGAATCAGAAGTAACCGGAGAGTTGTGTCGACTACGTGGTCTGTCTTGGCATGAGAGGCCCTAGTGCGAGAAAACAAAAAGGGATTCCACACGCAAGAAGAACTGTTCCGCCTTGTCGTAGCTGACCTCGCGCCAGTGAACCACTTCTCACTCAATGAAAGTTGAACTGATCTAGAGATTGCACAAAGCCATGTTTAAGTCTAAAAACAACTCAGAACCAAATCAAGCGAATAGATGGTTGCATAAAAGGGCAGGGGCGCCGATCCAAATTTCTCCTTCGGATATTGTACTAGAACAACCCAAAACCATGCCAGCTACATGCATTGGCTCTGAATCGGACGGCAGAAGACTAGTCTGATGAACAGCTAGGATCGGATGAACAATTCCATCCTTCAACCACTTTTTCAACAAATCTTCGTGGTCCCAAATTCCCGCGCCAAACCAAAACAAAATTTTCGAGCCAATCATGCGCGATCGTCCCTTCTCTTTATAACAAGCCACAACCCCGGCCTTCCCACCATCACAAACACCCCGCTCTCTCCACAATCTCACATACCTCCAACAATCTCTCTCGCAACCACAACACCAGTGAGTCCACTCTCCACCACGCCCCGAAGATGGCCATTGCCGGTAGCGGGAGGGGCAATTCGAAGCCCGCCGCCAGCATGAAGTCTGTGTCTCGGTCGTCCATGGCCGGCCTCCAATTTCCTCTCGGCCGCGTCACCGGCAATTACGCACAACACGTCAGTACCAGCGCCCACGTCTACCTCGCCGCTGAGGTACACATTCCCCCGACTCCTCTCCTCATTTCTCTGTTCCCTGCTCGCACGGTTCCTTGCGGTCCTCGATCTCACCGTTTCATTTCTTTCTCTTTGATTCAGACCCTGCAGCCTGCCGACAACGCAATGCGAGACAACAAGAAGAACCGGATCGTGCTGCGACACATCTAGCCAGCGGTGTGCAACGATGAGGAGTTGAGTCGATTGTTGTG